>NC_091509.1:9225401-9538939 GCF_947461875.1 Haliaeetus albicilla | reverse complement strand
GAAAGGGACCGCTGGGAGATTCTGAATTTGGAGTGCCTTCGTCTTGTTTAAAAGGGGGCCAGATTTGCTCAGTGAAAGCTGAAGAAGGACTTTCACATGGTTTTTGATCAGGAAAGACTATTCGATGCTATTTTCCCACTGTATATCTCTGAGGCACAAGAGATGGCTCATACAATATATTCCATACATTTCCGTAACTCATAAGGAACCTGCTTCCCCCTTTCTCCTGTGAGAGTCAGAATGGAAGTACCTATGGACAGGGTCATCACTTTAAGCTGCCTCCGGACGAGCTTGACCACCATACTCTTCTGAAGAGGGGTGGACCGGCAGCACAGCACCGAGCGGCAGTGCTTCGTCAGCGCCAGGAACTTCTCCTCCAGGCCCCCCTGGAAGATGACGTTCAGCGTCTGTCCATCAATCACCAGTCCGAACTCAGGACTGGGGGCCTCAGAGGCTGAGAAAGACGTTGGGATAATGCCAAAAAATCTCCTCCATGGTTTTTCAACCTCATAATTCTTCTTCACCTCTTCCAAGGTTAAATTCAAGAGAGATTCACAAGTTTCCTGTGAGAAAACAGAAGCGGTTCTAGAAATAGTTATCTCCATCTCCCTTTACAGCACAGCACCTTACAAAGTGTATGTTTGTATAATCATGCCAGTGGTATTAAGTCTATCAGATAAACATTAGGGAAAACTGACTGAGAAATGCACCGATTCATCAGATTGGAGATTATTTCAATGACATCATCAAATCCTTCAGTGAAAACACCACGCATCTTATCAGCTAGTTAACTGTAGTAAGGAATTATTTAAAAAAAAAAAAGAAAATAATCTTCACATCAGGAGGACATATTTGTATTTGCAATGCTGAGAGTTCAGAAATTAAGAAAAAATCCCTTTTTTTCTAAAGGAGATTTAAAATATGTCATTCTGGTACAAATGATATGAGATATTGCAGCATTTGCTTCCCTCGGAAATAAACTGTGGTAGAAAAACAAGAGGTTCAGATTTTCAAAATTATCCAGTAACTTTGACAGTTTGGCCTTTTCTAGGTCACAGTTAGGGACAGAAATAAAGCTTCATATTGCCCAGCACTGTGCCTCAAACACAAACTAAATCTTTCCCTCTTAGCAAAACTGCCTCATTTTGGACCAAAGTCCCCCTTTTGATGCAAACAACTGGAAATTGACAGTATCAGATACAGACAGATTTAAGGGGAGCACTTTTACCTCTCTCATACAGATCTCCTAAATTGGCACACCCCTATCAGAGAAAACCCAGAATGATCTAAACGTTATTTTGCTGCCTGTTAGTACTAAAAGTCCTCCTTTTGTGGCATGGCGCTGAATACCTGAGGAGCTAATCACTCCCTTTTCTACCTTTTCTGTCAGCTTTATTGAGTGATGATTCAGTTCTAAAACGTTATTTTCACTTTATGTTGCATAAGGTACATGTGTAGGATGTTTGCAAGATTTAAATTACACTTAAGTGGGAGGTTCTGGAATCAAATGTGCCTCTGACATCTAATAAAAAGCTGCATCTAGCCTGCACACTTAAAACCTCTAAAAAATACTGAAGAAGCATCATCTTTCTGTGAACAACCCAAAAATTGTAGTGGAAATTCCTGGTTTGCCTTGGCTTGCCTTTTTAGATGAATCCCCCAAACTACCTCCTTGTGTTGCTTCTTCCTGGAAGATATCTAATTTTTAGTGTTTGAATAAGCTGCTGGGCTCAGGGGGTGAAGAGAGTCCTTTCCCACTGAAGCCGGTTCAGGGCTTAACTTTGGCAAAATTAACGGGTTAAACGCTTCATATCTATTATTTGTTTTCCCCCACTGCTGCCATTGGGAGACTCTTTCAGAACCAGTGTCCTTGGCTTCATTTTGGAAGGGAGGGAACTCAATCTTCTTATGGAGCAACTCCAGTGCCCACTGAACCTCAGGTATTTACACAAGCACCCATATGAACGCAGCTTGCATCTGAGCCTGGATGGAGGGCCATGCAGGGTGCTATGGGTAAGTGCACACACCTGCGTTTCCTGGAGCCAGGGTGGTCCTGCCTGCAGCATCGCTTCTCTGACAGAAACCATCTTCTAATTTCCATCCTCAATATATTCATTCTGCCTTCCATTAAAGCAGATATGCGTATCAAATGAAATTACACGTTGAAGCAGGGAATGTATTCCATGCCAAATTCCATATCGTCTTTGCGTGTTTCCCTATTTCCGTGACATTAAAAGAGAGAGACATTTGCATAGGATTTTATTCTTGTTTGGAGAGCTACTAACTGCAGACAAAAGCAGTTAGAAAGTAGGCCATCTAACTGCTCTATACAATTGCCTATCACAAGTAAAACAGTATTTTAACTGTATTTATTAATCCTCACAATAGCTTTATAGAGAAAGGCAAGCTCGTATCAGTAACCCCCGTTTGTGGGGAGAAAAACTGAGGCAACCGAGACCAGTGACTTGCCCACTTGCAGAAAGAAGCCCTGCCTTCCCTCCTCAGCCTCCTGTCCACCCACAGAAAGGCTCGTCTCATGGTAATTCCTGTTATTGCTGAGTATGGGCCACAAGTGTACGCTGCATAAAAAGGATAGAGCAGCACACTGGGAAAAGGGCAGCGGCTGCTGCCTGAGGCATCTCAGGGGCATCCAGGGCTATATGGGAAGTAAGAGGTCACGAACAAGAACATAAAAAAGGGCATCGCAGCTGGCATTTTGGACCCTGCTTTTGGGCTTTAGTGATGATCAGGGCTGACCTCTCCTTAGTGAACGGGTCTGGTTTAACTATAACGCCTGAACTCTCTCTCCCTTACATCCATCTCACAAAGCCATCTGTCCCACCAGGATGCCCGGAGGGATGAGATGCTAGGCTGTGCACAGTGGTGGCCATTCTGCTTTCCAAGAGCAAGGCATGGTTTTCCTGGTACCCTACTTATGTTGCTTCACAACCTGCAAAAGCCAAGGTTGCTTTTCTAAAGACTTTTACTTTCACCAGCCTTAATGGCATTTACCCTCTTCGAAAGTTAGGACTCTGTTTTCTATCTTCCGTTCAGACAGTTTCAGGAATAGCCATAGATTGCACCACAGACTGTTCACTGTATTTTAGTGAGTCACAGGAGCTGACAGACGCACCCTTGAAATGATTATCCCCGTTTTGGAGTACATTTGCTTTGCTTACTGCCTGACCTTCTTATTGTCCATAGAAATTTGGGGAATATCTGTGCACGTCAACAGTTATGTGTGCCACATGGAATGTCAAGAAAGTGACTGTGGTTTTACCTGGCCCACAAGAACCATATTTAGGTTTCCAAGAAGGTGAAATGGTGCTTGCACAAAAAGATACTGGGTTAAACTGTTCACTAATAAATTTCTGATTAAGCCTAATCCTATTAGGGAACATGTGACTAGAAAGTTCTGAATTTAATTAAATCTACACCTGCATACTTTTCCCAGACTGACTCATACAGTACTTTCTAAATGTCTTCCTACAGATATGACCTAGAGTTAAAATATCATTGTAACTGAAATTTGCATTGCAAGGTAAAAAGCCAGATATCAATATTATTAAGGAATCAAGCACTTAAACTGCATATTACCTTCTTTCTAAAGCTCACTATTCAGGTAATTTTTTTAAGAATATATTCATTTGGAAAAATCAGTGTATTTTAATTGAATAAAACTCTACATAACTGTCTTGTGTTTCAATTCACAGTTACGTGTGGTCTAAAGAGTTTATGGCCTAATGCTGCTATGTGGGTTTTTGGTTGGCTGTTTTGTCTTGAATGCAGCCTAAAGCAAAACAGCGCCAAGCTGCAAGACACAAAGAAAGGGAAAGACAGCAGATTCTGTGCGTTTCTCTGTACTCACCTTATTTTCAGTGTTAATGGTGAAGACAGTGTCTCTCTGGTTCAGGAGTTTACAGGAATATGCAATGTTAACTGCTGTTTCTTGTTTGTCTCCTGTCAACACCCAGATTTTTATCCCAGCTTCTCGAAGAGCCGCAATAGTGTCAGGCACTCCATCTTGCAGCCGATCTTCAATCCCTGTTGCTCCTGGGCAAACAGAAAAACTAGTGAACTAGTTTTCTTTCATTTGGAAATCATGCTGCTATTTTCTTTTCTAAGAAAAGGTCTTGGCTTCCAGTCATGATCCTGAACCTGTCAAGAGCTGAGCCAAGGTATTGTCCAGCAAATAAGCACAGAGGCACAAGATCTGCATTTGGATTAAGATCTGAATGTGTCAGCAATCAAGTTCTGGCTCTTCATTTTACTCGTTGCTAGAACAACGCCATAACAATTCTTAATAATTCAAAATGACAATGCTAGAACAATTCTTAATAATCCAAAATGACAGTGTACTGGCAGAGGAATTACACCATATGCATTTTTAAAATACTGCATTAAGTCCCATCAAAGCAACCAGAAAAGATGAACTTTGACTATTTAAATGAATGTTATCCCTATTGTCAAGTAAGGGGCTTCACCCGTCAAAAGGAGAAGAAAAGGTACAGTAAGTTTTCTTTTTGAAAATGCACAAACTTAGAAGCAGATGCCAACGCTCGTCCTGATGGTAAATTAGCATCTGAATGTTCTAATACTTTTCTTCTTATCTCTTCCACTAGAGGTCAGTTTGAAGATGCTGTAACTGTGATACATTAAAGATAGATTTAAGCTAAAAGAACACTTTTTTTGTGAAATAAAGTATGAAAGCACACAGAGCCTTAAGAGTTGGCAAAGGTAACAGATTCTGACAAGATCTACATTACCTCTTATGTGGTTCTGCTTATGCCATTTACTGTTATTACTCTAATTTTTTAAATCACTGCAGAGATTATAAGAAGTCATAATGCTAATAGCTTGCAATCACAGAAATTCAGGATAATGAAGTATGGGCACAGATTGTATTCACAGAAACGTGAGACTGAGAGAACTCTGAAAATCAAAGTCCAAAAGAACAAAATGTTTGGAAACAAAATAGAAAAGAAAGCACTGAAGTGCTCCATAATTTAACAGAATAGCGTTGTTAGATACGACAGTGATGGATGATGCACAAGTGCCAATGAGTGTAAGTTTTAACACGAAATATCCTTTTACAAAGTGCAGAAGGCAGACGTGACAATGCAACAACAGCAGCAATTCACTAGCAAAAATGCCTATGTGTTTAAGTTACCATTTTTTAGAATACAGTTTAATTACCAAAATTCCCTTGGAATTTGTGCTCAAGCTGAAGTTAATTTATAGTATTTTATAGGTTTATCTAAGGACACAGACACATGATTGAATTATGGGAACTTCGTTATCTACTGTGTCAGCTGAGCCACAGTAACAGCTGATGTACATGTTCTTTGCTCCTGTCATGTGATAATTTCAGTACACTTTTTCAAAGTTACTGCCGCTCAAAATGCACAAGAACTTGTTTAGACACTGTCATTGGACTGTATACTCTAGCCCTGAGATTTCCAAACCTCAGAGGAAGACTTTTTGACATAAGTTAGTATAAGCTGTTGTCTGTGTGATTGCCAAGAATATCACAGGAGAGCAAGTGATACTTCACGCAATGACGATTCTTATTTTTAGCTACCCAGCAAGGTGAGTTTGGTCTCCAGATGCTGCGCTGTCTCCATTAACAGCTCATCTCTGTTGTCAATTGCAGCTTCTGCCTCCCGACGAAAATTGGCCCATTTTTGAAAGTCATCTTCATTCAAGACCTGCATAACACAATTTAAACAGAGCTCATTTTAAATTTAAATAAGAGAAGAATGCCAACATTCTGGATCAGAGAGACTTAACTGCTATCCAGGCTGGTAAAGTACTGTTGTACTGTGTCATCTTTAAAATGACACAAACTTTTCTAAGAGAAGACTGCAAGAACTAGTAGTAATGAGAAAAATAGACCTGCCTTCCTGTTTGTCTAAATGGCCTACAGCTGAGACTTAAAAACATGACCTATAGAAACTCCTGATCACACAGCCCTTAGCTGGGACTCTGAACTGGAACACACAGTTTCTGAAAGTTGCTCTACATTTTCTCCAGAGCTTGAATATGACCTATTTGTTGCACATAGACAACTTCTGTATTAAAGTACCGGGCTAAGATGTACTAACCCAGGCTGAGGGCAAGATTTTTGAAAGCTGAATGCAAAGCAAAACAGAAAAAGGTTGGCTCCTCTGCGGACTTTTTATTTCTTGCTTAGAATCACTGTAGAGAGGGTCAGCCAGAGTTACCATGAGAGAAAAAGAAAATGAATGTTTTTGAGGCTGACCAAAAATCCATCATCTACTCACACTGAGGAAAAAAGGAAAAAAAGACTGCAGAGCAATCAAATAGAGGGACAAGAAGATGAGCTGTATCTGGCTTGTTCTCTGAAGCAGAAAGACTTATAACCATTACACTTTTCTAATAAATCTATTGACATGTGCAGAGTAAAGCTGTAAACAGTATTAGGCTAATGCCCTCCTACCTTCTTAGCTATGCACAGAGTTCGTAGGCCATCACGGGCATAGTAATCCAGATGCTTCTGTGTTTTTTCTTTTATTCTTTTCATTCTCTTCTCTGCACTAATTTCAGCTGTGAAATACAAGGAAAAGATTCCATATTTTAAGCACAGATAACTTCAGACCTAATGGCCTAAGATTAAAAAAGAGTGGGCATTAGAGAAAACTGATTCCAGTATAATAGCAATTCCTTTAAAAGCTCAAAAGTGTTGGCTGTGCACAAGCTGAAATCTTGCTAAAAATCCTTGTTTTCTTTAAGATAACATTGCTTGGGTTTGTTTGTTTGTTTGTTTGTTAATGTTATAGCACTCTTTCTGACAAGCTGAAATACAATGGTCAGGCCCTTATGACAGTATTACTGCAGAGTACACAATCCACATGGGTTAGCGCTGTCAGTGAATTTTAATAAGCCCATTCCTTATTCTAAGCACTACTCAGCTTAAATAAATACCTCAGTTCTCATCTGCAGGGATAACACTAGAGAAAGCTTATTCTTTTTTTATACTTCTAATGCTTAGACATAATATTTCATGCAGAAAAGAGTACTGGAAACGTCTTGTGCTTCTTTATAGGAGACACAACAGAAAGCTCATTGGCTAATTACCTTTGGAAGAGTCTTCCAGCAAGTCCATTATAACAGAGTCAGCTCCTTTTGTGTAGACAACAATTGCCTTGGTTAGAGGGTGTCTCACCACCACAGACATCCTTTTCCTTACTGAGTCAAATCCCAAAGTGTAGAGAATATCAAAAGTCAGGAGTGTGCCTTGTGGCAACCGTACGGTCACCTGTTCAGGAGTTCGGGACACTAAAGTAAAACTATATGCCTGGGCAGCATAGACAAGCGCTGCCTCATCTGGGCTCTCAGCCTCATAACAAAAGTCTGTTGGCAAAGAACTGTTAGTCACAGATTTAAAAACCTCATCCAAGGAAGCACTACCAATATCTGTGCTGCCCTTGCCCTGGAGCTCATCGCCTCTACTGCAGCAGTTGTCACCGTTGTCACAGCAATCCAACACAGCAAGATGCTCCTCGGTGCTCTTTGCACTGAAGCTAGCACCTAGGTCTGAACTAGACTGAGAAGAGGAAAAAGACTGACTAAGGCTTGCTAATTTTAGCCGTTGAAATATCTGATGAATCTTCTCCAGGGTGATTCCTGAAGGTTTTATTGGTGGTGGGACTGTGACCTAGGAGAAAACCTATGGTTAAAAAACAAATAAATGTGAACTAAAAGATACTTTTCAAAACCTCAATATATTTTTCTGTATGTAGATTATGCTAATTAGAAAAGCAACTTTTTTTTTTCCTATTTAACTGTGGTGGGGGAATTCAGTAGAGGAGTCATAGGTGAGTTGGCATCCAAATTTGATGGTGATTTGTATCTCTACCTCTGAAGCAGAGATGAAACCAAGCCCCCTGTAGTTCTGTCAATGGCCTGGGAGATCAGAGAGAACCCAGTATCTTCAGCATACTTCTTACAGTATATGTAATATAAAATCTATAAGAAAAAGTGCGGATACTGGGGTAGCCATAGCTATTCATCAAACATAAAAAGCCATGTTAGGAAGGGATACAGCAGGGAAACAGCAGATATTACACAAAAGGTAAAAGAACTAGAAGAGAACTCCCAAACAAACTATTTTTCACCATTTCAGGTTTCACTGAACACTGCTCTGTCTTGTTAAATGGAAGCATAATCTGTTTTCCTCATATACTTAAAGTTAGATTACCCTTTGTCTTGGCTCAGTAGCTGTGGAGACCAGGACTGTATTGCAGATGGCAAGGGCAAGAAAAAAGTCCATAAAGGTTGTGGAAGTCTTCATATGCATAAAAGGAGAAAGATTTTCAGTCTGGAACGCAGCTTCTCTTACTCGCCTCAGCAGCCTACTATCCGGAGTCACATCCTTTTCCTGGAAGAAAAAGTACTTAATGAGATTTATTCCCGTTTACCTTTGTCCTCAAGGAAGAACTATCAACTTGATAACTTCTTCTTGCCCCTTATTGAATTTATACCTAGAATTACGTAAGGTAAATGCCTTTTGTACTGAACATCTAGGGAAAAAATCTACATTTCTAAAAGCTGCATAACTAGATTATTAGAAGGAAATGCATCTTGAAGTGGAAGATGATTTCAGAATTTTATTTCTTTTGAGATCTCCTAAAAATCAAGAATAATCTACACTGTATCCCCCAACTTTGAAACTGCTGACTACTGAATTAAAGGGCATTCCAGATGGAAGTGGACTTGGGATCTCCCATTTCAGTGTGGGAGCTGATTATTATTTCAACAGAGAATATATTGCGCTTATGGCTTCGTTACAACAGTATCACTTTTTGTTTCCAGCGTCATTTTGCTTTGCACCCAGAAAGAGAAGCTGTCTCAACCTGTTCTTCCTCAGATTTTACAATAAATAAATAAATAAATAAATACATACATACATACTTGATCTGTTTCTGAAATGTTACTGTAATTTTACGACCACTCTCTTTCTAATCAAACCTAAATTTGCAAACCAAACTACATAACAGTGTCACTTACCTACAATTTAATTTGATGTAAGGCTACGGGAGTATTACTTTTAATGGAAATTTCATGTTAGCAGAGTCTGGTTTGGATTTAATTCCGGGCCATATTTAACAAGAGCTTCCAAATTTAGAAGACACCTTCCTGTGAGCCAACACTTTTGCATGCTTTCTTTAAGGAACTGCTAAAGTGATTTAGCTTCTTTCTAGTTAATCTCAGCTATTACCCTCACCTCTTTCAGTCTGGCACAGTTTTCCTAAATTCCCTAAATATGCAACAGAAGCCAATCAACCACCTTCACAGCTGTGTTCTCCTGAGCTGAATATGTTGCATTGTAACTCCTACTTGCTAAAGTGAATAGCAGTTCTTAAATCATTCTAATAATTGCAAATAAATCTACTGCTCATTTTGCAGCACAGAGCTCAATTGAAATCCAAAGATGAAAGAAGGTTTTGCACTTTCTCTGCTGCAGAAGGTTCTGGTTCCTTTGGCTCAGTGTTTTCATGCTTTTTTGTTTCCTGTATGGGGAAATGTTTTAAGTATAGATGGAGTCCCTTCTCTAGCAAAGTGATACATACTGAGGATAAGCCTGATTTTTTAGTTATCTTCTCAGGTCTCTCAAAAGCAATCAGAGGCTGAAAAATTAAAGCTGTCATTCTTTAGAAACCCTTTCACAATGTTGCACTGTAGCAGGCAGTTACTGCAGGTAACTGTGTCTGTTGCCAATACTGTGCTTTGTAAGCATAGCAATCCTGGATAGCTTAACTGGACAATTCTGTTGAAGAACACATACATGCAGACAAAACCGTCAAAACAGTTATGTTGGGAATTATATTAAATTCAAAATATGAAAGATTAGAAACTCACTGACTGTGTGCCCAGCTATTCGTGTAATTTCCTCATGCATTGCCACATTGAGAATGAACCTCACAAATTATTATGCGTGGATCTCAGCCTAACCTATCCATCATCATCCCACCAAATTTCTTTTGCATCTATATCCTCAATACCTGCCAAAAATGACAATGAACTAATGGATATTCCACTTAAACAGAAACTTTCTGAACTCAAAATTTTCCTCTGGAAAAACAGAAAATTGTCAGGTCAATTGTGGCAGAGAGAGGTTTTAAAAAAAAAAGAATACAAAAATCAATATTTATCAGAAAAGTTTTTCTCTTTTTCTTTTTCACATTCAGTGAAAGCAAGGCTGAGCTGAATTTCCAGCCTTATGGAACTTCAGGAGATAAAACCAAATTCAGACAAACAAGGCTGTTCATTGACCAGCCTGAACCAAGGAAACAAACGAAACAAGAAAATGAAATAAAACAGCGTTAATGATGATGGCGATCAGTTAAATTTACCACCTTTTCAATGTTAGCGATTTTGTTAGTGAAAATGCTGATGTTATAAAATGGCTAGTGCCATTCAGGTTTTAAGATTTCCTCATTAATTTGATAGCATTTCTTCTACTTGATGGCACTAAAACCTGATGACAATAGGACAACTGAAATCTTCATGAAATGTTTCTAATAGCAAGGCACCATTTATTGGAATTATTAAATCTAGAAGGAAATGTGCTGTCACGATCTCAATTCAGAAGAACACCTAAAGGTAGACAGAGTAAATATTAATTCTCTATCTTGTTCCAAAATTTGCTTATCATTTTATATTTTTTCTACTCTTTTAAAGTTTCCTTAAGTCTGCCTGTCAACCATAGCTCTGTTGTTTTATAATACATTATTTTATTTTTCCCTCTGAGAAGTTGCAGCTGCCACAAGGAAGCAAATTAATAAAGTATACTGGCATGTCTCCTTTTAAGGTACCCAAAGAAACCAGTAAGTTAACCAATGCCACCTTCTAGGTTCTAAAATGTTGGGCTGAAGGCTGTCTCTCCAGAGGGCCAGACAGGCAGGATGAAATTCAGTTTCTGTTTTCACAGGAGGTGTGACAGAGCTGGTAACTCTGTTCTTCTTCCAGTTGCATTAGACGCTTTAGATACGGACATATCCATGAGCAGTGGATATTTTCTACCTGGACTTCAGTAAGGCCTTGGACACTGTCCACTGTCAGATCTTCAGGGACAAGCTGTTGCTGTATGGGCTGGACAAGCAGGCAGTGAGGTGGACTGAAAACTGGCTGAGTGGCCGGACCCAGAGCGTGGTGGTCAGCAGCGCAAAGCCTAGGTGGAGGCCAGTGACAAGCAGTGTACCCCAGGGATCGATACTGGGTCCAGTCCTGTTTAACATGGGTGGAGTGGCTGATACACCAGAGGGTCGTGCTGCCGTCCAGAGGGACCTTGAAAGGCTGGACAATTGGGCTGACAGGAACCTTATGAAGTTCAACAAGGAGAAGTACAAGGCCTGCCCCTGGGGAGGTACCAACATGTGCTGGGGGCCTCCCAGCTTGAAAGCAGCTTGGTCGGAAAGGACCTGGGGGGCCTCGTGGACCCTGAGCTGAACATGAGGCAGCAATGGGCCCTTGCAGCAGGGGAATGATGGTATCCTGGGCTGCATTAGACAAAGTATTGTCAGCAGGTTCAGGGGGGTGATCTGACCCCTCTACTCAGCGCTGGTGAGACCACACCTGGAGTACTGCAACCAGTTCTGGGCTACCAACTACAACAGAGACACGGACATACTGGGGAGAGTCCAGCGAAGGGCCACAAACATGACTAAGGTACCAGAGCATCTCTTTTATGAGGAAAGGTTGAGAGCCACAACTGTTTAGCTCAGAGAAGAGAAAGCTGAGGGAGGATCTTATTAACGTATATAAATACCTGAAGGGAGGTGCAAAAAGGACAGAGGCAGGCTCTTTCGGTGGTGCCCAGTGACAGAACAAGAGGCAGTGGGCACAAACTGAAACACGGGAGGTTCCATCTGAACATCGGGAAAGACTTTTTTACTGTGAGGGTGACTGAGCACTGGCACAGGTTGCCCAGAGAGGCTGTGAAGCCTCCATCCTTGGAGATATTAAAATGTAGTCTGGACACGAACCTGAGCAACTGGCTGTAGGTGAGCAGGGGAATTGGACCAGATGACCTCTGGAAGTCCCTTCCCTCCTCAACCATTCTGTCATTTTTTGATGTCTGCCTCCCTCCAGATTTCTCATAAATGTTTATGAAATGAATAAATCAGTCACTATCTTTCTCTCCCTCTGACACCCTAGGAGATTTCTGAAGTAAAGACTACACCGTTCTTCTTTCCTTTCCATTCCACATAAAACCTAAGATGTACACAGACATTGCACATTTTTATGGAATCAATATAAACACCATAGACTTGGCAGCAATTCTCGAGTGAGTTTTTGGAATAGCTTGAATTTGTGTTCAAACAGATCTGTTCAGCTCAGTCTCCTGACTGAGTGCAACTGTTAATAGGTAGATCTCTATATCTCTATTTATGTTTAGTAAGAATAGCAAGAGAAATGATTGCTGACAATAAGCTAGGACTTTGCTTTTCAATCGTCTAAGACTTGGTCAAGCTCCTTCGCACTGAACAGACTTTGCCATTGAATTTTTGGAAGCTGTAACTGGACATAGGATTCATTGTTTCTGATGAACTGCATAAATTTTATGTAAGGAGGCTCCACAAACTGCCACGGACCATGAAGACTACGGACAAAAATATTGGAAGGAGCAAAGCGAGAGGGTAAGCCCTAGGAGTTAGCCTCTGCTTCATACCTGTGTTACTTTTACTCCAGAAAAGACAAGCAATGTTATTTAGTTATTCTTCTAGGATCTGCAGGCTCCAGTTTAATTAACTTTATCAAATGCCATGAAAAACCCATCATCCTCACCTCTATCTCAGAGACACACTGAAATGAACATGTTAATTGATAAGAGCTTCTCGGATTTCAGCAAAACATCAAAACTTGTCAAGCAGAGAACACTCTCACAAACAGGCAGGCTGAAATACATTCTGTAGCTGCAGAGCCTCCTAATTGCAGAACTGCTCAGAATACTGAGACAAAGTTCAAACGTGCTGATTTGCAGGCACAATCAATTACCACTGTACAAATGCACTTAAAATACCATATGCAACCTGCTTATCACCGATTCATGTAAGGCTGATTGAGAGTAAGTAAATTTTGTGATCACCGCATAGATAATTTTCCTTTAAAAACTGTTCACATATAAATTTGACATTTGTAAATGATTATCTTTTGTTTGGCACAGTTACTTTCCAATTAAACTCTTTACATTTTGTAGGATACTATTATGTTAACCCCTCTTGCTTTAAAATCCTTTTCTTGGCAACAGTTCTGACATGCAGGTGCTCATAGCAGATGCTGTGCTAACCCTTACCCAAAACCCACTGTGTCTTCTCAGCAGTGCAAAGTTCTTCAATTTTACTGTTACCTGAGGCTACCAGTTTTCATGAATAGTTTTCATGCAGCTGGCACGTCAGCCCTTGGAAACTCGACATTTATTAAGAAAAAAGCCATCAACATCAAATTGTACAATGCCAACTGCTGGCCTTTGGACGATATGTTGTTTATTACATAAATCAGTTTTTTTTTTTTTCTCTTGCATTTTGTTGATCTGAAGAAGCTGTGTCTCACAGTTTCATAGTGAGGATTGTGTTTGACAATCATTGACTGCTACTGAATACTTCAATGCATTTATTTTAGCAGAGCCATTCATCCAGAAGGGCTCTGCAAGCCTTAAATTAATCAAGTTAAATAGCAGTCTGTGTCTTCACTCATACATTGTTCAAAGATGGATTTTTCTTAAGAAACGTTGAGTCCTGAGATACATTCAGGCCCACAACACTATCTGTATAACTGGAGCACTTAAGATGCTCCAGATTTGTAGCAAAGTACAAATGCATCAGACAAGGTGATGTAAGTTCCAAAGGTCAGGAACCATAGAGACACAGAAAATTTTATTATCCCCATTTTATTAATAGGGAATTGGCTTGGCTGGTAAAGAAAGATACTACTATGCATCATTTGAAGGATATCAACATACAGGACAGCTTCTGGGCAATATCCGAGTGTATCCATTTTTACTACATCTTCATGTTTGTCATAGAGGTTAAACGATTTATCCAGATAGAGTGACACCTATTAGCACCTGAGGCTGGTTATTTCCATGACAGCAGCTTAATCTTCCTCTACAAAGGAGATGTGTGATACTAGTTCCTCAGATATTGCTTTTACAGTGGAACCCCCCCCCCCCCCCCCCAACATGGCAGTTTATTTATAGAAGAAAATGAAGAGGTCTGGCAGCAAAAAAAACATAACTGGGGAAATATACTGCAAGAAATTCCTTTATCACACTTAAAAAGTCATGACCCATAAGAGGTTCTCAAAAGGCATGACCCATGGGTTCTCAAGAACCCATGGAGAGGTTCTCAACATCCCATGAGGACTGGGCTGGAAAATGCTAGGATAACAACTGACAAAACTCCCATATTCCAAGAGCAGGAGGAGTACTGACTAATATCCACTACATGACAGAGGAATTGAATGAGGCAAGTAGGATCTTATAATGAACTTAAACTTACATCCTCCAAAACAACCAGTCAGTGAGTTAAAAACTTTGCCAAGAAGAACAACTGCAGAAAATAAAGTTCTGAGAATTCTGTATTTATTAGATTTTTTATTTTTTTAAATCAAGATTTGGAAGGGTTTTCCAGGCATTTAATTTTAATTGGAATTCTAATCCTGAAAGTGTTCTACCTTCTCCTAGAGTCCACAAAAGCCTTGTCTGAAATGTCTGTTAAAAAACTTTCAAGAAGAAAAGAACAGTCTGACTTTAATTATGTTGCATTAGATTTTGGGAAGTTTCAGATCTAAAATTCAGCAGTCTAAGATTTTCCTAGAATTGCAATGCAGACAACATGTACTTCCAAATCAGTACTCCAGGTGAGGCAGAGGCCACCTGGCTACTGAAGGAGGACAAGGCTCTTCAGCATCTTGCAGAGTTCAAGAGGTTATTCTGATAAGCCCTTTTAGCTTAATTTCTATTACCTTTGTGAGAAGTGCCACTATTTTTTGCCTTGAAAAATGCAATGTTTATCTTTTGACACACTACCAAACTCCCAGAACTGCTCTGGAGAGTGCAGCTTAGGCATTTTGCCTGCACGGCGCAGGGGTGGCTGAACTTTTTTTAACAGAGACAGTATGTTGCAGTGCTAGCAGCAGAAGTAGTTTGTGGCTTTCTGAGTTATGTTCAAACTCAGACTTCAAACCCATACCCTCTTCCAGACCATCATCTCCTAGGAGGATCTGTGCCTCCTGTTTCTGCAAACCCAGGCCCAGACTCACATCCCTAGCTCCTCTTGCACAATCCCAGCCCAGAATCCCCACCTCATTTTTCCTGGCATTTTAGAGTACCAGAACAGTACAAAAAGCTCATTCCGCTTTGTGCAAAATACCTCTTGCTGTTACAAACCACAGCCTCAGTCCTTGGACCCCAAATTCATGTCTCCTCCTCCTATCACGCAACCATCAAAAAAACTCAGCCGTGTGCCCCCGCTCTTGTGCTGCAGTCTTTGATATGAGGATGCAGATTCCCAAATCCTCGCTAGCTCCCCGCCGACTGCAACCTGCACATCCCAAGCGAGGACCCCGATGCTTTGTCTCCCCTTTCCCACTCCTAGCTCCACGAGGGCTTGGAGTTCTCCCGCCTGCCTCTTGGCTTCCCATCACAAAATGCAACAGAAAGGAGAACTTAAAATGTGTTAGCTCAGTCTGCTTGTACTCACAATGGCACTGCTGAACGCCACTTGAGACTGGTTGCTGTCACGACGACTGAGCGACCTATTCCTTGTATGTCCCTGAAAATGAGCCCTGGCACTCTGGCACCTCCTTAAAGGTCTCACAGTCCTTTGCTTATAAGTGGCTGGTGTCTCAATATTCGTGGGAGGAAGAGTGAAGTGTTGAAGTTTTGCAAAGTCCTCATCATCTAAATCCAACTCTTTGTGGGTTTCCAGGCGTCTGGCTGTAAAAAGAGAAAATGAAACTTTACCTCTTCTTTTGTTTTTAGCATTGCTAAGGAGGAATTCCTTGGTTGGTTAAAAAAAACTGAAACAAATTAAACCAAAGCCAAAACATCTCAAAATCCAGCACCAGAAAAACTTCACTACCCACTTCAGTTTCTGGCAACTCCCACTCTCCAATGTTTACTATTGCAAGAAAACAAAAATGCATTTTCAAAGCAATCAGTCACTTTTATGGACTTCTGCTAATGCTTGGTCTCCTTAGGGGCATTTTGCAGTTGACTGAAACAGGAGAGTGAAATATGGTAATTCACAGATTTGCTAATGTTTTCAGTCACAGAGCACAAACATCTTTTTGGCAGCTGCTTGCCAGCTTAATAAAATCCTTTGCACTATGCAGAGAGAGAAAGTAGTGACCAAGAATGGGCCAGAGTCAAACCCCCAGATTCAGAGCACCAAATGCCAGGAGGCTTCTGATATGGACTGCAGCTAGGGTCGACTCATGAAAATGTGTAGCTGTACCTTTCGTATCACACAGAAGACTGTGGTAATTACTTTTGGACCCACTGAGTTTAATTACTAACTAATCTCAGTTTGTGAGCTTGTAATAAGTTGGCTGGCATTCATTTAGAAATGAAAGAGAAAATGTTCTCTTTGCATTCTCGAGTGGGTATTGAATGCGGGGCAAAGCCTGAGATGCCTGCAGTGGGAACTGGAAAACCTTTCCCATTTGACTTCTGAGTCATTTAAAACACCTTCACTTTCATGAATCTCCGTAACAGGAGTCCCTCATAAAATGGAGATGAATCCACAAAGCTCTACATTCAGTCAGGGCTCAGTAGGTTTAAATATTAATATTTAAATTAATAACATTTATTTGCTAAGAGAGAAAAGCAAATATAAAAAAATGTCTCTCACCATTTTCCTGATGTGAAAACTCAATCCCATCAACAGTACAGCGTCGGAAAACCATTTTGTTTTCTGTTAGTGTCCCAGTTTTGTCTGAGAAGATATACTGGATTTGTCCAAGATCTTCAGTAATATTTAGGGCGCGGCACTGTATGGGCAAATCTGCCTCTTCATCATACAGGTCAATGTCATTGTGAATTAAGAAGACTTGGCCCAACTTGACTAACTCAATGGACACATAAAGAGAGATGGGGATTAAAACCTGAAAGAGAGTTTAAATTCTCAGTGAGGGGTGGGACAAGTCTTATTGCTTTCTGTCAGCAACGTCCTGGCACAGATATACTAACAATTTTCAGAGAAACAGTTCTTCCTAGAGACTTATTGTAGGACTGAATAATAATAGTTCAGGGGAGGAAAAAAAATCCTGCACATAACAGAGATGGATAAACAGGGACAATAAGCAATAAATGTAAGATAAAATTCCTAGAATATCAAATGCAAAGATGGGTCTTTCAGAGGATGCTCTTACAAAGCATGTTTTCTGGACTGCAGAGCATGCTTGCTCTTACCCTCCTGAACCTCTGACAGGATGCACTAGCACAGACTAACTCTTAATGTAAAAAAGTTTCACAAGCAATTACTTTGCACGCAACACTTCCCACCCACTAGCTTCCTTGCCCTGAAATAATAATGAATTCTCAAGATGCACAAATATTCTGTTTCCGTAATGAAGAATAATCCCCCAAGGAATCTCTGAGCAGCTCGGAAAGTTATGTTCGCATTTCATTCATATTAAAGAAACGCTGTCCATTTGAATCTCAGCAGTTACATCAAGAAATCTGAAAAGTAAATGTGATTTTTTCCCCCCATCCCATAAAATTTCTCTCCCAATTAGGCTTAATCAGACTTGTATATACAAGTATCCTACTTCTAATTTAGCTTCTTTCCTAAACCAGCTGAACCATATCTAGCTATTATTCCCCATTGGCAAAAAATGACAATTTTTGTTTCACTGTTTTCTTGAGATATTAAGTGACATCCTTATTTGGGAATTCTGGACATAGGCAGAAAAAAAAAAGCTGACATTTGGATGTAAACATCCTCTTTATTGCATATGCTAGAGATTCTGGAGTTATTTAAAGATATAATAAACGTCCTTCCTATCTATATCCTTGTGGGGTTTCAACAGCAAGAAAGAAAAATCTGCAGTTAGAAAGAAAAAAAAAAAAAGAGACATTATTTCCTGCTTGGGTGATTTGAAACACTCCTAGCAATATTTTCAAATAGGATTAAGAAGGTACTGCACAGCTGTTAGTTGATATTAATTGTTCATTAGTGATTATACTCGGTTTTGAATAGCTTCTTCCTTGGAGGTAGCAGAGAGGGTTTTGTCTTTTACCTGTAACAGGATTATCATTGTCAAGAACATGTAGAAACCAGCAAGAACTGGGGACAGAAAATTGCCATTCTCATCTGGGACATCATAAGGTGGATACTCTGAGAAGTTTCCAGTCCAAATGCCATGCCCTGTAGAAATGATATACAATATTGAAATACGCTGAGCAGTAAGGAGATTGACAAAGCTTCTGAAATTTGCAGATATGGACTGCTATGATAATTAAAAAGAAAGAACATTTTCAAAGCAACAGCCCCTGAGCAATGCTGTAAATCTATTGGAGAATGCAAAGTATACGCAGAGCTCTGTAGCACATGCATATAATTGATATGCTAGTAAGAAATGAGCGGTCATGGATATTTTTATTCACCTCTCCTTCAGCAGTTGTCCCCCAGGGCTCTCAGCTCTGCAGAGATCTTTCCTCATTCTGCATCTTGCTGCTGGAGGACTCCATCTCTACCACCTATCTTTAAAAATCCTCAGTTCTGAAGACTCCCATTCCTCTTTCTAACAGAAAGAAACCTTATAACCTTTATACAGACAAACGGAAATCTTCCTTATCCTTCCTGATCATTCTTGATTTCAATCTTTGTGTAGAGATGACAAACCCCCTATAATTCAGTCTGGGCAGCTCATTTTTACATTCCCTTCAATTAAGTCATACCCCAAAACTGCTTCTTCCCTTGTGTCTTAAATATCAGTAGATATCATTGCACTACTACAACAAAGCTTCCATTTCAGGACTTAACCACATCCCATCACGATTACTGTGCCACCTTTCATACTGCCCTTACTGAAATAAACTTTGCTCAAGGATGCTACTAAATTTACAGCATCAGAAACTTCACACAGAGCTAGGACAAACAACTCGGTTTCCCTCATTACATCATTGCTCCAGATGCCAAAACCCTCTATTAGTCCACTTTGCATATCCAGCTCTGATAAAGCTTCTATTAGCACTGGTTAAGCAAGCAGTTGTTTTGCAGCACCTGCCTGCTAAAATGCTGCCAAAGGAATTAAAATTATTTCAGCAATACTTTCTGGCTGCTAGACACCACAATCACATCTGAGCAAGGACAACTATGTTCTACAAGCCACTTCTTACCCCAGTTTTTCACTGTGTGCAAGAAAAATCCTGATAACCAATCCACCAGTGATATTTCTTCCTAGAACCCTACATTCAGACAAGGTTGCAAAGCAAGAACTCATGGTAGAGCTACGGGACATTTTGAATGGATGAAAGCTAATAGACTTGTTACTGTTTTACATGTTTCACTTGGACTATGAACATTTTATATTTTATTTTTTTTTTTTAAACCTGAGCAGATAAATTGTTTTTTAAATGCTGACTTTTTAATCTGAGACCACTTTAAACCTTAAATTAAAGGACTTTGTCACTCAAGGGCCCCTACACACCAGACAAAGACATGTCTCTCAATCTACATGATGGCAGCCAGAGAACAAAGAGAAAGTCTCTCTCTTTCCCTCACACAGAACTCAGTTGTCAAACTGAAATCCCATTTCTGTGCCAAAAAAGCCCACTACAACATGAAACAGCAAATTTAAAAAAGTGATTAAGTCAGTACAATTGGTCATCTTTTTTGGATGGCCTTTACTTCTAATTGTATTACACTGATGACTGGCTGGTGTGTCACATCATATGCCTCCAGGGCAGGTTCAGGAAAACTTGACAGGGCCACATGATTTAACTCTGTTGCTGCAAAACTAAATCAGAGCAGTAGCACTAAGAAAGTTATCACCGAAATGGAAGTGATAAAAAAGAAAAGGGGCTTTGAACACAAAAACGCTGATGGGAGCCTCTCTTATCTCTTTACAGCAGTGATCCATTCAAAAATCAGTGGGCTTAAAATTTGGCCCTTTCCTCAGGATTATGAGATTTTATTAATCCTGACCTGCCTGGGACAGATTGCAATCAGATCTGGAAGGCAAGCAGGTGCTTACATGCAGTGAAGTTGATGTTTTTGAGATTAGCAATCTAGAAAACTCTAGTCAGGTAACCCTAGTTACTATATTCAAGTGTGCTCTCTTGCAAGGACCCCAGAAAAATGCAGGCTATTCCTACCTAAACAATTAATCCATGTCACAGCCTGCTGTAAAGGGGCTTTTGAGAAGGAAGGTAGCTGTGGAGACTGTAAACTGGATGAATTAGTCATGTGCAGCTCATAGATTGTAAATTGGGTAGCTCTGGCTAACATCACTCCTGAACATAACAGAGGAAGATGTTACCGAAATGAAGGTAAAGCTACAAGTAAAACAAAAGTTTTACTGTTGTTGTTATACCAAGGAACAAATGTCTACTCAGGAACAGGGTCCCAGTTGGCAAGTACCGATTTCTATAATGCATTAATCCAACGGCTTTCACTTTCTTGCTTTACACATATTTTATCACAGTGGAGATGGGTCTTATCTGAAATATTTATAGCCATGGATGAGTTTTCTTCCATCTGAATTGCTCAGATTTGCCATTTTAACTTGTCTATTGAAAGACCAAGGAGCCTAAAGACCCCAAGACCATTCAGCTCTAGATCGGATCTCACTCATGTCTATAAGATCAATTTTAACCACCATTTAGAAAAAAACAATGAAACAGAAGAAGATTTTTGTCAGTGCTTCGTACCTACAGCTCCAACAAGACACATCACCAACAGAAGTCCCACACATAAGAAAATATCTGTATTCATCCGTCGCTCTATCTTGCTGCGCTTGTAACGAGGACCGTTGTTATTTAGCATGGCCTTAGTTTCATGACCTTCAACACACAAATGAATATCATCATATTTATGTAATATTTTGTAGTTTGCTTTTTTAAAAAAAGTATTTCTCTCACAAAAGGAGAGCAGGATGCTCATGACTGATGTTAATTTGACTCTAGTTTCATTCAGTAATTTTAATGCCTATCTTCTCATTTGACTGAATAGTAGAATATATCAGAGACTAAATCTAGAGGTTTGCAAAAGACCTCCATCACATTACAGATTTGAGCTGTCATATACATTTTACTTTCCCAAAGGCAGCAGATTCAGTAGGATCACAAGGCTTATATAAATATTCCAAAGCAAAATCTCCTTGAGAATAAAAGTAAAAAGAACAATAATATTATATTTTTATGTTTCACAAACAACTTGATTAGGTGCTATACAGATTCCTGAAACCTACATTTGAATATTTTTCAGCAGCTATTTAAAAGCCACTAGACACATTTCATGTATTAACTTAAATAAAATCCAACATGTCAGATCCAGCAGTGAAAGACACTAATGTTAGTTAGTTTTTCGCTATGTGGTTGTAAAGTGCTAACAAAACAGTAGGACAAGAAATAACCCCCCCCTGATCCTTAAAACTTACTGAATTGGAATTGAGCTGGTATATTTGTAATGGAAAAGAGGAGTGCTGTAAGAAGCCAAGAAGAAATTGCTTTTTCTATTCTATTAATATTATCTAAACTGTGGCTCCACAATTGGGATATCTGGATACCATCTGTTGCTATATTAAATGGTATCTTTTATGTTTATTTCTACAGTCCTTTTCCCTGAAAATACAGACCCTGCAGACTTGTATTTAGTTTACATTTGTTTGTGTGTGATGTGTGTGAGGGACTGTTTTCCAAGGTACCTTTTGGCTTTCTCTAGGGAAGTGATTTGAACCAAAAGCTGGAAGTTAGGTGCGATTCAATCGTGCCTGCTGGATTCATTCCAGGTTTACATCAAAGGTTATTAATTGAGGCAGAGAGCAAGAGAGAAAATTACTCTCCAGCCTTATGTTCAGGACATTCACCCAAGAGCTGGGACCCTTGGTTCCTGTTCCAATGAATATGTAATTATTTACACAACCTGGAGCTATGTCAGTGGGACCAGCTTATACTACCAGTGCTCCTTCCTTTCCAACTCACGTCTATGTACATACCCACTCGTTCCACACGGTAAGGTATTCAGAGTACAACTTGTGAAGCAGGAGATGTACGTTCACTCCCATACAGGCAGAACTGAAAACAAAACCCAAGTCTTCCCTTCGGTGAACAAATGCTCTAACCACCAAGCTACACAGAAGAGGAGGGTACTGCTGCCTGCAATTCTACTCCTCCAGCAGCTGTGTGAATCTTGTTCCTCACTTTTCTTTTATGCTGGGCTTAATGGAATCTTTTGTGTTGTAAACAAAACAAGACAAAAGCCTCTAATCCCTCCCAGAACACCCTCAAGGAAATGTTGATGGATTTATTTCAGGAAGAAAATGGGAAGAGATTTCTTTCCAAATATCAGCTCTATCATTCCCTTCCACTTCAGCTGACCAACAGGAAAAGGACATATCTGTAATACAGACATCACCTTGCAAGAAACAGAATATCAGAAATAAGAGGAACAAACTACTTTGTTCTCCTCTAGTCCTCACAGTTTCATATGCTGTGCAACACAGCACCTTACCTACCCACCCCACCAGTAACTTGCCTCTCTATTTCCAGAAGATGATGGGCTTATCTAAAACTTCATTCTGGTACTTCATTATTTGGAAAGCATACAATTCTTGCTGCTGTCCCTATCACAATGAGAAAACTACATTGGCTGTTGCTCTGTAATGAGGTTTTTGTGCATTAGCGCTATTGCTTTGTGTAGAACCATTCAGGTAGTCATGAAAAGTATAACCATATTTGGGTCAGACGAGAACTGCACAGGCTAAAAAATCACATTAAGGGATGGCTGTACTCTTCAGAAAGGCTTCCATTAGAAAGTAAGTTTGAGGAGTAATAGAGTTATAAAAATGGAGACTGTGCCATCTTATTATGTGACTGATCTTGATTGTTCAGAAAAGGTCACAGACCACGATTAAAAGCCAGAGTATAATCAATGTCAAAGAACCCTAGAAATTAAGCTGGTACTGGCTCAAGTGACTCTAATTTTAGAAGAAAAAGAATAAACTTTTATACTGACATTAATAAGATGTCAGTTGGAAATTGAATTGAAGACTTATTCAGATCAAAGATACCATATCTCGAGAATGACTTTAAAACGCCAACCTTTGCTACTAGCAGCTTAAGCAACATTAACAGAGATCCACATTAGGATCTGTGCTGGTGGTCAAAGGAACATACTGGGAAATCTTGGCTAAAGAGTAGAAAAATAGCAATCCTAACAGAAGGGAAGACAAGTTACTCCAATTCTATAGGCAATGATCCCTACAGAGATTTTTATATAGTAACTACTTCCAAAAACATGGGTGATGAGTTTGGCTCTGGCTCTCCTTCTCTGGCTCCTAGGCACCATCCTTACATGTGGTGTTCAGAGAGACAGGCAATGAAAGACCCGCAAAGTCAAGGCTACTTTGGAAACTTATGGGAGCTATAGTAATTTAGAGTCCAATTCTGCAGTAGTGAAATAAAATGGTACATTGTCAGGTAAAATAATCTGGATTGTGGAGATTAGTCTAAACTGACTCATGAAAAGATGGTGACTCCTATTTTCTCTTAGGTGGCTTAGCCTTGAACCCCTTGCTGCTGATTAGACATAAAACAGGTAAAATGACTCTAGTGGAAAGGTAAAAATAACCAATAATAGGATTAATTGTTGTATTTAAATTGACTTTTATTTAGTCTACAAATAAAGAGGGTAGCTGATACACTTTTTCTGAAGCAGAAGAGGGCACAGCTGGCAAAGCCAATGATAAATCATGCTCACTGAGTAAAAGCAGTAGTAACATTCCAAAGGTAAAAGATGCTGAGAAAAAGATGAACTGACCTACTGCTGAATCTGGCACCGTTGCATTTGATCTGGGCACTGACGCTATCTTGCTTTGTCCATGTCTCTACTGCATGAAATTCATGGTTGCATGGACACACTACGTCTGTGTCAGCACAAACCTGTGCTGCTGCCGCCTCTTCTGTCACCTCCAGCTGCAGTTCTCACTGCCTCCTGTGTGCTGGCACCAGCACAGCTTGGCTTTGTGATTTTTTTTTTTTTGGGTAGATCTTCAGCTGCATCAGTTTCTACCCTGAGGAGCCAGTGAGACCTCCCTTAGTACTATAATCAGAGCTGCAGAGATGAGAGTTCAACTCACCTTAGCAATTTTTTACTTGTCTGGATATTTTTGCAAGATATTTCAAAGACAGTAAGATATTTGACATACACAAGGATACTGTCAATTGCCAGACACCCAGCACAGGACTTGCTGGCTTTGGAGTTGGATGAGTAATACCGTTTCTTCAAAAAGTTACGTAATTTTCCCATGCACTACCAGTTCTTAAAACAAAATGTCAAATTGTGGTGCAATATTAGACTACACGTATTTACTTAAGGATATTTACAGGGAAATTCTATGTTTACCTAGATTTACATCTTACCTGCATATATAACAATTCCTATTGCAGCCTCAGTATTTCTGATTGTACATCCACGAAGCAAGAGGCTTTCAATGTTAAAACCAATCCGTTCATGATTTGGCTGCTCCCTGGAAGAAAGAAAATAAAATAAAGCAATGCCTTTTTCTATTCTAATATACTGTTAAGCAAAATTTTTGTGTGCCTGTCTGTTTCAAGTTGAAATCAAGGAACTGTGAAGGCCCTATTTTGCTTGTGTTTCACTCAGCTTCAATAAAGACTCCAGTAAGAAGTTACAGAGAAGCCCAACTATCTCTTTTAAAGACAGCTTGCATGGTGTGTGTATCATGATGTCAATATGAAGCAAGTTTGGCTTTCACTTGATACCTTATCTGGCAGGTTCAGTATCTCATAAATGAAGCCAAGATATATTATGCAACTTCATTCAGATGAAATTCTTTTAGAAACCTGAGCTGGGTTTGTATTCTGCTAGAGGTTCAGATGAATACATCTGCACCATGTAAGAGCCTCTGTCTCTCCGTCAGCCACCAAAGGGCTTCTCATCTTTGTGAACCTCAGTTTGCTTGAACAGTCTCTAGGCTAAGGCTCTCCTCCTCACTCTCACACAGGATGGAAGACTTTTCATCCTGGCTGAAGGTGTCCGATCACACACCAGATCCTTCAGCTAGCAAAAGAGACCAATGAAAGCTTAATGGAAATTTTAAGGTCAGTGCTCCATCAGGCAGGCTATTTGTTACTTGGTTCTGAAAATGAAAGCATAAAAGTACTTTTGCTCACAGTTTTTATTATACACTCTGGTAGGCTCCTCCTGAGATCTTTAGCAAAGCTGAGATTTTTCACTTCAGTCACTCCATCTGGTTTTGTTATGTAAATATCAGCATCAGAAAAAGATTTTTTCTAGACTATGTATCTTTTACTACTTTCTATTTGATATTTGCCATTGCATTTACCAGTGAACTGCAGCATCACTTAAATGGAAGACAAGGTTAGGTGCTGTCTCAGGGCTAAATACAGTCCTATGTCTATGTGCAGCTGCACATGATTACATGACATCAAACTAGAGGAGTGAAAAGGTTTGGATGCCAACAACCTACAGCTGGTAGAATTGTAAAAAATAATGAAAGAAAGCTGTTTTTCTGGGAATCTAGATTCAGCCTTGGTAAACTCATTAAATAGAAGCCTTCTTGCATCCCCTTGAGCAGAATTTGCCGTGGTCAGGCATGTCAGGCGGATGTCACTAAGCTCTTTCTTATCATTTTTAGCAGAGAGAGTACTGCTACCCTTTTATAACAAGGCAATAGAGCCTCAATAATTTATTAAGGTTTCTTGGAGAAAAATGTAACCTGCTCCAAGTAAGTTGTGTTTACAAAATAGCTCAAATAACAGCAGACCAAAGACAGAAACTCCACTAACTGTTAGTAAGTAATTTTCACCGGCAAATTCTTTCATCTGCCCCTGAAGCAGGGAGAGAAAGGCAGCTAATTCCATATTCCACCAGGCAGGTAAGTTAATAAGCATTTCTGAAAGAGATTTCTCTTACAGACTTTCAACAGAGATTTGAAGATTTTTGAAGCTAATCTTGGGTCCTAAAGCTGTATATTTGTGTGTGTTTTCTTATGACATATCACCCATGTTTCTATAATCTCAGTGCTCTTGTGTCGTATTAGAGCAGGCTAATTGGAAGGATTGCTGCAATTTAGATTATACCCAAAGCCAGCAACCACAGGCAGTGATCAATACAAACTTGACCTCTTCTTCCCTTTTAAGATATCACAGTAGAGGGGAAATGGCATTGTTAATAGAAGCATCATTTTTAAAGGGCATAAATTCTCAAGACCAGATTAAGCATAGCTAGTGCTAATAGATGAGAACCCTCTGGTTTACTCATGTCAGAGGATCTGGCTGTTTTTAGCTACTCCAGGTGCAACATTCTCACTGCATTCTTACAGAGACATTAACTCCTAGTTTAGCTACTAGTAAACTTCACAGAAGCTGGGGCATGCATAGGGATGCTGGCACATTCACACAGTTAAATTATTCGCATAACATGGGGCATGCATTTGGTCTGGGGCAGCAGGTATTTTGGACAATTCTCTGGTGTGGTGTGGGAATCAGCGTGGACCAACAACTGGTCTGAAGAGGGGCTTGGGAAACAGCTGCCCTGTATTGGAGGGTAAGAGAATTTTATGACATGAGCCAGGCCATAAAAATGGGCCTCATAGCCAAGGAATGGCCTTAAATCTGCTGAATTTTCTAGTATAGATTTCTCTGTTATGCCTGTGCCAGAATTATTTAATGAAGAAAGAACATAAGGAACAGAGAATGTGGCTTTTTCCTCAGAAGCATAGGCTTACACTAAAAAAACCCAAACACTTTTTTATACTAGTTTAACACATTGGTTCAGCAGGATTTTTCTTGCTTGCTTGCTTTTTCTAGCTGTAAGGATAAAATCTGATTTGTTTGTTAGATCCTGGATACCTTTTCCCTGTGGCTGTAAATATGAAGCAACCAGAGCCATTCAGCTGAATATCCTTAAACGTTAGGAAGGATTTAGATTTAAAATCTAGCGTAGCCTAACCCTCAGGTCAAACATAAATGAGTTTATGTCTGAATTCTGAAAAGACCTGAAGCCTTGTGAGAACAGTTTGTGTGAAACAACCGCAAATTCAATGTCAAGTCTTGGTTCTGCCTTGCCTCAAAACACAGTTTCCAGTCTACATTTTATATTGACTTCTGAATCCAGGAATAGATAATAGTGACATACATCAATTTTTGCAAAATATGTTCCTTCCATCCAGTTCCTCCAAGAGAAATATTAGTTCAGATACAAAATATATTTATGGATAACAAATACTTACATGTACCCTTTGAATTTATTGAGATCATTGTTAGGCATTTCACAGATGATGGTGTTTTGGAAAAATTCGGGCTCAAACAAAGTATTCTGGAAGAGGAAACACACTGAGAATGAGTGTCAAATCCAATGAGTCCTTGAAACTCTAAACACTAAGAGCAGCTAAATATAGGCCACCAGGATAGTTGGGGGCTGGAGCACTATGAGGAGAGGCAGAGGGAGTTTATCTCGGAGGGGCTGAGTAAAGAGCTCAGATTTTCCTCTCTTGGACTAATAACTGGTTAAATGAAATGAAGAAAATGCTGCATATTGAACCAGATATCACAGACGCCAGTTAGTGAAAACATCTGTCTTAATTTAAAGTCAATGTAACAAATAGTTCAAATTGTTTCTGAAAGGAAAACAGCCTTCAACCAAAAGCAAGCTCAAATGAAAAGAAATTCAGGTTTTATCAGGATTTTGAAATATGTTAGAAGAGTTACGTTGCCGTCCAGGATAGTATAATCATAAAATAGGAGCCCACACACTTGAATAAACATATCACATTCAAATAAGACTAAAAGCAAGACTAATAGCAAAAGAAAAAATACCCCCCAAGATGAACAAGCAAACAAACAAACAAACAAACCCAAAAGAGGGAAGGCAATAGAATAAGTCTAAACCACTGGGAGAGACAAAACAAGACAGAGCTTTTCAGGCTAAGTGCTCACTCAAAAAGAGCTTGGAGCTGAACTGAGACACAATTTTGTTTGATTTCCCCTGTGTTCAAGGAAACAGGCTTGGGTTTTGGACTGCATGAAGCAGTCTGGAAAGCAGACAGCATGAGAGGTACTTGACTGCCGTAAGTAGTGGTTTTTTCTTAACTGAAAAAAATAGACAAAATTTGATTTTAGATTAAGAAAATGTAATAAAAATGAGATGTGAGAAATGTGAAAGAGAATCATTATTGCTGTGCCATAAAATCTTTAAAAAAACTGAAAAGACCTCACTTTAATCCAAACTCCTCCCATTAGGAAAGCTGGAAATCAAGTCTGCTGCTGGGCCTCCCTACATTTTTCTACATGAAGAGAGACTTCCAGAGATTAGATTCCTTCAGAAACTGAAAATCCTGGGAATCCTTCATTGGAATTCACAAAAACTTTGCCAGACTGCAAGATGACTTCCTTACCCTGCCAGTCCTCAAGTCTCAATTTTTTCTTCACTTGCTTTAATTTTTACATTATTTTCTCTCTCCTGTTCTTTTTTTTTCCTGAGCAATACATATATTCTTTTTGTTTTAAATATATATATAATATCTAAGTACAAGCAAGTAGAGAATCTGATCTAAAAAAAAAAAAAAGCTGGAGGAAATATAAAAGCTTGATGAATATAAGGGCATTTTGTATACCTTCTGACCCGTGTGGCTGAATATTTTTAGAATCTCTTTTAAGAGATATTGTTCATCTCTGCTGAATCTTGTTCAACTCAGTAAACTCAACAAGAAAATCAGTACATATTTGGTTGTGCTACAAATATTTGTACAACAGGAGAACAGGAAGATGCAAAAGGTGCCTGGAGGACTGATTACTAATGAAAAAAACTAATAGGTTCTTGCCAGAAAGGGGTATAGAAGGATGGTTGTTGTCTCAAATTTTTTTCTTTTGATGACAAGAATTTTACATTTGAAAATTCAAGTTAGAAAATGGCAGAAAAGGAAAAAAATAATAATCCTTCCTCTCAGTCTTTTACAGATAGGTGACTTCAATGTTGCTAAGCATATCCTAAACCAAAAAACTAACCCCTGTTCATACGTATTTCCTCCCTCCTTAAAGAGTCACACTTTATAGACACAATTAAATCTGGGTAAGTTTTATGCAGCATGTGAATTGCAGGAATAAACAAAGCTCAAAGAACAAGGAAGAAGTTTGCACACTAAAACCTGTACATACGATACTTAGCGCACTGGGTTTTTTTTAGTTCAAAACATCAAAGTCTAAGGAAAATAAATGTGAATAGGCAGTCTGAAGCATAATTCAACATGCAGAGATTTTCTGATTTAAAGAAAGACTTCCTCATACTATAAATGACCGAGGCAAAAAGTTTGCATTTTGTATGATAGCAGAACACTCTGTTTTCCTCAAAAAGCAAAAATACAAAACCTAATGTGTATGCTATGACTACGTGACACAAATGCAGCAGTTTTATTTTTTCTATTTAAGTAACCAGTTTATTGGTTTTTTTCTAAATCTCTACATGTTAAAAATTTTCAGTGTGTCTCAGGAAATAAAACTCTCCCTAATCATCATTGGAAAGCGCTGGAAAAGGTATGCTTTATACTACAGCATCCACAACCTGAGAAAGCCCTTAATTGTGCTTGCGAAGTGATTTTCATTTGAACAAAGAGCAACTAACACTGGAGTACAGTACCTGACCACAACTGGCCACGGAAATGGTGTACTTTTATTTAATTAATCTGGGTGCTCGCTGGCAGCTGTGTCCCACCCACCAATAACCCCAAAAGATCCTCCTAATGGCACTGCTACTAATGGCTAAACAAATGGACGTAATTCCTAGAATTACCTGCCAGGTTTTTGCATTTCCTGTCTGCTGGAGTGATTCCAATGGAACAAAATATTCCTCTTTTCTGTGTTATTTGAAAAATTGCCCTGCTATGTTTGAAAAGATATTTAAAAATGTAACAAATACAACTCTCCCTAAGTCATATTTTCTTGTTTACTTCAGGTTTATCAAACATGAGTCAAGACAACATACCAGTAAAGTGTGTGTAAAAAGGAAATGATATGGCCTATGGAAAAAAAAATGGTGATTTTAAGCATTCAAACTGAATCTCTGCTAACAGCCAAACTGATGTCAAGCATATCACTTTTATTTAACTTTTTGCATTTTAATTTACCTCGAGTTCCTATTCAATTGCTTATTATACTCCTATAAAAGATTCCATTACAACTTAGTGTGCCTTAGAGCAATTCCTAGCTGAACTGCCATACATCTACCTGCCTAGCAAATGAGCCTGTGCCAGAATAACAAAAATCTTTTAGGTCAAACGGCTGCTTTCCATACAAAGTGTTAGCTCCAACAGCAAAATGCTTTCATAGCTGTACCAGCGCAACCGGCCCATCAGAACCGGTGCACTTCGTGGCTGGAACTGGTGTGCAAATGGGCCCAGACCAACCCCGCACGGCATGGGCTGCGTTTTCAGCAGACTTACCTGGCTAGAGAACCCCATCACCACTTGTCGTTGTTTAAGGTTGGTCTCCCCGTCGAGGTTGGCAGTTTCCAAGTGGCAGATCCCATTCTGATCAGAGGAGTACAGCAGTAGGATATCAGCTGGGATGGTCTCGTTACACTGCAGCTGCACAAAATCCCCCACTCGGACATCTTTCCAGCATTTCTCAACGTAAGCACGTTCTTCCCTGTTGCATTAGAAACACGTCATGGGTGAATAGTGACATTAGGAAGGCTGGCCTCCTGGTTAGTGGGGCTTCAGAAACAGAAAATAGGGGGGTGGTGACACATTGCTGTATTTTTTTTTTAAAAGACACAGCACAACAGCTAGAAATTAATGTTAGACAGTTTCATAGTGTCACTTCACCATATAACACATTCAGATAGAATCTTTACATGGAATAAAAAGAAACTACAACAAAAGTTCTCTTTCATTCTATCATTAGCCGTATAATCTCCACAGCAAAAGACAGAAAGTTGTTCAGACTAACAGAGGTGTTTTAAAGTATCTTATTCAAGAAATTTAGACATTTCACCAAAAAATATTGGTTTTGACTATATGACCATTTCTCAGATACTTTCCAACAACAACATATGGATCCTGACAGAAGGAAACTGATATCTCAGCTACACTTGCTTCAGGTCTTTCCAGCTTGTAACTCTCAAAACGTAATTACAAATCTCGAGCTTAGTGCACAGAAACAACTTCAAAAGGTAGAACAGAAGATAAATAACCCCTTAATATTAAGCAAAATAATGCAATTAAAGCTCAAGTTTAATGGAAAAGTTAAGGTAAGAAACAAAGAGCTTCTAAATTAAAAAAAAAAAAGCCTATGAGGTTCAAGGAAAAGAAATTACTATTACATCAACAAATCAGTGCTCAGTGGTTCAGGAAATAGCAAGCTTTTTTTGGCACTACATTTTCAACAATTGATCCTTTAACTGCTCTCAATCATCTAAGCAAACTAAAACCTGCACAATAAGCTTTAAAACTAGTTAATGGGAAAACTACACGGGCAACAATAGCCCGGTTCCTCTAACTCTTTGGGAGGAAATTATTTTTTCAATATGAATAATTGAATCATCTTATGCCTTGCTCTGTAAGAGGGAAAATGCTCATGATACATTGCCACACAGACAGTAAAAGGCTTTTTGTAATGACTCAGAGTCTTATTTTTGCTTAAGTTTTTAATCTTCCTCATCTATTGCCTGAAGAATACTGCCTTTCAATTAAGTGTTTGTATCATGAGACGGGGAGCAGTGATACAGCAGATAAAGTGTCTTGCTACAGTTCATGCATCCAAGCATTGCTTCAGAGTCAGGCCAAAGGCTATATCCTGCTAACCTACTTTCCTGGCCTTCTGTAAAGGAGACCCAGCCATGATGCTTGCTGTCAGGCAAACCCTTGCACTTGGCTGATACCCTTATCTGTAAACCAACGTGAAATAACAGCTTCCTGCAAAGGTTATGCATGCAGTTAAATTCTGTGCATTTCCCGGTGGTAACCACTTTTTATTCAAAAAAAGAATGCCCCAAACTCCCCACAACCTAACTATTTAAATCCCTTTAATGCCAGATGTGATGTGCTTACTAAATAATGGTATTGTAGCAATAATTTTTCCTTCTTACATTAGTTTTTCATTTCTGATTTTTTCATTCTTTTCTTCTTTTGTCTGACTCTACTTATCTGCATGTCCTTTTTCTCAACAACAGACATAAAAGACCACAATGAAGAACAGAGGTTTGTTGTAAGTTAATTTGATGTTACTACGCATTTAAAAAAAAATTCCAGCTCAATTTCTATTTGAAAAGTATTTAAGCAGGTGCATGTTGAGTATTCATTGCTCTACAAAGTAGATACTAATGTTAATATAGCAAATCAACTAAGTAAGTGTGAATCCTTCCCATGTCAAACACTTTCTGAGTAACACTTTTTAATTTGTTTGTTCAAAACATAAAAACGAGGGTACAGAAGCAGTTTAGAGCAAGCAGATGTCTTGTCTGGCTATCCTAGACATTTGGATGCTGTGTATAGTTTTCATGTAATGTTTGCTATGATTTGCCCTTCTGCAGGGCAATCCTACCTCTCTGTACGTCAACTCCTGCACAATTCTGAAGTTTATTGAACACGCTTCTGATTTTTTCTCCTCATAAAATGCTATAGAAGGGCCTTGCCCAGCTGGTTGTCTTCTACATCAGCCTAAAGAAACCAGGTTAGCAGAAATAACTCACAGTAGTCACAGATTTGTAATGTTTTTCCAATAATTCCTTATGAAACATCCATTACACATAAAGCTTCAGGTTCTGCCCATTCACTAATTACAGAGGAGACGGTGAGTCAGAAAAGTCAAATGACCCCTTTCAGATCAGAGGAAAAGTCTTACTTAGCACAGGTCTAGAGTTCAGGAATTGCTAGAATCCCAAACCTGCAGTCAGGTGAACAGAATGTTCCTCTCTCCCAACGAGCATTGAATTTGGTAAAGAAACACATTTTCTTTTCCTAAAAGAGCTATTCAGCTGGAGCCGTAAGATTAACAATTTCCTACAGTACAAAGGTTTTCTACAACTTTGTAGAGAATTACCAATGGATGGAAAGAAGAAAAATACTTCACAAGGAACCTGGTGCACCCCACAGCAGCACTGGCTGGGTTGTCTAACAAGATTTTTTCAAATGAAGCAGTTTCCTTTTAGCAATTCCTGTAACTGGGAACACTGCCCATTTTCTGTTCAATGATTAAAGTTCATAGCACAAGTTCCGGCTGCTAAATAAACAGAGGAGCTTCATAAATCTAAGATGGTCTGATAAGAAACATACAAAAAGGGCAAACACATTTATCCAATGAAATAAACAAAATGTGGTGATTTACGATAGGTGGAAAGCTGGAAATCTGATTCTTATAGCAGCACAAAGGAATTCCAGCCGCTCCAGCCAGTAATTTAGCTTCATCAGGGGCCCAGCTTAAATGCCTCTATGCAAATGCGTGTAGGATGGGGAATAAAAAAAGAGGAGTTAAAGACGTGCATGCCTGCACGGCTGTGATCTTATTGGCATCACAGAGACGTGGTGGGCTGGCTCCTATGACTGGAGTGTTGGAAAGGAAGGATACAGGCTCTTTAGGAAGGACAGGCAGGGGACACAAGGAGAGGGTGTCACCCTCTATGTCAGTGACCAGCTGGAGTGCATGGAGCTCTGCCTGGGGATGGATGAGGAGCCGACCGAGAGCCTGTCGGTCAGGATTAAAGGGAGGGCAGGGACAGGTGGCATTATGGTGGGGTCTGCTACAGGCCACCCGACCAGGAAGACCGAGCAGATAAGGTGCTCTATAGACAGATAGGAGCAGCCTCACATTCACAAACCCTGGTCCTCATGGGGGACTTCAACCACCCTGATGGCTGTTTTTAAAAAGGGAAAAAAGGAAGACCTGGGGAACTACAGGCCAGTCAGCCTCACCTCTGAGCCCAGCAAGATCATGGAGCTGATCCTCCTGGAAACTATGATAAGGCACATGAAAAATAAGGAGGTGATTGGTGACAGCCAACAAGGCTTCACTAAGGGCAAATTGTGCCTGACAAATTAGGTGGTCTCCTATGATGGGGTTACAGCATCAGTGGATAAGGGAAGAGCAACTGACATCATCTACCTGGACTTGTGCAAAGCATTTGACACAGTCCTGCACGACATCCTTGGTTCTAACTTGGAGAGACATGGGATTTGATGGATGGACCACTCAGTGGATAAGGAATTGGCTGGGTGGTCACACTCAAAGAGTTGTGATCAACGGCTCGATGTCCAAGTGGAGACCAGTGATGAGTGGCATTCCTCAGGGGTCAGTGGTGTATAACATCTTTGTCGGTGACATGGACAGCGGGATTGAGCGCACCCTCAGCCAGTTTGCCGACAACACCAAGCTGTGTGGTGTGGTCAACACACTGGAGGGAAGGGATGCCATCCAGAGGGACCTTGACAGGCTTGAGAGGTGGGCCCCTGTGAACCTCATGAAGTTCAACAAGACCACGTGCAAGATCCTGCACATGGGTTGGAGCAATCGCAAGCACAAATACAGGCTGGGTGATGAGTGGATTGAGAGCAGCCTGTGGAGAAGGACTTGGGGGTGTTCATTGACGAGAAGCTCAACATGACCCAGCAATGTGCGTTTGCAGCCCAGAAAGCCAACCGTATCCTGGGCTGCATCAAAAAAAGTGTGGCCAGCAGGTCGAGGGAGGTGATTCTCCCCCCTCTACTCCGTTCTTGAGAGACCCCACCTGCAGTACTGCGTTCAGCTCTGGGGCCCCCAACATAAGAAGGACCTGGACCTGTTGGAGGGACTCCAGCGCAAGGCCACAAAACTGATCAGGGGGCTGGAGCACCTCCCCATTGAGGATAGGTTGAGAGAGTTGAGGTTGTTCAGCCTGGAGAAGAGAGGCTCTGGGGAGACCTTATAGCAGCCCTCCTGTACCTAAAGGGGCCTGCAGGGAAGCTGTAGAGGATTTTTACAAGGGCATGTAGTGATAGGATGAGACGTAATGAATTTAAACTGAAAGAGGGTAGATTTAGATTAGATATTAGGAGGAAATTCTTTACTGTGAAGGTGATGAGGCACTAGAACAGGTTGCCCAGGGAAGTTGTAGATGCCCCATCCCTGGCAGTGTTGCAGGCCAGGTTGGATGGGGCTTTGAGCAACCTGGTCTAGTGGAAGGTGTCCCTGCCCATGGCAGGGGGGTTGGAACTAGATGATCTCTAAGATCCCTTCCAACCCAAACTATTCTAGGATTCTGTGGGGCTTCAGGGCTGTGGGATGCCAAAGGCATGATCTAAGATAAAAGTTTCTCAGTACCTTCTCTCCTTTACCAGTCAATTTATCAACAGCGCACTTAAAAAGTGTTCCCTTGCTGTCCTGGGGTAATGGGTAGCATGATAATGCCCATCAGAGGATAGTGCTGACAAAAAGAGGCATTTAGCTTTGAACAGTCGAAGTGAAGTCTGCCAGAATTTGTTATTGGACTCATCATATCTGACCAAAAGGCTCAAACGAAATAGACTTTATGAAGTCATTTCTGGGAAGAAAGGATCATAAAAAAATCCTGCTGTGGCTGGAGATTGTGGGGGAGCATGAATAAATTATTGACTTTGTGTCAACAATTTCATTTCATGTTCTTGGATTCAATAAAGATAAATCTCAAACAAAAACTGGGTCAAAATGGATGGTGAATGGGAGCAAATAAAAATTATTGGTCTGCTCCCCAGAGGAGATTAAATAAAGGTCATTTTTCATGTGCACTCCACAGCATGTGTATGAGTCCTAGATGGTCTTAGAGAAAGATCTTCAGAAATCTTTATCACCTAGAAGTATCATACCAACCAATTAGTTCAGTGAGTCTTATTTCCTTGAATTACTGCAAGCTTCACCTCAGGATCCTTTGCAGCTTGAAGTAAAGACATTGTTTGCTCAACCTTTCACTCCCTAAATTGCCACAAAGTTATAACACTTTGAAAAAAATATCAGTGTCACAAATAGACAAAGCCAAATGTTTGTACTTTATCTTATGTAAATTCACTAGAATGTTATATTTGAAAATGGGGCCCCTCAAGCATCGCCTACTTTATAAAAAATTCTAATGTTCTGAGATTCTCAGTTCTACACAGACAACAGGTAGAATCACACAGCTACTTACCCTTTACAGTCTATTTTTGCAAATCGAAATCCCACACATTTTTATGCTATCAAAGATTACACCAGGAAAAACCTCACAAAATGTTTTCAAATAGCACTTTGTGGCCATGACCTCACAGTTAGGAGCTACTGTCATAAAACTTTGAAAAACTGACAACAAAGGAGCAGATTTAGGACTTCAAGAAGGCACTAGAGTGGAAAGGGACTGATTTCTGAAAGCTGTCCATAGGTCAGAGTACAGCACAACTTGGCTGATAGTATTCCTGAGCTAGAGATATTATCTGACTACGGGAAGGTACTGTGTTGTCCATGCCAATTCATCACCTGCTTCTGCCATGTTACCATTACAGTGGCTGGGAAGGTTGTTTTTGTGACACGGACATCATCCCAGCAGCATCAATGATGTCATTTAGCAGCAGCCAGTCCTGTAACAAGCCCTCATTAGGAAGCAGCTATAGTCTTTCCCCGTAGCCCCAGACTCTCTCTCAGGATTTGAATACTACTTTAAGATGGCAATGAGCATCTTTTAAAGATAACGGGAGTGAAATTTTTCTGAAGTTTAATAAAATTCATCTTTAATTATACTGGTTTGGCATTCCAAATTCCTCAATGCTAGCAGCAGATCCTACCTTTTTATGTGCCAAAACTGCCCATAGCATCCTAACAAGGAAGTTATTGTCTCAGTGATAAAAGAAGCCTATATTCAACTTCCGTAATTGTGCTGCACTGCTCAGCAATAACGAAAACAACCCTCTATTATCAACACTGTTTTCAGCACAAATCCAAAACATAGGCCCATACTAGCTACTGTGAAGAAAATTAACTCTATTCCCTCCAAAACCAGCACAGTAATCAATTCAAGTTGATGTGAACTTTAAGTACCAGAACTTTATAAATGTATTATATGTCTGTATACAAGGTTTTAGATTTAACTCACATTTTTAATTTCTGTCTCAATTTTATAATGACCTGTACCAAATGAAGAAATAACATTAATATAAGTAAAAACTATTTTGAGAACACATCTCCTTAGACTTTACTAAGTTCATTTTGTAAGTTATGGATTACTGTATTTAGGAAATCTTTTTTTTTTTTTTTAATATTGCATTGAACAAAATGCTATTGCTATGATTCTGCCTGGCACCAGCTGGAATGAACAGGTAACTCCAAGGTTACTTACTTAATGACTGCTAATCAGTAGCATTAGTTTCTAAGGACTCCCATTAACTTACCAAGTTTCTGGAAGCCACAGCCGAGATCAGCTTTTTTGCTATACTCATCTCCTTACATGACCATGTAGCTCTTGAGGTCACGTGGCAGAAACCTGCTTCTCTCCAGGTTTTAGTGGTGTGTTAAAACTCAGACAGATTCAGACAGGATGGAGCTTAATGCTATGAGGTCATGATTCTGCAGGTCTCTGAGCCAAAACCATAGGTTCTTATTTATCTGCCCTTTGTCTTTGGTCATTAGGTTCTGCTGCTGTCTGCTAAACCATTGAACCTTTGCTGTGAAGCAGCTTTAAATGCCTTGGCAGGTAACAGATCTTGAAGAAAGCTCTGATAAAGCAATATACAAACCAGTGGTAGCATTAGTAATGTATTTATGGATTTTCTTCCACAAAGACCAAGGATCCTCACTGTAGCAATACCCACTGACTGACAAGAACTGCTAGCTTGCTGCTCTTTGACTTTCAGGTGTTGCTGCCTGGACCGGCTGAGGGCTGAAAACTTGACATTTTTCTTTTCCATTTAGTCAGTGCAGCATGTCACGTATTTCTTCACCACACAATCAGCATGCTCATCATAAGATGAATTCATGTTTTAACTATTTCTTCACAATTTTGGTACCACTGGTTTCAAGCAGTTGCATGGTGACGTAACAAACCTGAGTGTACTGTTGGTTAAGGCCATTTTCTCAGCTCACTGAAAGTTTGAAGAATGCCTCAGCTTGCACAAACAGAAGGCACTGTTCCTGCCTTCAGTAAAAGCCACTGTTAATTCAGGTATCCATAGTTAAACTAGGTACAAAAATTCCATAGTACCTAAGGTACATACAAGAGTTATACAGATGACAGAGCAGAGGATGCCCACTGCCAGTGACAGTCCCACACAGAGAACAAGACAGTCATGCTTGACATTGAGCAAGGGAGTGGCATTGGCTCTTTCCTGATGGATACTGAGTTGCAATGATATCATAGCACATAATAATCATGCAGTCATTGCTACTTTTATACTGTTTCGACTGAACAAAGTGCATGCTTTGTGGCTGTCATAGGAATGCACCTTCAGCCATATAAGAGCTGGAGATCTTGAGAAGACCTTCAGCCTCCAGCTGATGAAATTCATGCACTGTTGAGAGAAGGTACCACTGAGGTGTAGAAGCCTTGATATTGCTGTGCCCAAGAAAACTGATTGCAATTCTGCCTGAGGGAATGTGGTGGGACTTGGTGAGCCACAGGCTTTAGACTCTCTTTTTTTTGGCGTATAAAATGAGCCCACTAAAGCCTCTAGCAGGCTCCTAGTCTTTAAAGTTAAGCTTTGTTAGAAAACAAAAGTAATAAAGCATAAAGAAAGGCTCTTTAACAAATGCAAACTCAGTGCTGCTGAACAGGACTTTAAATTAAAACATTGGCAACAAATCTCTTTTTGCTTACTATGCCCTTGGCAGGATGGTTTTTTCCTCTCGTCCTGCTTTCTACTCTACAAACTTCCAGGTTTACTGAAAGATGTTTCTGGCATTCAGAGGAAAGCTTTCTTTTCTCTTTCACCTCTGAGATTTGACAGTAGGTCAATTTATGTTTTCAAGCATGCTCCCTACCCTTCTCTGCTGTCTTCCAGACACCACAGAGCTCCGTTGGTCGTTACATCCCTGGCCAGTCCCAGTTGCTCTCCCAGACATGGGCAGCATCCAGGGGAGGTGCAAACTCTCCTCCCTTCAGAAGGTCCAGCTGATCAGAGCATATGAAGGAGGCTGAAATAGAAAAGCAGCCTTCGTCCTCACTACCCAGCTTCCCTAATTTTAAGAAAATAGAAAGTATACTATATATACACACAGTAACCTGTAGTCAAGCAGATCTCCGTTGCTGTCGGAGAGATAAATTACAACACTGAATTAGAAAACTGCAACTGACTGAAATATTTTAATTGTCTTTCAAACCAGTGAGTCTAGCTTAAGCCACTTCCAGCTTTTTAGCTGTTGGCAGTTCTGACTTTGTGCAACACAGAGATGAGTTCTTTGTTTTTTCCTTATTTCCACATCACTGCTCTAGGACTAACTCAGAGTTAGTGCTGATGCAGAAAACTTTACATCTTCTAAAACCTTACACTAAGCAGATAAAGGGTCACAGTGAAGGCCAGCCTGAATTTTTTGTATCACAGACATCGGTGAACCTATAGAGGAAGAGGATATTGATGCTTATAGGAAGTACTTGAAAACCACAGGGCCTGAAAGCATCACAGAGGAACTTTCTATTGAAGGAGTAATCAAGCTATCTCATTTAGGATGCCTGTTGACTTACCTAGTTATCCGACAGCTCCACAGGATGATTCAAAGCATATAAACTAGGCGTCTCTGAGTCACTGTCTCAGATATCTAAGTTTAGGCACTTAAAATTAAGCAACGTGAATAGCTTAAATAACATTAATGTTTTTATGGCTGCTGCTGTCTGATGTACGTGCATTCAGTCAAGTGTGTTGCTGTGCCATCTTGACCTTGCATTTGTATCTGAATGTCTACTGAAACACTGAGAAAAAATTATGTTAAATCTTCCAGAAGTGTGAAATTGATGTAAAAACCTGGCTGGATGCTACGGAGTACTTACAGACCATTATAGCTTAATCCTAGGGGTATATCAGATCCAGGCCATACATTAATTACATATCAACTAGTTCCTCAAACATTATAGAACTTCAAGACAATTAAATAATAGCTTTTAGCAACTCTTGGGTTGACATTCACATACAGGTTTGTATACTACATTCAGTGCTGGCCCCAGTTGTTAGTAAATTAATGACAAACTGGAGACAGTTCAGAGAAAAGTAATCACAGTAGATTTGGAGGAACTGGCTGACAAGGAAGATGAAAAGAGTGGTCTATATACAGATCTTGACTAAAAGGTGTCTGGGCATAGCAAAATGAACTTAATAAAAATTACACATATTTGAAGATTATAATTAAATGTTATGAATAAAGAATAATGAATTAGGGTTGCATGAAACCAGGTGACTTGAGGAATTTAAATGCAATTAGAGAGGGATAATAAAGTATAGTATGATAGAAAATGCTTTGACAATCATGTTTTGTAGTAATGGAAGCCCCCTTGCTTGGAAAATTTAAAAGCAAACAAAGTATATTTTAAGGAATACCGGGAGAAAGGAGGCAATTAAACTTAGTTCTGTACCATCTGCAATTGATTTTTTTTTTCTTTTTTGGTGTTGTGCAATTCATTCTGACAGCACAACAGTTTGTGTGCAATTGTTATGATTTCAAAAGTTTTGGTTCAGAAATTAAAATTGCCACAATCAAACATTAGATCTAAGTTATTGCATCTCCCCAAAACACTTCAATGCCTATTAATTGTCTCCCATTTTCTCAATTAAATGCTCTCTAAATACACTACTTCAAGCATCTTTTCCTTCATTTGACTAGCAGACTAGATTTCCCATTTCAGCTGATCTCTGCAAAAAGAAAATTAGAAGAAATGTGTTTACAGGGCAGCCTATTTAAATTCAATTTTCCTTGCTCTATGTTGAAAGAAGGCAAGTTACTGCATTTCTCCCAGTCTTCAAGAAAGTTTTGGAGAACACTCAGCATTTGGAAAAGATTGTTCTGCCTTTTGTATTTCTTTTGGAACAGGATCCAGGGTTCTTGTTATTGAAATCTGAAATAAAGACGATACACTCTCCAAGATTAACTCTTAAAATCTAAGTAATCTTTCATTTTAGGATGGAAGATCAGTTGTTCTATCAGAAAGAATTTTTTCCTGCCACAAGATTAACAAAATTTGCAATGTCTTAAAAAAGACTTTCACCAATGTTCAAAAATTACCTAGAGCAGATGATTCATAAGGAAGAAAATTAGAAGACATCAAGCTCTTCCATGACTTTGCAGCTAGCAAGAAGAACAAGAAATATCAGCTTCCCAAAGCGCTATAGAAGCCTGATTAAAATTATTCATGACATAATAAGCTGTAGCTACTGATCTGATGGCAATTGTTATTACCTACGATTTTTCCAGTCAGGATGAGTGCTATAGTCTGAAATCCTCCTCATTTTCCTTTCCCTTACATCACCTTTTTGGGCCATAAAACCTTGGTGAAAGACAAGATTCTAGACCAGATTTATTCATAGATCAAAGTCTTTTTTATGGGATGGGATAACCAATTTTAAGAAAGGCCCATGTCAAGTTTCTGCATAAGAAAGTACTCATTGCTGTAACTTGAATCTGGATCTGTATGTATGTTGTAATTCCACGATGGACATTTTTCTCTTATACAAACCAAGTTTTACTGTATTCCCCACTTCTCATGTTCCAATGGTAAAAGGCTTTCAGGTATAAATTAACATGGTTGCTTTATGTAAAGAGGAAATAAATAAGATTCCTATACGGATTCATTCATTAGTACCTACTGCACCACCTATTCTCTTTCATACTGGTTTTAACAAGTGTTAACAAATAATCCATTGCCTCATGGGTTAGTGCAATATTAAAAAAATTAAAAAATCCAACTAGATTGCAATCTTAAAGGTAGGCAGAAGACGCAATTTTGCTACCCTACCCAAAGAGCTACAATTATTGACAGTCTTCATGGTGGAAAAGAAATCTCAAATGAACAATATTTAGAAACTTGTAAAATGCCTGCTTTTTCGGACAAGTTGGCAAGGAGAGCAGTGCAATTTTGTTTCTGACAAGTCATTATCTCTATGTGGGGTTAAGTTTAGCCCCCAGACAAGCAAATCCATTGTTTTCCTGTTCAACCAGCAGGATATAAAAATAAAAATCTGACAAACACATGCAAGAGAAACAAGCAGAAATGACAGCACTGTGTGATAAAAGCCAGAGTTCTGCAAGATCTTGCTTGTGAAAGCACACATTATATAAAGCACTGTTGATTAATTTGAGGGATGACAGGCAACATTCACGGAGATGGAAAGTTTTGCTCTTTGACTCTGAGATGTGATATTTTAGCAGGGAGAAGTAATTTTCTACTTTGCTGAGAGAACTGTTTTGATACAATAAAACATAATTTTCAAACTTCTGAAAGTGCTAAAAGCAAAAGGTCAAGAATCATTTTGAAGAAGTGAGCACAGACACATATAGTTAATTGATTTAGAGATGACTGAACAGAGGCATATATTACTATCTCCCACTTTTAAACTGCATTTTTACAGTTTTATTTTACATACAACCTAGTAAAAGAAACACAACTAAAAGCTAGTCTACAGTGTAGAGTATAAAATTAAATGTAGTCCAAAGAACTACATTTTTAGGAGGTTTCTTGGCATCTAAGAATGCAAATAGGTCTCATGACAGATCTTGTTCTGTGTTACCCTATATTGATAGAATTAAGGCCTCTTGAAAATTCCATAGAAATCCGGGTGTTCATAGCTATTTAAGCACCTGTTTTCACTGCACTCCATGTTTAAGAGGCCAATAGACACACCAATACCATGAAACTCAAACTTACCTTCCCAGTCTGAAAATGAGGTTTAAACAAAAAAGGAAATATCAGAACAGATACCAGGTGATATATAGTCACTATGAGTTTTTCCTGTTTCACTTAATCATTGTGATTTTCCAGCAGTTATTAATGTTTTTAAACAAAAAGCCTCACCATTGATAAAAGATCTCAAGCTAACTTTTTTTGGTAATAAAAGTTGTGTGAAACTCACCTGCTGTAAATGTAACATCCCATATGATTGATTTCCTTGTCTAATTTATACCGCCGAAAGTCCTCCCAAGCATCTTTAATGGCTGTAATGGCCATTATAACACAAATTGGGATCACAGAAACTTCTGGTTGGAAAGCATTCACCACTGGCACAAAATTCAGCAGTGCAATCACCACAAAATAAACATTGGCAAAGCGATGAAACTGCTCATAGATATTTTTAGGGAGGAAAGTCAAGATGGTATATTTTGTGGTCTTAATTTTATTGGAGTCATAGTATATGTTTGGATTTTCCTTCCTCTTCTTACTTCCAAAGGGCAAATTGGAGACGATCACTCGTTTATTTTCATTTTTCTTCTTTCTTTTCTTTACTTTTCCTCTCTTTTCCAGCTCTTCATTTTGGATTTCAGTGTCTGGAGCACCACACCGGCAGCAGGTTTCCTTGAAAAAATGTTTTTTCCATATCATTCTAGAGAAGCAGCCTGGAACACTTTTCCTTGACATCTTGCTTTCCTCTCAAAAAGTAGCCTCAAGTTGAAAACCAACAGAGTCAGAAGAGTTCAATAATCCAAATAAACTCCTAAGTGGTGGAGAGAAGAGTCGAGATGTCCGAAGCCCAGGGCTGCCTCTCCTTCGACACCAACCTCCACCTGCCTAGGGACAGGTATCATCCTGACGCAGCTGCACCGGGTCCTAGAGCCTGCTGGGGAGGCTGCACCTCACGTATGACAAAAGCATCCCGAATGTTTTGTTATTCCTGTTAGCATACGCCTGGAGGCCCTGTTCAGAGCCTTTCCCTGGCATAGACTGTCTGCTCACAGGAAGCGCCTCGGTTTTAACACAGAGCAGCGACAAAGCTAAGAACGTACACACAATTTTCATAGTTTACTCCATGAGTTTCGGAATCACTTTATAAGCCTGGGAGTTGCCAGGAAGTTCAAAGGTAATGGGCAGAGCTCTGTGTCCCAGAAGTCAACGGAAGATTGCTATAAGCCTCATCACGGGCAGTATTTCTCTCCTTTACTTCCTCTATCTACTATTTGTTTTCATGACCACGACGTGGATTATTAAACAAACAACCCCCACCCCCCCCAAACCAAGCAAACCTATGGTTTGGTAGTTGCGAGAATTATATGTAGACACGGGCAATTGAAGGGCAGTTTACGTAGATTGCCCTCAGCCTCATCCTTCTCCTCTGATAGACCTCCTGCTTCTGGACACCCAAAGCGTCCCCCTCTCACCTAGTAATCCCTTCCAGCCTCTCGTTTCTTCTTCCTCATTGGTCCTTGTGCCTCTGACACATAAGTATGTAAGCACAGATGAGGGCTAATTTCCAAGAGAGCTAATGAGGTGTGTACAAACCATAGTAATAGTTCTCTATGGCCTGGGCTTAAGGAGAGGTGAAAAAGGGAAGAGATCCAAACTTTTAAACTTCTTTTAAATGAAAACTATCTATTGCACTATGTAGTGACAAGCTTAGTAGTTTCAAGTCAAGTTAGTACTTGGACGAGAAACTCTGATGAAATTGAAATGTTGCAATAAGAATTGCACATGAAAATATTTCCTCCTTTTGAGTCAGTACTGAGCAAACATCACAGTTTACTGCGGGTGTTGTACTATCTCCAAAGCAAAACCATGCTGTATTGATCACCTGTGTTTACTGGAAGTCCTACAAAATATTTTTCAGTTCCTGGTTATGCTTCACCTTGAATGTAGTTGACTATTAATTTTTGTATTAATGGTTTTAGCATGAAACATCTGAAAGACATTGCTCCAGTTTGTTAAACAGCCCCAATAATCCTTTCCAGACTTGGATAAGTTTCATTTTTCCTCCAGATCCTTCTGTCACCTGGAGAGGATGTTGTGTGTGTTGGCAAGCTAGTTTGGAAACTTGGAATGAAAACTTGTATATCAACACACACTTCAATGATATCAGGATGATTTAAGTGGGATAAATGAGTTATTTTTAAAGGCAGAACAAAACTCTTTTATAACAGCTTTTCCAAACTTACAGTACTCGAAAGGGTCAATGAGTAAATTACTGCAAAATCAGATGAGCAGTTTCCACCACATCAAATGCAAGGAAGAATAATTGGTTTAGTTTACTTACTTGTCATATACCCTGGTTTTAGAGAAGTTTATCTTCTTATCAAATCGGTATTTTCTATAGTCTTCAATAGCATCCTTAATCATACTGGCAAGCAACACCACAATCAGAGGCAGCATAGTAATCTCCCTGTGGAAGACTTCCACTTGTGGGAACCAGTTCAGAACCACCAGAAAGAAGAAATAAAGATTACCTAGCCTGAAAAGGTATAAAATAAATTAAAAGTAGTCAGAATTTAGAATGTGTCCTTTCCTTAATGAACATCCCCCATTTTCTGTCAAAGGAACATTAATCATTCCACTCCTCTACCCTCCTCTTCATTTCCCAGAATGAATTTATCAGTTGCTTAACTGACATGCTGTTTTTTTCTTTGGAAGAGCCTGTGAAATACATTTTCATAATATTACAGCTATGTCCATTTTTCCACATATTACCAACACTTTTTATCTCTAGGAGCTAAAACTTCTTTAATGATCCCCACTGCCTTAGTCTTGAAAATAAGCACAAAATCAAACAGAAGCCCAAAAAATCTTAAAAAACCAAACCAATGTAACAGAATGGGTGTAAAAACCCACATGTTTAGAATCATGGAAATGTCATCATCAGGAATCCATGAAGGATTCCACAGGTGGAAGGTCAAATTATGAATGTGTAAATGTAACATATAGAATGAAAATTTCCAAGCTAGAGATGGATATACAACTTTCATTTATCTTTGTCATAGTGATATTTCCCTGGGCATCTTATTGACATGATTCATAATGCTGGGGGAGTACATAATTTCAAAGCTAGCACTTGCATATACATGTATACTGTTTAGAAGTCGGTAGACAAAGTCACTTGCATGCCATTAAAAACGTACCAAAACTAATGGATGAGCCTCTGAAATCTACAGAATTTCATAGGTGTCTCAGCACATCCAATAAATGTCTTTTCACGTTCTTAAAAATTAGAGGTTTATTCAACACAGAAACAGAGGGATTTTTAAATAAAAACTTGAAATTTTTACATAGAAAACTCTTCTAGCATTCAAACAAGAAAGCTGGCCACAGTGTCGGTTAAGCACACCTGCTGTTTACTTGCTTTAAACCTCCATTTCAGTGTGAATCGAGTGACATTTGGTTACAAATAATCATCACCTAAATTTTACTAATGTGGCAACTACAAAAGAAGCACTTCTCCATTATCCTCAAATATCACCGTTTCAGAGAGAGTTCTTAAATCTTACGTATCATTGAATGAATTTTTTTACCTGTGAAACTGCTCAAAAAGGTTTTTGGGCAAAAAAGTGAACCAAGTGTATTTTGTGGTCTGTATCCTGTTTCCAGAATAAAATGTAGAAGCTCGTTTCCAGTCTTTCCACTGTCTGCCATTGTCAGGAAACACAATCCTCCATTTGTTTAAGTTGAGTTTTGGGTTGTCTCTGACAGAAAACAGCAGTGGTGTCGATTCTGACAGAGGCTGGGAGGGACTTTCAGCTCCTAGTCGCTGCCAACGGTACAAAGCCGAGTCCACAGACAAAGCCATTCACAGCAGGGATGTCAGGCTGAAAGACAAATGCATGACAAGGACTGAAAACCAATTCCATTCTGATAGAAAATTCACTTCATATCTTGCTAGCAGAGGTTTAAAGCAGCAAACAATACTCCTGTTCAGTGCATTGCTTGTTCAGTCTTTGAGCTCAGCACTTTCTGCAGAGAATGCACAGAATAAAAGGTAGAACAAAATCTTCAATATGGAAAAATCTATTTCTATCTCTGGAGAAAAAAATATCCCAAATCTATTTTCTGTGTGTTATAACAGCAAACTAACAGAGATAAATCCAATTTAACAGAGGTGAACAATGGCTTTTCCATCACGAATTCTGTATCATTTTCCTCAGTCACACACTGCCACCAAATCTATTCAGGCATTTTTCTTCAAATGTCTGACTTTCTCACAATACTTTTTCTGTTCACACCTACTTACAAAGGGACCGGTTCAGGTGTTGAATCTTAATAGCTCAGATAATAAAAAACTGCAGCATCAGCTTAATCTCATTTACACTCACGTAACAGTTTTCCAGTCTCCACAGAAATCTGATCTGAGTGGAAAATGCCAGCCAGCACTAAAACAATGGATGTTTTATTGGTTGGAGAGATAAAGGAATTAAATCTCCCAATAGTAATCCTATTATCATTGAAGACTTGTCTTCTGAGTTGTTCACACATCCACAACTGCAATTGGGATCCAGCAAGCAGGACACTTAGGCTCCAGCAGCACAGGTGTATATGCTGTTATGCTCAACCTAAACACAATAAATTCTCAAGTCAACAGCAGGAGTTTGAGGACTGGAAGCTGCTGTGCAGCGATGAGGCACTAAATGTGAAAAAGCAAAAAAAAAAAAAGGCACTGGCCTTGTGCAACTTCAGGGTTCCACTAAACAAAACATGTGAACTGAACCCACCTCACTTAGAGTGTGGGAAATACAGAGAAAAAAAATTACTTACACTTAGACAATGGTCATTTAGATTCATTCACTGAAGAATTGGTTTAAACTTTATTTAACAGCAGCTGTATTTGAAGCAGATTAAGCATATCTGTATGTGTTTGTACAAGTCTAAATAAGCACATTTCAAATACATTAAAACTTTGGAATTATTTATACCTTTATTACCAGTGAGTCCTTTCTTTGTGCTTTGCAGCTTCCTCTTTAATAAAGCCTACCTTTTACCCTATGCAATATGTGACTTGCTTTGGAAAAAACCTTAATCATATTTAAAAATATGTGCATTTTTGAGTCTTGGAAGGGGAAAAATATACTGTACTGTATTTCACGAACACATTTGAAGTGTGTTGTTTCATCAGCAAACGACGAGTACTGTTTATGCACTATTACTCACTAGCTGGTCAAAAAAACTTTAATTCAGAGTTCAGGTTGCTCAGCAGTGCCTGGGGATCCTCTACAATGTTGAGAATGGCTAATTTATGCCTATCAGAAACTTGGAAATACTGGCTTGGTTGTTACAAACTTAAGTGCCAATACTTAATGAATCTAGACTTAATGTCATGTTACCCTAATAGAGAGTACTGAAACTACGAATTGCTAGGAAGACACAAGGGCAGGTAAATATCACAATAAGAAAATAAAGAGTTTTTAACAGAATTTGCCATTGCTTGTGCTGTACTCCACCGACTGGAATTCCAGCATTTATCCCTTGATTTTAGATGCCTTCACTGTGTTTGCAATAACTTTATTCACCTGTTGAAAGATGAGCCACTGCAAGGTAAAGCAGCTGCCATTGTGATAATGGGTTCATGTATACTTAAAAAATGATCTCCAGAGCTTGCTGAGTGTCAATAAAAGCAGCATGCCTGCAGGATCCCAGGCCACAGATGAACTGTAGGCAACATGTAGTAAGTCGGAGATGGTCCACATGGGAGAGAGACAGTGATTTGATGAAGGTGTGCTGAACCTAAACCCGAGCATCAGATTCTCCTTCACTCTGCTTTTGTGCTGTGTTCCTGGGTCGTCCTTGAGCACCCATGGGAACACTGTGCTGATAGGCAGGAGAGGAAAATTAAGGCTTCATTTAGGACTAGTGAGAGCCTTGGGATAAGACACCAGCAAGCAGCTGTGTCTTAGCACGATGTAGTGGCATTTAGTTTATTTCGTTTCACTCTGTGTGAAGAGCTAGGATAAAAAACACTTAGACACAGTAAGTATGGAGTACTGGCTTGGAGAACTGAAGGAAAGCCTTTTATAATTTCCAAACTGTAACAGCCAACATTTTTAGAAGACATGGATCTCAGGAACCTTTCCTCCATAAGATACCAGATTTAAACTACTAACATGAGAGAGGACTGGAAGCACAGCACACATGATGACACACTTCCTTGTGCCTGGATTTTAGTGCACTTGGTGCTTGTTTAGTGAGAAAATCAATCATTCAAAGGTGTTACATTAACACAAACAACCTAAAGCTCTGAATGGCTTCATGCAGAACTGAATAAACTTGTAGTTTAATCCATAGACAGGATGTCCTGTAATCCATGTTAACTACTCTGCCAATGCCCGAAGGAATGAGTACTTGACTGAAATCAAAATAATACTCAACTTAATCTTAGAGCCAGCACTTCCTTACAGTATAATTTTTAATCTGTGGTGCTGAAAGATTTTACAATGAAAAGGCAGAAAGTCAGTTGTTGGTAGTTACCAAAAAAGGCACAGTGATCACTCAGTGAAAATGCCCTAGTGATATGATGCAGCTCATGTTTGCTAGCTAAAGACAGGACCCTTTTGCCACATTGTTCTGAGCAGTAAGCTCTACAGTTGATTTCACCTACATCATAAATTAAGATGTGAACAGTGGATGGAAGAGTAGCAGTCTTTATTGGCTCAGATACACACTGTACGACATATGACTTTAACCACATTTTTTATATATATATATACACACATATAAAAGTTGCACATAACAGAGCTACATATATGAGTTACACACAACCTACCAGAGCACCAAATTCTTTCTGTATCTGCGATACATCAAGGTAGGTTGAAATTCCTTAGAAATTACAAATGAAAAAAAAGTGTATTACTAAAAATGAAGGCAGACAAGATTAATTAAGGCAGCTTTACACATAAATAGTAGCATGTCTTCCACAACTTCCCCTGGGAAACTTCTACAGCTTCACAAATCACAATTAGGCAAGTCTGCTCGACATTCAAGATAGGGTCTCTCCTCACCCCATCTTTAACTATTTACTTAGTGTATAAATCAATGAAAGAATCACTTAGTTTTATTCAGTTTAGAAATCAACCCTGTCCTCATGGCTTGCTTTGAAAGGCAGTGGTCATAAACAGTGCCATATCCATGAAGAGAGAGGCCAGCTGATGCCACCATGCAATTAAATGTGTTGCAGGAGATCTAGAGACTTTATAACATAAACCATGCAAAACTAAGCAACTGTTATATGGGGGGTAAATAATGTACCTGGATGCACAATCAAAGCAGCAAGCTAATGGCTTTCTTGACATGTGAATTTCAGTGCTGGCAATGAAAAGATAGCAGAAGCAAATATAATGCTTATTATTTCAGATCAGTAAGAATAAAAAGTAGCCTTAAACTTGCCATCAATGTTAGGAGATGACCTAGCAGGAAAGAAGAAAGAACTCAAAGATACGTCCTTCTGTACAATGACAATATTCTATAATTCAACCAACTGCTTACTAGAATATTCCAATTTACTGGCACTTTGATGTGTTATGCCAGTTACTTTCTGCATGGTAGGAAATCCATAAAAAATATTGCATTCCCTTAGCAATATATCTAAGGCGTCTGTCCCAACTTTTTCTAAAAGAGCTTAATAAAATCCTTTTTCTACAATTCAAGAATATTTTACACGTACACACCCATTTGACTTATGTTTTTACAGAGATGTCATTGAAAGAACCCACGAAGTGTGGATTTTTTCAACATACGTTTACTGAAGTGACTGGTTTTCTTCCACCTAGCTAGTGAAGCTTCAGTACTGCAATACATATCCTGAAAGGGAAAGATCAAGGTGATGCAGACATTTCCAACACCATTATGTTAGGGGTTTGCTAATCTATTCCACTTCAGCACAGAGATCACGACAACTGCTAATTCCAGTGCTGGCACATTAGAACTCTTGCTGTTTTGCCTAAGCTCCCCTTTGTGGGCCACTTCAGAAATGCTTGCCTTTAGAAGGAGTCAGCAGGTTCCAGTGGTCTGCTTTATTTCTGACTGGGATTTTGAGATTTTCCACAGGTTGAGGTCAGAAACACCAGAGAAACACCAGCCATGGCTGCAGAAAGTTACGTCGTGCTCAGTTACCCTGTAACTGCTCAAGGCGTGAGGTGATGAGAAATACAAAGCAGGCACGTGGCTGTGCTTTGGCTCAGCGCTTGTCAGACTTGGAAACTAGGGGACAAAAAGAACCCCTCTATGTCCTTAAAACCACAAAACCTAGTAAGTGGGAGGGAGCCTGGAGACATTATTCAGGTAAGTCATACAGAGGAATACCCATGACAATTTCCCTCTATTGCTATATAATCATGGCAGCATAAGCTTTTAGTGTCTCGCCGTCCAGGATTTTGTGAAGTTATAGTCAATTAATTCTATTGTCATCATTCCCATGGAGTCCTACTCAACAGCCTAAAAAGCCTCAGTTTCAAAAAACTGTTTTCCCTCTCTCTTTCTATTCCATTATAGATGGATGTACTGTGCGCAGCTCTCAACAGGGCAGACATGTTTTTCTGATTTGTAATTCCCACACTGTTTTCCAGGGAGAAAACATGGGGCAGTCTAGCCTAGGACAAGTTCTCTCCCTCCTTGCGTGGATGTGCCTCAAGGTTCCCACAACCACAGACATATATTCATTATATGAAATTATAATGATTCATTATCTATCTTATTCTTCCTTTCAGGAAAGGCACTCCTTCCCACAGTCCAGACTTTTCTCACTCTTCTCTGACTTTCCAGTGGAGCTACTACGGTGTCAAGAGACAGGCAAAAAGCTAAAACATGTCTAGGTATCTCAATTCCTGAACTTCTGCATTTGGAAAAAACAAGACAAGCAACATGTAAGTGACTAAACTATTATTTATCTATAGCAAAGGTAACTTATCCATACAGAAATGTGTCACTTAGACACCAAGTTACACTAAGATGTGAGATGAGAAATATGTACGCTGGTGTTAGCACAGGAGGTTAGAGGCAGTAGTCACATTATTTCACAAGCTTGCATCAAAATTTCTGAAATATGAAGCAATAACTAAACTGTGAAAACCTTTGCACCTCTCCCATAAAATTATGGAAGAATGTATGTCCAAGAAAGTTTTCAAGATTTCTGATATTTGATGAAGGAGCGAAGTGAACAATACCCTGTAAATTAAAATGGTATCAATCATTCATGATTCATACCATGAATGGTATCTATCATTCACACTGTCATTGGGAAGCTCTTGGAAAATCAGAATTTCTTTGCAACAAAAGGAGGCCTGACATCATACTCTTTCTGTAGAGTCTGGGGTGCAATTTGATGACTTGTATCATCAGGCAATTCAGAGGGACAATGTCATTAAACAATTTTATTCTTTGCCATTTACATAGGGGTTAAAATATCCAACTTCTATTAACTAAAAAGATTACATCATGCTGTTCTTGGAAAAGATACACATTTTGCCTAACAGTTTTGTAATGGTACTCTGAAAAAGAGTGTTTCTGAAAAGCTGTTGAGTACGCTGCCTTAGAGGATTTTGCTTGTGCAATAAACACAACAGGAATGAATTTATTGCAATAAGCAGCCATTAATTATATCTCATAAAACCTAAGGCCACCATTCATGTTTTGAAAGCCTCATTTATTTGTTCTTGCTGCATTTAATCAGTGAATGAAACTGTCACCATTGTTAAGATTAGTGCTACATTTCTGCCTGAAACGTCTTCTGCAAAGTCAAGGTGTGCTCATGATTTGGCCCACACTGTGGTAAGGTTTCACAGGTAGCCCCTTGCCTGTATCCATAACATAAGGTAACCAGGGGATGTGAACACATTTGGAAACTGGAGAGAAACAGGATAATTATTTATTCCTTTTGTTGGAAGAAGAGCTGAAAGGCATATTGGGTTGGCAGAGACAGAAGGAATGACGCCAAGTCCTTTCCAAGTACGGATTTCAACAAGTTCAGATGGTTCAGCATATCAGAGATGAGCTACTGTGTACTTATCTGTCTCAAGCCCTCTCAGGCAGGCCTATGCTTATTTTTTTATTATTTTTTATATATATATATCTCCTACTACAGTGGCAATATATAGGGATCCTTATACAAGAGGTGAACTTTCTTGTTAAGAGACATATCTTAAACAAGAAACAAACCAGAGGGAAGATAGCACTCTAAAACCCAGCATGCAGTTGGTAGAATTTGACATTTTTATCCCCAAATGTTTTGAGCTTATCTTCTATTTGTGAGTACTGCAACTGTAGGCCAGTGAAAGTATTTGGGAAAAGGGATGCTACAACAGCCCAGTGATGGTAACTGTTTTCCTCTTGCATCCTTGTGTTGACAATGGGAAGAGCTCCTCTCGATTTTTCATAGGTAGCCTATATGATTAGCATCGTCCCTGTGATTGCTTAATCTCATCCAACGCTAAAGAAAACTTTCCCTTTATATGATAGAAACAGACTGCAGTAGAAAGCCATGCCAAAGCTATTAACAAGGAAGGATTAGTTGTGACACAGACTTTACAAGTATTCTTTGTAAATGCTATCTCTTTTTTGAAGATTCTTGTATTCAAAAAAGGTATTGTTGACTGTAAGAGAAAGCTCATCAGAAAGTCAGCAATAAGAAAAGAACTTTTCCTCTTTTGAGATTGCCTCATTCCTGCCAAACGACAGGCTCAGCTGCAGATCTCGGCATCCCAGACTTCAGAAGCTGGAGGGAGGAATCCTGCCTCTCCTGCATATGTGCAAAAACTTTTACACAATCATGCCTTATGTGCTGTTTATTAAAGGAGATGATAGATCCACATTAAAAGAAAAATAATCCTGCTCACAGGCCTATGTAAAACCAACTTCAGAAGCTAGCAATACAAAGCAGCAACTTTCAGATCTATCAAAGACAGACACGGTCTCTACCTCATTTTCAATAGTTGGTTGGGTGTTTCTGAAAATTTGACTTCAGGGAAAAATTTCAGACAGGGTGGAGCTTATTTTTGAAAATCAGTACTGTGAGAAAATGCAGCAGTAGCACTTAAATGCAGATGTGCACATTATCAAGAACTACAATGAGGAAAAAGTCCTTCCAAATTTTCACCTGATATTTTCATTTCTACATTGCCTGTAAGGCAAGAAGGAATTAAATAACATGAGTCCCCTTCTAATACTTAATTCCATTATTCCAAAACTTTTATTGTATTTCCTAATTGAAAGCAGCAGCAATTTTTCCTCTTGGTGCCCTATATGGATGAAGTGGCATCCATTCAAAAGAGCCATTCTGTGGAAGGTTTGGCTGGGGAGATAAACATTACCAAGTGAGCTGAGTATTATAGAAATTTCAGCCACAAACTTCTTTATCTGCTTTGCAATTATTTGCTAGGTAGCTCCTTCCTTTTTTGGTGATACTATATAGAAATTCCTCTTCAGTCACATCAGTTCAGAGAAAATATTTTGCGGTTAAGACTAACAGAAAAGGGAAAGGAGATTGGGAAGAATGAGGAACACAATTACATTGATTAACAGGATACAGACCACAGCCTAAAATTGTGCTGTAACATTTTATATTAGAGAAATAACACTTACAGTATGAAAGAAAATTGCTAGAAATGAAAAAAAAGCTCCAAAGAACTGCTTCATTCAAAAAAAGCTGGTCATTGCATACTGTTGTCATTCAACTGACAAGAGAAATGTGTTATGGATTAACAATTATGTAATGTTTTTGAGTGCAAGGTTGTGTTTGTGTGGGATAAACAGAAAAGAGCTTTTCATAAATCTAATGCGTCATTAGACCACAGGGCTTCACTATTCTATTATTATATTAGATTGACACATTTTTCATGTCTCGACTAGATTCTCTTTCCTTGGGGAATAAATCCAAAAATCTTGCAATAATAGGTTAATTATAAGACTCTTTCCCGAGGACAGACTAGATTTCAGTGCCTGATGCAGAACTTTCCTTTAGCTTGAGCAGTGCGGAGGCATGTTCAGGCAGCACAATCGTCTGCAGGGCTGCAGCTGTGTTATTAAGACTGGTTTCAAAATAGATGTGCTCTCAGCATATGCTGACATATAGGTCATACAGACAAGGATGATTATCAGATATTATTCAAGAAGGAAGTTTCCAACTTGCAAAAGTAATGCTGGATGCTGTGTTTAGCTTCATTCTGTGAATAAGGAGCTTGCTCTGGTCTCCCATATTACATGCTCATTTAAATAAAGAGTTAGACTAAAATTATCTGGCTAGCTGCAATAAGTATCATTGCTGCCAGCATGCCCCAATACTACAGTGATCTATTCTTATTACATTTGGGCCCACTGCACTTTTCACGAGCGTAGGCAGAGGTAGCTTCTGCATCTTTACCACCTTCCAACACAGTAATTACATTCGCCCCACTCACACCTTCAGCTGAGGAGACATTGGGAGGAGACACTAGCACAGAGCTTTTACAAAGTCCAAAATGGCAAAGTGTTACTTGGAGACATCAGATTGAAAGGGCAGTCAGGTCTGTGGTTTTCATGACTGTAAGTGAGGTGTTCTTGTCTCTTGCAAGTTAATGCCCACACGGCAGTGAATTCCAGTATATATCTTAAAAATGTTTTATGTGCTTATATATCTGTTCAAACAAGTAAAGACGGTTCCAGGCACAAGACTGCAGGCTTCAGGCCAGTGCAGGAGTGAGAGTGGTCATCATAAGAAATAGTTAGAACTACACATTCTTGGCAGGTATATAGTTTTGAGGATGCACATGAAGGTACTGTCCTAAATAGAGAGGTTTTCTGAAATCAGGTCTTTTTTCCCTCTTATCCAGGAAATATAAAAGACATAATGTAGGAACTCTTATTCATACTTACAGTTCACTTTAAATAATATTAAAAAATTTTCTATGCCACATGAACATACATTGGCCTAAACAAAACTGGATAAAATACAAACAAAGGTATGTGCCTATACCACCGGCCTTTGAAAACAGCCTTCATGTAAGTTCTTAGATACAGGCAAACGTTAAATTCTTTCTTTGTTCACAGAAGAAAGGGTAATTCATAAAGTTCATAAAGAACAAGTAAAATTAAAAATGTTCCAGACCTACCTCCTTACTGAACTCTAGAAAACCACATCTCCATTCTTTCCATAACCTGGTAATCAGAAAAGAAAACCCAGATAAGGAAATGAAAAGATGCATATGCTACACTGCCTCTCACTCATTCATTTGACATGTCATATGTCTCCAGCTCACCTCTATATCTTGGTAGACAGCAAGTTCTGCATCTGAGGACTCTGCCTTGTTTATCTATAAAAACACTTAAGACGCCAGTAACCACAGAAAGCAGCGACAACCTGCATCACCAGGGTTATACGATTCTGACATCTCTCCATGGTGGGGAAAAGTCCACCTTTAAGGATTTAAAAAGTATTAAAGAATTTTGGGCCAAGTTATTCATTTTCTTGTTGGGCCCATAAGAGTCAGTCTAAAACCAGTAGTGGAGTAACAGACTGCAATAAGCCCGCCAAAACATAAACTAAGTGTGACTACAGAAACTCTGCTTGAGCAAAATAATTTCCACAGCACATACAGCCCAGGTGGCAATCAGCATAGCCATTTGCTAAGCCATCTCCACCCAGATCCTGGAGAAAAAGCAAGCACAGAGAGGCAGGTATGCCAGGTCAGGGAAGCAAGTCAAGGTTAGGGTAAGGCAAAGTGAGGCAAACTGTAGAGCTGCTGCACGAGAAGCTCATTTAATCAGGAAAGGTTTACTTAGTAAACTGCAAATATACACATCCAGCTCGCATTGCCACAGGTTGGGGAGATTCTCTCTTGTGCTTTCATCTGGCTATTCAGAAATCTTTTGTGTTTGCTACTGCAAAAGAGACTAATATCTGTTTCAATCCAATGTATGCCTCTACCTCTAGGTCTCTGAGTGGTCCTGCACACTACTTAATTAGAAGACCATGTATTTCAAACTCCAGCAATGGCAGAATTTAGTTGCATTTTAGCCCAGAAATGAGGACACCAAAATTAGACCAATTGTCTGAATAATAATTTTTTTTTGTTTGTTCCACTTAATATTCAAAATCAAAGTGAAGTGGCCTTTAAAAGACAATCTAATATTTATAGCGTGTATGATTATAAAGCACTTATGATGAAAATTATGTTGCAGATGTTCATGTGGGAACTCAGCAATGCTGAAAAAGTCTAAAAGGAAGCAGAAAAATTGAAAATAAATTGGAAACTGACCAGAAGATCCTTTATATGTAAAAACCTTTTATGCAACTATGTTTTTGTTAGAATGTGCTGACTCTAATTTCAGTTCTCCAAATCTGAATATTAAACTAAAGTGCCTCAAAGAGAGTAGTTACTTATTTATATGAAACGGAAAGAAAAAACAGAGGCTAAACCAACTGCCAATTCAGTAGGGCAGAGCTCCATGTCAATCAAAGATCAAGGGAAAGCTTAATCAGGATCTAATCACACAGTATTGTTGAAGGAATGTCCAGTAACACCTGGGCTGGTGAACCAGGTGTGTACACAGGATAAAGTAGTTCTGGTTTGGTCAGGAGCGATACTTTTCAGGCCTTTTTGAAAGAATGACATGAAAATGCTTGCAGTCCAGAAAGGTACTCCTGGCAGTAGTGCACAACACTGAGAGCATCAGGAGAATTGAGAGGACCATGACAGGTAGTGGAGGATGGAGTTAGGTTAAGATGCAGGACAAATCTCCCCTTCCTGCTCAGCCACAGGTTTCCTTGACCTCAAAGGCCACCACAAATTTACATATAAGAATCTGAGCATAAAATGCATAATAACATGTACTTGTGCAATGCTCCTTGGAAGCATTAATTCCTTTTTAAAAACAGTAGTAAGATTCCTTTCAATCCTACCTCTTTTTTCCTCCTACACTCTTTCATCCTTCCCCAGACTAAGGTAACTGGGATGCACATTTTTGCATTTAATTAAACTAGATAGATAAAATAGGATAACACAACAGAAACCATTTTATAAGACCACAAAAAAGTATAGTACAAAAGTTCACTTGTTGACAGAGTATTTCCCCCTAACCCCATGTTAATAAAATCTAAAAGACCAAAATTTACAATATGCCAAGTCAAGGCTAGTTTTCCTAGAAAGGTATCTAACCACCTTATTCTATCTATATCTCATTTCCTCTGCAATCTTTCTTTTTCCTCCATCTGTCAGGTCACAGAGATATTACATTAACCTTAGGAGACGCCACCGTGTCCCAAAGAAAATGAGTCATTTGACAGGCAGCCAGCTTGGGCAGCAGTGACAGGGGGAAGGTGGGAGAGGACAGGGGTAAGGGGTAAGCACTGCTCCACTCACACTGCAAATTATTACAGGTGCCTAAAACTAGCTAAACTATTCTGGCTCTTTCTAAAACAAGAAATCAGGGAGCAGTGGCCTACAGGCAATGTTCCAGAGATGAAGCGAGATCACATTTGTATTGTGAGGTGACTCAAGCCAGACCTTTTGCAAGAGAACAGTGACAAGTAATCTTGGGAAACTTCACATCTTATTCCCATGGAAAAATACATAGCCAAAGCAAGAGGAATTAACCCAGTCACTTCAGAAACTATGTATTTACAGAACATCAGATGTACTGTAGTGAGGTAGCACAAGCAGAGACTTAAAAGTACATTAAAAAAGTGAGCTCTAGAAAAATTTTGAAAAATGAATTTTACTCCATTTACTCAGGCTGCATGTAGAGAAAATAGTGATTATATTTAAATATCAGCACTCTCAAGCAGAACTGGGACAGGCCTGATGAACCATCTCTCTGTTATTCAGCAGTGCAGTTCTTTTATAAAATTAGGCAAGGCAAAGACTTGTCAAGAAAAACGGGCTGACGGGAAGGATAAAGCTGTAATGCTCCATGCCGTGACTATTTTGGACCTAACAGAGACAGTTATCCTAATTGAGCATCTCCTCATGCTGGGGTACAGATACTTCCTTGCCAGAATGTCTCAGGAGCACAGACACAGAGTTCAGACTGCCTCTCCCAATCTATGTTCAAGCTCTATGTTTCTAGCAGGTTTAACACAAAATCTGTTGTAAGGAAATGAACTGTAAGCTTTGGCAAATTCTTATTTCTGGTCTGAAACCTCATATGAAACCTTAAGGTAAAAAGCAAACATATGCATCTGTCATCCTGAAGACTCCTTAGGCTTGCTTTTTTGTTGCTTCGCATCTTGTGCAGTCACTTACATGAATGCAAAATCATCACGGTAATGAGCAATCAGTTGACTGATTCCAAAAAATGAGATGCAGAATAGAATACAAGTGATATCAGAACAGCAAGTGTTAAGACTGAAACCGAAAGGCATTTAAGAAATCTAATTCCAAACCTGAGCTTCACTTGCTACTGGTTGCAATATCTCAGACCATATTTCATAACCTGTGTTGTTAATTACTACCTAACCAATGGAAATAAGGAAATTTTAATTCTGCTGGAGATTGCTTAAGTCTGAAGTGTACCTTTAAAGCAGAATGATAAGTATCAGACTGTGAAAACATTCTGAAGACTTGGCCTTAAATGACAAAAAAAATACTTTTCTGCTATTACTATTTTAATTTCTAAAATATCCAAGAAACTGTTTAAGAACCTAAATTCTAACACATGAAAAGCTGTTTTGTTCACCCATCCTCAGGGCTATTTGGTTGGTTGTGGTACACGAGCACTTTATACTATCATAAACGCTGGCACAAAATTCAGACTTTAATTACTACGTAATTAAAAAGCAGAACATGAAGTATACAGTCACTCTGATGATTTGTAGCCAAGGCTTGTTTCAACAAAAATAGCAAATATTTTTTGCTTGCCTTTAAAGTACGATGGTGGCTGATTTCTGATGCAAATTGAAAGGCTGGTTATTCAAAGTACTCCATTCATTTTATTATAATCCAAAGCAGATGACATTCAAAGTCAAACACAGCCAAAAGTGTTAGTAAGCATAAATGCTGTTTGAGTCTGATGTATAAATGACTTCACTTCTAGGTTGACTTTTTACATACAATAGTTTCCACTGAAATTGTATTAGGTCATTAATCTGGTTTTGAGTCAAAGGAAGAAAAGTTCTTATCCTCTTCTTGCTCATTCTGTTGGCACAAGAGAGACTTGCAGCCAACCCTTCCTAACAAAATCTGAAGTGTTACAATTGGTCCCACAGAGTGTATGAAACAGCTTCTCTACCACTGCATCCAAAGATTGGTTTTTTGTCAGAGCAGTCTACTTGGGTGTTACTACAGTGATTTCGAGCTGACTTTTTTTGCTTTTAAAAGCACCTGATTGTAATTTATATCTTCACACTGAAGTTGATTATGACCTGCTGTTACATGCAATACTTGACTCAGTCATCTTCTCCAGTTATTAACTGAGCTAGGTTTAGCTATAACCCTGAAGTGGATGATGGAAACCGTAATTGTTTAACAGCTTTGTTTTGAACAGGCAATACGATGAGCCTGTGAAGTAGCCAGTCTAACTTCCTGGAATTCTACTCATTTATTATCTTATGTAAGCCCAGCTGACCTGCTGAAAACAATGGAATTTCTTGTCCTCTAAATTCAGAGAGACAGATTCAAACCCTTAAATTGTGTTCCTTCTTCTTTTCTCTTTCTTACATATCTTCTCTAACTTGAGTGTCCTGGGTCCTGCTGTCCCTTCTCATTACATCAGCATACAGTGAAGTTATAAATACCATCGGGTGCTGGGAGTTACATCCCCTGGAATAAAGGTGCGACATTCGTAGGCTGCTTGTAGTAACGTTAACTGACACCTTTGCTTGGGTGGGCAAAGGTTATAACATAACCACTGCAATTGGTAGTTACTATTATACTGGTCTAAACTAGAAGCTACTGCACGGCAATTTTCCTGTTTTCCTTAGCAGTTAGGACAAACTCCTTTGGCAAAATCATCTACTTCTGTAGCTAGTATACCATCTTTTCATTCATCAGTGCACTGCAGCACCTTGAGACATGGTTTATCACAGGATCATGTGAATTCCATAAAAGAAATTATTTTCAGGAGTAAGTTCCCCTTGGAAAAAAATGATAGGTCATATTGGTCAATCTTGCCATTACACAATAGTCTAACTAATCTGTAATATCCGAGTACCTTCTTCAGGGAACACTAGTATGAAAGGCAATATATACACCCTAGGAACCTTGTTCACAAGAGCTAATGGTGCAGTTTTTACCAAGGAGCTGTATATCCACTGATAAGAGAAAAGTGAGCTGTTTTTAAAACTGAGTTGTCAGGGTTCTTAGTTTTGTAGGTCTCTGGGTCATGAGATTGCATAGCCTGATTTCCTATTAACACTGGCCAATACTTTATCAAATTGTTCCTGCATTGAGTATAAGTCTGTGCTTGATGGAATTCTTGATTTGATAACACCAAGAAATAAAGTAGGTGTCTCTCCTAAAACATATTTTCCTTAATTTCATTAAATACAGGTAGGTGTATACATATATAGTGTCCTGGTTTCAGCTGGGGTAGAGTTAATTGTCTTCCTAGTAGCTGGTACAGTGCTGTGTTTTGAGTTCAGTATGTGAAGAATGTTGATAACACTGATGTTTTCAGTTGTTGCTCAGTAGTGTTTAGTCTAAAGTCAAGGATTTTTCAGCTTCTCATGCCCAGCCTGCAAGAAGGGTGGAGAGGCACAAGAAGTTGGCACGGCACACTGCCAGGGCAGCTGACCCAAACTGGCCAATGGGGTATTCCAGACCATGTGACGTCACATCTAGTATAGAAACTGGGGGGAATGGGCGCGGGGGGATCGCCGCTTGGAGACTAACTGGGCATCGATCAGCAGGTGGTGAGCAATTGCCCTGTGCGTCATTTGTACATTCCAATCCTTTTATTACTACTGTTGTCATTACATTAGTGTTATCATTATCATTATTAGTTTCTTCCTTTCTGTTCTATTAAACCGTTCTTATCTCAACCCAGGAGTTTTACTTCTTCTCCTGATTTTATTCCCCATCCCACTGGGTGGGGGGGGAGGGAGTGAGCAGCTGCGTGGTGCTTAGTTGCTGGCTGGGGTAAAACCACAACATATAGACACATTCAGGGTAAATTCCTACAGTAATTTGAAAGAACCGAAAACAATTTCAAGACTATCATATAGGAAGTTCCACCTTTTTCTGACAACAAACGAAGAGTATTGCCAGCTAGCGGTGATGGTTCTTGGGATTAGTGGTACAACATGAGGCAGCTCTCAAGAGATCTGTCACATGCCATCCTGGTTTCAGCTGGGGTAGAGTTAATTGTCTTCCTAGCAGCTGGTACAGTGCTGTGTTTTGAGTTAGGTATGAGAAGAATGTTGGTAACACTGATGTTTCCAGTTGTTGCTAAGTAATGTTTAGATTATAGTCAAGGATTTTTCAGCTTCTCATGCCCAGCCAGCAAGAAGGCTGGAGGGGCACAAGAAGTTGGGAGGGGACACAGCCAGGGCAGCTGACCCAAAGTGGGGCCAACAGGGTGTTCCATACCATGTGACGTCATGCCCAGTATAGAAACTGGGGGGAGTGGGGGTGGGGGGTTCACCGCTCAGGAACTAACAGGATGTTGGTCGGCGGGTGGTGAGCAATTGAATTGTGCATCATTTGTATATTCTAGTCCTTTTATTACTACTATTGTCATTTTATTAGTGTTACCATTAACATTATTAGTTTCTTCCTTTCTGTTCTATTAAACTGTTATTATCTCAACCCACGAATTTTACTTTTTTTTTTTCCCAATTTTCTCCCCCATCCCACTGCGTGGGGGGGAATTGAGTGAGCGGCTGCCTGGTGCTTGGTTGCTGGCTGCAGTTAAACCATGACACATGCTATGCTGTATATATAGATGGTTACCCAAAGAATAGCTGCACAGATGCTAAGATTACAAAAGGAAATGTGTTTTAGTGATTTTTCAATGGAGAGGCATTTACAAGGGATTTACACAACCCTAGCTAATCACCCAGGACCTATACTTCTGTCACACCTGGGAGAGGGTTTGCAGATGTGGTTCCTTAATTGCCCAGACCCTGGATGTAGCTAACTACATCTTTGATCCATCCATGTTCCCTTGACAAGATTTCCTTCTAACAGAAACCACAATGTACAGTCAAGTCTGTTATGCCCTTGAACCTTGCAGCTGGGAAGTGCTTTTGGCTATGCCTGTTCAAATGAAGCCCCTGGGGCCCCGTTGCTGGATTAGAGCTAAAAGTCCACATTTGAACTGGTAACTAGTGACATCTTCAATAAACAGACAGAGTGTTCAAATATTAAATGATGCCATATCCAATGGATTCTGGCTCTGATCAACATAAGAACAGGATAAGAAATAGTGTACCACTTATTTTAAAGCGCTCTGTCTGTTTTGCAATCATTAACTAGGTAACCATTGTAAAGATTTGATGATGTAAATGAACCACCCATTTTGCAAATAGGAAAATGGCTGTTAATGTCACGGCAAGGACAAAAATTAAGGAACAACTGTCTCAGCCTTACACTCCATCCCAACAAGATTTCACCATACAGAGAGAGATACTGCCTGTATAAATGTAGAATTGTGCAGAGTAGCAGAAAATGTTAGGTTAACCACATCAATTGGTTAACTTATAAGCCACACAGCCTGGCAAATTCACAGCTGTATTTTTAACAGGCACAATACTTTAAAGGTAAATAGCAGGCAGAGAATCTGGATTCAGGGCTCTATTTCCTATATTTTTTTTTCTACGTTTACATGCTTTAGCTTTGCAGGGCACTCCCATTTGTAAAGAAAGATTAACACGTTGTTTTGTCCCAATTATACATGTAACAGCATTAAAGTAGGTCAGTGTCATTTATTAGACACAAATGAATGTTTAATGCAAACAGATATTTCCATTGTCTTGTTGCCCCTAGGAAAAAAGTCTACAGATTTTAATAGAAAAAAGGCACTTCTCCACTGATTTAGATTTTGAACGTAAATTTATTAAAAGCTTTCCTTTTTTCTTAATGGACCTAGAAGGAGCCCTTTCTGAACTATAGAAACTAAAGCAATTTTCTCTCTGAGCTAAATGGTGTTAAGAAACAAAAAATAGTAAGAATCTTTGCTTTTATACAGTGTGTAAGAGTAGAAGTAGAATTAGATACACGTCTTTTATGAGTTTACTAGTCACTCACAGCACAGGTTTACTTTTTTTTTTCATTTTGCAGCACTGCAGTGATTAGCAGAACAGGAGCAAAGGCAGTAGATGACTGACATGGCACACTGAAGATGAGCAGAACTGCCTAAGAAAAAGCTCACAGATACTGCTACTGAAAGTATCTCCACTCAGTCTGTATCAGGCAGCAAGTGTGGTATAAACAGAGCGAAGACAACTCTTTAAGTAGCAATGTATTTATTTTACAACCTGCCCACCCTGCCTGCCTGCTTCCTCTATTAGAGCACTTTGCTGTACACATGAAGAGCTCTCCTGGAGGCAGTTACATTTACGAACTGTTTGCTCTCTGCTCGCCTTGCAGCCAGCAGCAGCACAACCATCATTCACTCCGAGGAAAAGGGAACCAGGTGAAGAAAAATGACTCTCCCCGAATGCCCTCATAAATTCACATGGAGAAATAACCGTGCAGCACTACCCAAACCCTTTAGTTTTATTAATAGCAGGAAGGCAGTATTTCTATCCAATAAATCTCCTTAGCTTCACCTACTGGTCAAAATGGAAGATGCACCATTCTGGCCAATTCTACTAGTCTTATTATTACAGGTTCTGCAAAATATTAAATCACGTAATCTGGTTCACAGGACTGCCTGCTGGCAGCAATACGCTCTCAGAGAACAAATAAGTAACATGGAAGGTTGAGCACCAACACTTCTCCCCATGCTCAAGTACAACTCCAATGGCCCTGAGGAGGGCAGTAGAATAAACAAGTGGGGAAAAAAAAAGAAATCTGAACAAAACCTGAAATCTGAATGAAATCTAAAGTAGAGTGGCCCATCATTAAATGACAACAGGGTTGGAGCACTGGACCAGAATACAGATCACAATAATACATATTGACTAATTGGGCAACATAACGTACACTGTTCCTTTCTCGTTGGATAATCTTCCCTGTCTGTAGCATGGTGACAGTATTTGCCATCCCACAAATGTGCTTTGAGGCTACCAACATTAAAACAACAAGATGCTCTATGTATTACAAGAACCACAGGCAGATCAAACTGGTGGTTATTTGCTTGTAGCTGAACTGGCTTCAGTGCAACTGTTTCATCACTAGGAGAAATTAGCTGAACCCTCCACATTTAAAAATGAATAAATCCCTTAGCGGCTGTACCACAGTCCTAACTGCAGAGCTGAAAGAGCTAGACCTCAGGCCTACAGGAGACTGTGTGTGGTTATTAGTATGTGTGTTTTGTGGATACAAAATCACTGACACAAACTGCTGTGTTGGGAGCCAGGGAGAACACTGCTACAGTCTTTTGCAGTTTGTCTAAAGAAAAAAGAAGACTACACCCCATTCAAACTGAAGGTGAACCAATTCATGAGCCAAGTGCATGGCTTAAGTGCCCGTAAAATATTTCAGTATATCTTAAATACAACAGAGTAGCTTTTAAAAAATAATTGTAGATGCATCAGTGATATCACATCTCTTCTGACACTACATCTTCCCAAACTTCCAGCATTTGTCACTGTTAAAACAAACTCAGTTGTGCCTGTGAACTAAACTGCATTGTAAAGGGGCCAGGGGCAGAAGGACTCCTCATAACAAGTATAGGAGTGAAAAAAACCAGCTTTCCTGCTCAGCTTTGCAAGATTACACTGCAGGCAACATATTTCTTTTTAGCCAGGATACAAAAGGAAGCATGTGCGGTTACGGTATCAGTCCGTTCTTCATTCCCCTTCTTCCCCAGCAAGAAATTTTGAATTAACTAAGTTCAAATGCAAAGACATTAACACGCCACAGCTTTTGTGAAAACAAGCAGCCAGTCTATGGAGAGACACCCGAGGTAGCCTCCCCTGAATGAAGGGCTGTGGTGCAAGTGCAGTCGTGATACTCTGCAGTGGCTGATACAGCCGGGAGACTTACTCTTCCCCTAAACCAGGCTTTAGAAGTTGCACTGCTCAGGCAACTACTTGTTTGTTTTTACAAAGCCTGCAGAGCATAAACACTATGAGTGCGTTATCCAGGTTACCAAAATGTGATGTTATTAGCAGGAACGTTACAGATTCATTTTTTACTACAGATCTTTAAGTGGGAGGCTCATTATGGTGTTGTTTTCAAAAGCTGCGAACAAGTTTGCAACTCTCCAATGTGCTCCACAGGCTTTGTTCCGCTTTCTTTTCTTGCCAGTGAGCAACATATTCTCCTAAACTGAGAGGCTTTTTTTTTTCTTTTTTAGAGGAGGCTGTGGGAGACAGGATGGAAATGTCATCAAAACACATTTTCCGCAAGAATAACGTGAAGTCTACCTTGCACAGCTTAACATTTTTAATTGCTTCCATGCATATACCTTATGTGAGGAATAAAGTTAAAATGATCTGTTTACTGAATAGTGGCAAGCCTAGAAAAGCACAAAACAGATGAACGGATACTCAAGTGTCTGCTTAATTACAGCTAAATATAGGAGAACATGTATAATTTCAGCCTTCAATACCTGCACCTGGCACTCCCCACTTCAGAGCTTTGTGTGATAAGCACTCTGAGCACCAGCTTTCAAATGCCCTGGAAATGGCATTCACGAATAATGTGGATGGCTCAGCCACTGGGTTGACAAAATCCCCTACAATACTGAAGGTGTTGATACTGATCTACCTACTTCTGTACTACTTCATTATGTCTGATTAGATGTTATGACTCAATATTTTGGCCAGATTCAGGAAGTGAGGAAGCTTCTGCAGGGGGTCTCCAGCTCTGGAATAAATTCTTCTCATCACTGAGTTTCAGGCACTTTAACCACAGGGGACACAGGCCAGCGACGCCTTGCATATAGTGAAAAAATTATAAAAAACAAACAAGAAAAAAGTAACAAAGACTTACTGCCAAAACAGCAGAAGGTAACTGTATGATAGAAGAACTTTGAAAAATGGATATTTCTAGGTAAACTAGAGGCCACTACTTTAAAGTACTCTTTGCAGAAATGTATCTTTGGGGAGAGAGCAACCGGGTTGAGGTGTGCATGAAAAACTACATTTTTTAACATGGATTTGCAATTTATGGTGGGGACACCACAATACACACCAGGTCACCTCACTTGTCACTGAAATGCAGTCTCCTGTAGAGTGGAAGGTAGTTACCAATTAAGAGCAGATAGCGACATTACAACAACAGCTTTGAGCAAGGGATTTCAAAAAGCCATAAAGGGGAATTTTAGGTAGGCAGAATGTAATTATCCATTTGGAATCCAGCCAGATACAACTCTCTGAACTCTGCATTTGCTGCCAATCTAAATAACACTGCATCCTCACAATTTGCAGCAGCAGGATTGTTAGGCAGATCACAGATTAAGCACTAGGTACCTCATGAGCTATTTGCGGGATGGTTATAGCAAACCCTGCTGTCTGGAAAGAAAAAAGCCAGAAAAAAAGCCAGAAAAGTATCAGGCAGCATGACAAACTCTCTGTTACTTTGAAGTCAAGGGCAAAACCTTTTTCACATGTTAGAGAAGTAAGAAGTTATTTGGCATATCAACCTTCTTGCAAGCAACTGCAGCCATCTGGCTTGCTTTCAAAACTCCCGCCCAGACAGCTCTTTTATTTATGTAGCCCCTGGGGAACCTCACACATTTCTGACAGCTCCAGCAGACGGGTACTTTCCCCTCTCTGTTCCTCTCTGCCTGTATCTGTGCTTTGGCTCACAGTAGCTTTCTGTTTCCAGACATGCTGCTGAAGCTGGAAACAAGTGCCAACTGAATCGGATCTTTTCAACAAGACACACTCGAAGCTATGTTCTCCGCACTTAACGGACCATCTACAGTCCTCTGGGCACATGCTCTCATTCTGTTTTCCTGCTACTACTGGATTCTCCACACTGCGCTATTCATTCGAGGAGACAAGCATATTACCCGCGTTAGAAACACGGGTTGGAAAGAAGCCCTCAGAGTCCATCCAGATCACTTCACCTAGCTAGTGCTGTAGTCTATCAAGCTCTTTTCATCCAGGCTCTTCAAGCTTTGTTTGAGGGAGCAACGTAGTAGACAGTAGAGCAAGTAAAACCCTCCCCAGATCCTGAACTCTTTTCCGTACTGGCTTACTAGACAGAGCATAAGTGATTTTTGCTGGTTTCTCAGCCCCTTATCTTTCAAGGAATGGTTAGAGCTCAAGGAGTACTAGTAAAAAACAGAGATTCATAAGGGAAAATGTATGATACACTGGGAGCACATTTCTTGCTATGAAAATCAGAATAATAGTTGTATCATTTATAAACATATAAGATTCATGGATTCTCCTTCATTTTCCTGCTTCAGGGGATGAACCTGTTCTGAATTGAGAGATTAAAAGGAAACTCTTGTGAGGTTATGCCCTGAGCTGTTGAGTTTAGAAACACAGAATAATCTATATTAGACAGGACCCCTAAAGATCCAACCCCTCACGCAAGAGCAGGGCCAACTTCAGAGTTAGATCAGGTTGCTCAGGGCCTTGTCCACTCAAGTTCTGCATATCTCCAGGGACAGAAGCACCACAGATACTTCATTAAAAAATTCAGAGATATGCAGACCAGAAGTCTCACAAGGATAGCAGTTCTTGTCTGTGATTGCAATAGCTCTAGGGAGATGCTCACAGCCAAAATACCTGTATTCAGATTCTAATCTTCCTTTAGCTGAAAGGAAAGGTGACAGTCCTGCAAAGGCTGATTTGAGAGAATCTAGAGAAGAGAAAGCTCTGGGGAGACCTTATAGCAGCCTTCCGGTACCTAAAGGGGGCCTGCAAGAAAGGTGGGGAGGGACTTTTTACAAGGGTATGTAGTGATAGGACAAGAGGTAATGGAATTAAACTGAAAGAGGGTAGATTTAGATTAGATATTAGGGAAAAAATTGTTTACTGTGAGGGTGATGAGGCACTGGAACAGGTTGCCCGGGGAAGCTGTGGATGCCCCATCCCTGGCAGTGTTGCAGGCCAGGTTGGATGGGGCTTTGAGCAACCTGGTCTAGTGGAAGGTGTCCCTGCCCATGGCAGGGGGGTTGGAACTAGATGAGCTCTAAGGTTCCTTCCAACGCAAACCATTCTAGGATTCTATGATAATACAAGGAGCCTGTCTCTCCTAATTATGTAAACCATCTAGGGAAATAAGCCTACCAGGTCAGTGCTTTAAATTAAGAATCTACATTTAGGAGGTGTAAATATCCAGCAAAGGATAAACAATAATTTCCTAAATACCAGGAAAACCTAGGAAAAACAGCACCCACTATTACTGTAGCACTATGGTTGTCCAGAGATGACTCTGATGAACATATTTAGAAATCTCCCCAATTTCATATAGCCCTCCTTGCTTCAAACCACCAAGCCAGTCACATGCAATATAAACTGCAAAATACAGGTGATTTGGGAGAGGTGGGCATGACCTGAAAGCTACAGCCTTTTACTCAAATAACTTAACTTTTTAAGTAACTCTTTTACTAGAGCCACTTGAAATTGGACAAGGTAGTAGAAAAAGGGTAGGAGAAGAAATCGGGTACTCTCCTCTCTGCATTGTAGAATCCATTCGTACTCCAGAGAGGTACAGATTAAAGGGCAAACTTTCCTGCAGCCAGATTGCAATATGACTAGTTCGTTATGGGAAGGGTGCCCTTAGTTTTAATTATCAGTGCAATACATGTTTTAGGGCTGTTAACCTTGACAGAATGCCTTTAATTAGCTACCACATCAGAAGTGGGACACTTACATTATTTCCAAAACAAAGTAGTTAAGCTATAGTAGAATGATTCAGCTCAGTTTTGTTAGATTCAAGAATTTTCTCAATCAAAATTTAACATTCAGGAAAGTATGATACTTGTTTTCATTTAGAAATTAGCTGCAACAATGTCGCTAATGCAACTCCTTTAACAATGTTTTCATTACATTTAACTAAAACCAGCCTTTTTGAAGCAGACTGCTAAATTTTTATGAGTTTAATGGAAAGCTCCATTATTGGACACAACCAATCTGAAATTGTATACTCAGATCAGGATATGATCTGAATCACCTTGGAGTAGATTTCAGGACTGACAAAAAATGGTCAGCAAAGTCAAGACTATGAATTTTTTATTAAAACCACAGCAGATATGTGAAAGCTCTGTATGAAAGCTTTGAGGCTGAATCATCTTCTATTGTAACACATTTCTGTGATAAGGATTGGTGACCCCAGGCCTTATAAGAGAAGGCTGTGAGAGATCCAGCCAGACCAACTCTGCCCACCTTTGGCAGAGAGCAGAGTATGTGTCGCAATAGAGATGCCAAAGCTCCAACAGGAGCTTAAAGCAAAAGGTTTCTAAGCCGCGTTATGGGGGTGAGCTGTTCCTACATGATTGGTAGTAAGGATAAGGATTAAAAGTGAAGCTAACCCTCCACACCCCAATAAGTGCCAAATAAATAGTTTGAGGTTTTTTAAGCTGTTATTTGATTGTCAGCAAACAAGAACCACAGCTATACTCAGGCATACTGGATAAATTATTCAAACTACAACAGTACAACTTGTCATTTCCGGGCAGAAATCTTTTCCCGTGCTCCTTGAACACCCCCAGCTAGTCAAGCAGAAACCAGACATGACCATGTCAGTGTATTCTGTACTTTGCGTCCTCACTGTCCACCATATCACTGATGGAAGTGAACCAATTTTTTAAGAGAGCCAATTTTAAAAACCTGTGATCACAGAGTTAGCTTAAGGAGAGCAAGAAGCCACAATGCAGTTGCGTTACATCATTTACTTGGAAGAACTGCTACCAAGTCCACTGAAACTAACAGCATCCATGCCACTAAAAGATAAACAATAAATACAGAATGCTATGCTGTGTGATTTTCTGCATCAATTATTCCAGCTGCGGTTTATTATTAGATTTTCTTTAAAGGATGGCACAAGTGTTTGAACAGGCTAAGTGGAAAGGAAGCAAAGCATTATAGGATATTTTCATGTTCAGGCTCCTCATTACAGAGCTATATATTCTTTCAGGAGACAACACTGCCAGAAATGTCAGTTTAAACATTTTAGATTTTTATGTGGGCTTTCAAATGGAAAGAACGACTTGTAGCCAAGCAACACATTTGAACAAAAGACTGCTAGGGGCACTCCCAGAGAAAACTCCTAGACAAAGCACTACATTAGCACTTGCCATCTAGAGCCCTAGAGGTCAAATCTTGCTTAGGTCACTCGCGGAATGTGGCTGGACAGGAGCTCTTGTTTAAGGACCCAGGGAATAGGAGTTTTTGTCATAAAATGGCAGCAGCATTTGGCATGGTTGGCAGTCTGTGCTGGGGATGAGCTCCAGATGCTACAGGTCAGCCTCAGAGCTGCATGGGAAGCTCACAGGGCATCTGTAGGCCTGTCTCTGGCTGCTGTACAGGTTGTGGTGAATCAGGTTTCAGCAGAGCTTACTGCCAGGCGTTTCAGATCAGGAAACTATAACCGAAGCCATATTTTCAAGTGTTCCTGCCAGCACGTGGGTCTTGCTAAGAAAATCCCAGGCAGATTTGCAACAGAACACAGAGCAGAGTCTCAAGCAAGTTCTTGACAATCTGCTACCTTCCCAAGGAAGAAAGATTTTCTGAAGAAATCTGTCATACCTTAATCACTCACCATCATTCACCTGACAGCAGCCCAAATATGGTTAGAAGAAAGTTAAAGGAAAGAAGCTGAGTTTTCAGCAATGTTTCTAGGTAATACATTACAGAAAACTGATGGCCCGTTAGGGATTATTCTGAATACACTCCCTTCTGTTTTCTCCAAAGAGATCAGAAAACTGGATAGATACGAGAAACTAAGATACAGAATGGCAACAGCAGCTTTCCTGACCTTTTCCTGTCTTGTCTATGAAACCTGTGCTCCCTAATAGTCCTTTTAGTTCTCAAGCTCTCCAGATACAGAAGACCAGAGGAAGAAGGTGCTTCTGAGCAATGAAAGCAAACTTGCAAACAGGCTAATCTTATAAGCTGCTGCCACTTCATTTTCCTGGGCATCTGTCAATGTATTCATCTGTGCTACTCTGCTGCACAGAACTTTTTGTGCTCTGAAATGTGTTAACACAAGGCTCAATAATGGCCCTTTTAAGCAAAAATTCCATTGCACATGCCTGGCTAAAAAGGAAGATGACAGCAGTGACACCCGTTTAGTTCTCTGACATGAAGATTTGTGTCTCAGTAGATTTACGTCATATATGGACACTCTGTCCATCCTCCTGGGAAAAAAAAATATCTTTTTTTTTCATGTTATCCAGTATGACTGTCCTCAAGCTTTCTGACTGAAAAAACTTGAAAAACATAATCACAGTTTTACAGATACAGCTGGAAAATGGCACTTGACAAAAATGCCAAGTTAAATGAGAGATCAAGCAGTCTGTAGAGGCTGCAGATAAGGATGTTTCAGAGTTACAGTTCTCTTGATTTGTTTAGAGAAAAGGGATTTTATTCTTAAGTAGCAGATTGAAATCTTGTGGACTGAATTAGAAGAAAAATCTCAGGCTCCCTCTTCACCCCTCCCACCATTTAAAATATTATGTATTTTGAAATCCACTTCATATTCTAAGTCCTCATCTATGAAAACCCTCTGTGAGACATCCTGCAGCAGAGAGAGGCAGCAAGAACTTCAGGGTCTCTGTGTCTACTTGGCAGTCAGTGAATTCATCAACACAGGGAGATTTACTGTTAGAGCTCTAGCAGCATAACCTATTCTGGCATAATTATTGTATAATGATTTTCTTTGACTGTTCCACAGGAGAAACCATCATGTTTATAGCTAATAATATTGCAGCCTTTATTTCAGTCAAAACTGCCAAGTTAAGAACAAGCTGAAGTAAAATTTAAATTAAAATTTCTTAAAATGGTTATTCATCTTTTCTACCTCCTGGTAAAAGTGGCATTTTTTGATAGTCCCTCCTCTGCATGGTCTAGTACCTGTCTTCTGTATTTGTACAAGCTATATGCAGTATAATACATCTCAACATTTGGGATTGGATTGCCTTTCCTATTTACCATGCCTAGGAGATACCTATGTACCATGCCATTTTCACCTTCAAAGCTCCTCCCTTTTTCAAACATCCAGATAAATCAGCCTTGCAGCACGCTCCAAAGCCCACTAAACTTTGGTTCCAACAATCTTGTTGTAGCAGTAGAAGGGCTGTAGTCTCCAAGGTTACTGGGACACAAGTAATTTAGAAATTTCAAGCAGCTCATTGAATTGTGCAGAGAAGATCTGTTCTCTGCAGAAAGCAATACTGTGAAAGTAGATAGACATTGTCTGCATTCACTGAAATTTCTGAGCGCTCTGGAGAGTCAGTCCTGTTCAGCAATGTGGGCTGGGGGCCACAAAAGCCTGGGTTCCCACAGTGTGGTCCTGCAGACCTCTTGACTGAGCAGATGGAAAAAACAGCAATCCCCATGCCTGGGGTTTGGAACTGTTTCTGAAAGTCCAATCATTCTCAGTGCAGACACTCACCATGCTGTACTTGTGCCTGTCATCACAGGACAGAATGTGCAATTAGATGCAGAAGCAAAGGGAACTAGCTTCTTCCTATTCCAGTCATACACAGCTCTCCTGTGTAAGTGATCAATTGCTTGATCATTTTCTCTGATGCATGCAGTAGGGCAGGCTTAAAGATGTTTTTTGACCTTTCCTATCTTCATAAAATAGTTCAAGGTAGAGCCCAAATATCAGAATTAGTGTGTATTCCTCTACTTGTAACAGGATGAGCCAGATAAAGGTCTGATCTCAGTTACCCAGGCAACTGCAAACAGCACAGCCTGCTCATGCTCATTAGAAATTTTTTTAAAAAGCATTCAATCCTGGAGTCTGCAGTGCTTCCAAGTAATTATATTCATATGGTGCATATATGCTGCAAAAATAGCTTCTTCATTTTCTGCCAGCCAAATTAACCATGAAAACGGACCAGTTTAAGAATGTAATTGTTATAGACTAATTTGGCAAACTAGGCAGTTGGTATTACCTCAACCTGGGCAGCCCTGTCTCCTGGGATTTCACTCGCTTGAGGTTTTTTACAAAGAGCAAGACAGCTTAGAGCATGCACTAGGCAGGGAGGGCAGGTAAGCAGGAAGAGTTATGGTGGAAGGGGCTCTTTGAGCTTCATTTCTGCAAACACACTGCTGTAAAACTTCAGCAAAAGCTCAGAAAATTTTTGTATCCCTCCCCACTGGAAGATGACATCAAATGCCTTCAGAGCTTAAATGACTAGTTAAATGATCTGCATAGCCCCATCTGAACTGCATTTTGAGGAGGAGGAATTTACAAATGTAAAATGGGACAGTCAGTGGATGTAAGGCACGGGACACCAGTAACCTTGCAAGGAAAAAAATGTATCTGTTTCCAAACAGAAAACATATTTGCTGTTCTGGACCCTGAGATATTTAAGGTAGAGTAGGTTCCATAGTCTGTCTTTAGGAAGACTGTATGAAAATACATCCCTCCCACCTTGGTGCTGCTGCGCAGCGTAGCTGAAAAGGTGTTTTACTGCTCTCAGCATCCTGCCCTCTTTGCTTTCCCCTACAATTTGCCCTTCCACGCAGCAACCCCAAACAAGGACCTCTGCTAACTAGGCTGAGTTTAACACAGCTCAGCTCCTGCAAACAGCCCTGCTGGGTCACCTATGAGTAGGACTGGAACTTGAGGTGAAGGAGAATAAGACTGGACGTTTAACACAGCTTCCTAATACTCTGGGCAGCAAGTCAGAAATCTCTCAGCTGCTGCAACTTGTACAGCTCTGCAGCCCCAGGACACTGTTGAGCCATGTGGAGACACCAACACACAGCACGGCCAGTCCCTCCCTCGCTGAGGATCCAAAAAAATAGAAGGAGCCTTCCAGAGCAGTGAAAATACACAATGTCTAAAGATTGTAACTGAATGAAGACTTCAAAGGAGAAGAGAGAGAACACACTGCTGCCATTACAAGCACTCTCTGGAGTTGGTGGAGATCTAAAAGAATGTTTTAAAGATGGTGAAGAATACAGAAAAGTGGGAATCAGATCTTCTCAGGAGAGATGGCATCATGTTGATGAGAGAGAGAATCTTTCAGCACAGAACAGTTGATAAATTTTTTCTGTTACGTATAATACACACTGGATGGCATTTCTCAGTAGTGGTTATCCAATTAATGTATTTACTGGAAGATGAAGCAGTGCTGAGTTCAGACAAAAAAAAAAAAATCTCATCTTTCTTCTATAAATTTGTTTGGGGTAAGACAACTAAAGCACCCTAGGTCATATGGCAGATTCAGTATGCATTGCCTAACGTGGCCAAAACAGTGCTGGAATGAATCACACATCTCAAGGGTTCCCGTCAGGACCTTTACGGTCTGGGCTCAGGCCCTACCTTCAGCATCCTCACCTGTCCACCTTGACTGCACCACAAGCGTTCCTGCTTTTCCCTCAGCCTCTAAGGATCCGCTTAGGCACGTCAGAAGAAAGTCAGTTAAAAGAGGTTTTCTCTCACTTTTTGCAATATGCAGATAGGAGAGTAACAGACCTCCTGATATTAGCTAGGAACAGCCCCAAATATAAAGGCAAAAATTATACTTTGAACGTGAGTAAGTAAATGTAACAGTTGCACTGCAGCTTGTAACATTTGAAAATTAATTACTTTGAACACTAGAGACTAAGGATGCTAAATTCATGAAGATTTACAGTATGGTTGTGAAGAAAGATCCAGGGCAAACACCTAACTTAAATGAGGTTAGCTAGGCACTAGAATAGACACCATTCAGAAATGGGATGATCCTCTTTTTCTCCATTGGCTATAGGAGGCATTTAGCCCCTATGACTAGCTGTTATAAATTCCCTAGTACATTCCAGTACTACTTACTTTAACAAGCACTTTTTTTTTTTTTTGGCATTTTTTTCTCTCTTCTAATAGCAGGGAAGGAAAAAAAGCCACATTATATATGCTGCTCAAATACTGCAGATAAATTTCAGTAAAAATACAACATTCTGAAAAAGCATATATGAACTTCCAGGTTACTGCCGTGGGTGGATAACCTTACATGCAGAATCTCAGTAGGTGAAAAAACAAAGCAGCCTCCACTATTGCACCATATTATGGTAGTGAGGCACTGTTAAAGACTACTTCTACAACTTTAAGCAGACTGTAATAAAAAGAACGGATATCAATAATTAGAAAGAGTTTTTAACGTTAGATGTTGATAAGCCATTTCAGTTCCTCTAGCATAAAAAGAAGCAATAAACATTAAGGCACAATGAGATCTATGAACATCTTTAGGAAAGACAGGCATAGGAGACAAGGAGGGGGTGTCAGCCTCTATGTCAGTGACCAGCTGGAGTGCATGGAGCTCTGCCTGGGGATGGATGAGGAGCCGACAGAGAGCTTATGGGTCAGGATTAAAGGGAGGGCAGGGACAGGTGGCATTATGGTGGGGTCTGCTACAGGCCACCCGACCAGGAAGACCAAGCAGATAAGGTGCTCTATAGACAGATAGGAGCAGCGTCACGTTCACAAGCCCTGGTCCTCATGGGGGACTTCAGCCACCCCAGTATCTGTTGGAGGGACAACACAGCAGGGCATAAGCAATCCAGGAGGTTCCTGGAATGCACTGATGATAAATTCCTTCTCTAAGTGACAGAGGAGCCAACGAGGAGAGGTGCTATGCTGGACCTTGTTCTCACCAACAAGCAGGGGATGGTGAGGAACGTGAAGCTCAAGGGCAGCCTTGGCTGCAGTGACCATGAAATGGTGGAGTTCTTGATCTTAAGGGCAGCGAGGAGAGTGTGCAGCAAGCTCACTACCCTGGACTTCAGGAGAGCAAGCTTCAGCCTCTTCAGGGATCTGCTCGGTAGAGTACCATGGGATACAGCCCTGGAGGGAAGAGGGACCCAAGAAAGTTGGTTAATATTCAAGGATCACCTGCTCCAAGCTCAGGAGCGATGCATCCCAACAAAGAGGAAGTCAGGCAAAACCGCCAGGAGGCCTGCGTGGATGACCAAGGAGCTCCTGGACAAACTCAAACACAAAAAGGAAGCCTACAGAGGGTGGGAAAAAAAACAGGTAGCCTTGGAGGAATACAGAGAAATTGTCTGAGCAGCCAGGGATCAGGTTAGGTAAGCCAAAGCCCTGATAGAATTAAATCTGGCCAGGGATGTCAAGGGTAACAAGAAAAGCTTCCATAGGTACCTCAGTGCAAAAAGGAAGACTAGGGAAAATGTGGGCCCTCTCTGGAAGGAAACGGGGGACCTGGTTTCCCAGGACATGGTACTCAATGACTTTTTTGCCTCAGTCTTCACCAGCAAGTGCTCCAGCCAGACAGTCTGAGACACAGAAGGCAAAGGCAGGGACTGGGAGAATGAAGAACTGCCTAGTAGAAGATCAGGTTTGAGGCCGTCTAAGGCACCTGAAGGTGCACAAGTCCATGGGACCTGATGAGATGCATCCGCAGGTCCTGAGGAAACATGTAGATGAAGTGGCTAAGCCACTCTCCAACATATTTGAGAAGTTGTGGCAGTCTGGCGAAGTTCCCACTGAGTGGAAAAGGGGAAACATAACCCTCATTTTTAAAAAGGGAAAAAAGGAAGACCTGGGGAACTACAGGCCAGTCAGCCTCACCTCTGTGCCCAGCAAGATCATGGAGCGGATCCTCCTGGAAACTATGATAAGGCACATGAAACATAAGGAGGCGATTGGTGACAGCCAACAAGGCTTCACTAAGGGCAAATTGTGCCTGACAAATTCGGTGGTCTCCTATGATGGGGTCACAGCATCAGTGGATAAGGGAAGAGCAACTGACATCATCTACCTGGACTTGTGCAAAGCATTTGACACAGTCCTGCACGACATCCTTGGTTCTAACTTGGAGAGACATGGGATTTGATGGATGGACCACTCAGTGGATAAGGAATTGGCTGGGTGGTCACACTCAAAGAGTTGTGATCAACGGCTCGATGTCCAAGTGGAGACCAGTGATGAGTGGCATTCCTCAGGGGTCAGTGGTGTATAACATCTTTGTCGGTGACATGGACAGCGGGATTGAGCGCACCCTCAGCCAGTTTGCCGACAACACCAAGCTGTGTGGTGTGGTCAACACACTGGAGGGAAGGGATGCCATCCAGAGGGACCTTGACAGGCTTGAGAGGTGGGCCCCTGTGAACCTCATGAAGTTCAATAAGGCCACGTGCAAGATCCTGCACATGGGTTGGAGCAATCGCAAGCACAAATACAGGCTGGGTGATGAGTGGATTGAGAGCAGCCCTGAGGAGAAGGACTTGGGGGTGTTGGTTGATGAGAAGCTCAACACAACCCAGCAATGTGCGTTTGCAGCCCAGAAAGCCAACCGTATCCTGGGCTGCACCAAAAGAAGCATGACCTGCAGGTCAAGGGAGGTGATTCTCCCCCTCTACTCTGCTCTTGTGAGACCCCACCTGCAGTACTGCATTCAGCTCTGGGGCCCCCAGCATAAGAAGTACCTGGACCTGTCTGAGCAGGTCCAGAGGAGGGCCACAAAACTGATCAGGGGGCTGGAGCACCTCCCCATTGAGGAGAGGCTGAGAGAGTTGAGGCTGTTCAGCCTGGAGAAGAGAAGGCTATAAGGGGAGACCTTATAGCAGCCCTCCTGTACCTAAAGGGGGCCTGCAAGAAACCTGGAGAGGGACTTTTTACAAGGGTTTGTAGTGATAGGACAAGGGGTAATGGAATTAAACTGAAAGAGGGTAGATTTAGATTAGATATAAAGAAGAAATTCTTTACTGTGAAGGTGATGAGGCACTGGAACAGGTTGCCCAGGGAGGCTGTGGATGCCCCATCCCTGGCAGTGTTGCAGGCCAGGTTGGATGGGGCTTTGAGCAACCTGGTCTAGTGGAAGGTGTCCCTGCCCATGGCAGGGGGGTTGGAACTAGATGAGCTTTAAGATCCCTTCCAACCCAAACCATTCTAGGATTCTGTGATTCTTTAGATGAGGCTTGAAAGACAACAACATTGAAAGCTATGAAGAGTATTTTTGGATGGCCCCAAAATAAGGAGAAGTGTGGGTTTTTACCATTTGGAGGAAAAGAAAAAGTCAATGTATATAAAGCAGGAAAACAAGAAGAGACACAGCAGACTGAAAAAGTGAATAATAGCTATGGGAAGTGTTAGCCAGGGCACTGCCAACTGATTCTCCACTTCTTGTCTGTCATCTGGAGTGATTGTCACAGAAGTTGGTTACTATTATCTTGACTATAGACACTTTCTCTATAGGAGATTTATCAAGGTAGACATTTTTATGAAATAACTTTAGAAACAAAAAAAGCTCTTTATTATTTTTCATAAAGAGATGATAACTTGACGAGGATCTTTCAAAGTGTCTAACTTTTCTGATATAACATGCATTAGCTGTAAAATCTGTAATATAAGATCAATTTATTAGAAGAGATTAGTATAAATCCATAAGAAAACCTTTGCATTCTTTTGATGGAAAGAACCTGTCATTTCCTGTCCAATGTTCTCACTTGGCAATTATTATGGTACCTATATTTTTTTGCCTTTCATGTATTATGAGCTAGGTGGAAAAAAGTCTCTTACATCAAAGAACAAATATAAAAATAGGTTTTAAAAGCCTTGCAAAGAGGGTGCTTTAGAAAACACATCAGATGCCATTCTTGTGTCCGAGAGAAGTAGAAGTTATTAAACCATACATCTAGAGTTAGAAAAGAATGGTTCACTGTGCAGAAAAAGATGAAAGCCCCCTAGCTGTTAACAAAGACAAATAATAAGTAGCTGTTATCATCTGTATGGATATGAACAGTTACAAATTTATAGCTGTAATCGCTACTGTGCACTGGCTAAAAACTGCACACCTTGTTGTTTTTCACCTCTTTTCCATCAGCTTCTCAATGCTTTTTCAGTTGATGTTAGTCCCATGGACTATATTTGCACAGAACACCTCTGGGTAAATACTTGGTTCTGAGACAGCAACTTTCATGATTCAGGGAGGATTCAGAGAAGATGACTTCCATTTCTAGAAAAGCTGATTCATATTCCTTTTGGTGTGCTGGCTGCACCCTCTCTCAGGCCAATTCCACTCACTTTTGAGCTGGCTTTAGCTATTCAACCTAATATCCTCATGGACATGAAGGGTGAATTGCAACTGCTTTTTTGCAGACCAGAAGGCTTTCACCATGTGGAGCACTGGTTTTTCTGTGTTTGGATCAGACATGCAAATCAAGCCATTTGTTTATGCATTTAACTTCTGCATGTACTGCATGCATTTCTGCCCATTCAAAAGAAGAAGAAATCTTTGAACACAATGAATATTCTTTTTGCTTTTAAATGAAACGTAGAATTACACTCAAATGAAAAACAAAACTTTAAAAATTGATTGGTGGAGTCATCTGAGAAATTATTTCAAAAGCAGAAATTTTTTATAGTATAAAGATGTTTGCTCCAATTCAAGATCTGATGCACCAGGGGACCCTACCTTTAGAACAGCATACACCATTACCCATTCTACAATAAACTAATCACCTTACTTTTCAATCAGTCCAGAAGCACACATCCAACTATTATGGCATCTAGGATTTTCACACTCTTAAAGACAAGCTGCATAGTACACAGAACCATTAAAATTCTGTCTTTATGTCTCTTCAATCCCCAAAGTCAGGTTCTTTAGCCAAAGAAGCTGTACGATGATCTTTATGAAATCTTTTACTTATTTATTAAATCCTTGAATTGATTTAGCACCCCAGAAAATAAAAGCCTATTGAACTTTCTGTTTATTCCAGTCTAGCTCCAACCCATTGCTTTATTTGACATAAGCAATTCATCTTGTTGAAGCCCCTGTTTAAAGGTTATGACAGTTTGCACAGGACACGATAGAACTTATAATGTCATCACTGACAAGGCTACAACCTTCACTTGTTGACATCTTATCAAATAGTCTCATTCTTGTTCAAATCTTGGCCCGAGTTACTTAAAATGACACTTTTCCATTGCCAGTGACTGAGTCAGCCAGTAATTGCTGCCCAAAATAATACAAATTCATAAAAATAAATCATAGGAGATAGTTATTTTTAACATGTTTGACTCGGTTCCTGAAATATCACTCAGTGACACAGAATAATAACTCATGCAAAGGGTGAACCAGCTAGAAAGCTGGCGTGGATTTACTCATGGGCTTGACGACATTGCAAGTAACAACACAGGAGGTTCTGCTGCCTCCTACTTCCTTCTCCCCCACTGCTGCACCCAGCTTGCACAGGACCTATAAAAACACTCATTGTGCAGGTCAGAGATCTGCCAGACTCTGTCCAAACAGCTGGAAACCTTGAACTGCTTGGCGAGGGACACATGAGATGAGATGGCAAATTTCTGGGGTCAGTCAAGTTAGTTTTCGTTTGCTATCTAACCAGGATTTTAAAATAAACCTCGAGAGGAGAAATAGTTAAACATTTTAACTATTAAGTGTCTTCTCTCCGAAGCACAAGCTTGCAGATACACAGGTACACCCTTAATAATACTCAGATGTAGCACATGAATAAGTTAGACAAGCTGAATTTCAATATCAGAAGGACCACAAGAATCTGAAGTCAAATCCAGGTTTATAGGTGCACAAAGTACGTTTTGTTGGCCAATTACATAAATGAACGTTTCATTATTGGTAGCCAGATGTTCAGCACGTTCTCACATTAGCATACAGGATAGGTCAGTGCTCCTGTGGAGAAATCACTGTCCCCCAGGTGCCCAGCTGGCTGGTCAGTTGTTTTATAGCAACCATGACCCTTCAGAGCTACTGCTAACCCTGAGGGTGAAAGAAGTGCAGCCTTACAGGAGCTGAAGGAAACCAGAGACCATCAAAGCTGCTAGTGATGCTGAAGCTGACACTAGCTACAAGTCTGCATGTAGTCTGGGAAAGGCAGACTCCCTCAGGGGAGGCACAGTGACACAGAAGGTACAAGTCTAGCCTTTGAAATGAAATGCTAAACACATTAATAAAGTTGCTGAGCAGAACTGATAGTTGGGAATAGGAAGCTTAAAAAAAGCCAAACCACAAACACTCCAAATCCCCAACAAAAACAAAAAGAGAGAGATCTGAAAGATCATGACGTGAAACATTAGCAAGAATTGACTTGCTTACTCTTCACACAGCCATGGACTTTAACAACATTCTTTAACTCTGGGTTCCCATTGCCAGTTCATTTCTTTTCCTGAAACAGTTCCAGTTCAATGGGAAGCAAAAGCAATGCATTTCTAATTAGAAGACTTTTATTAATGTAATATGAAAAAAAGGAGTAAGTTTATATGATCTGGAGCTGAATAAACATTTTCTCTACCTTTTCTGTTCCCAAGGTAGTGATCTAGTCATGAAGACATGTGTGCCCTTTTTTGTTAACAGTGGCTTGTTCTCATGGATGCCTGCTGCCAATAGTGGGAAAGTCAGTACAAAACTGTTATGTCTGCACTGGGTTGTATGTGGGAGACCTTTTCTAGTTTTCATTTTGCCACAGGCTTGTTGTGTGACCTGCATCCCTTTGTGATACTTTTTAAACTATCTGTCTAGGTTGCAAGATCTTTGGGGCATGACTTCTTATCCCAAGTATGCCAGCAGGGACTAATAACAAATATGTTCATTGCAATCCTTCCCTTGAAACTCTACAATAAAAAAATAATAGAATTTAACTAATCACTGACTGCTGAGCATTTGTTCTGAATTTATCATGACCTATAACAAGATTGCCCTTCTTTGATTTTTTTTCTCTTTCCACTATGGGCTTTTTGTTTATGACAACTCTCCTATTAAAATGAGCATTTGTTTCTGGACTACAGTTCTCATCCACTCCTGTGTTTAATTTATCTAGCACGTTGTTCTGAAGTTACACGAGTTGTTTTTCAAGCTGATTTTAAACCTGGTGTAATCATGCGTTACATTTGTCTTCTCTCTACATTAGAAGACCTCACCTACACTAATATATCCTGCTAAATTAAGTAAATCATTTGGAAAAATCTTTATGTCATGAACCAGATCAACCCCCTAACTCTGATACTTTTAAGCTAGTTTAACCTTTACTTGCATCATTAAGCTGTCAAATTATCAACTTGAGATCTCTAGAAGCTCCAAGCCAAGGCAAAGGAATGTGTTACTGTGTCTTTTATTATCAATGCTCCTTCTTGCTTTGTACAAGAAGCAGCCTCTGTATACAAGATGAAAATCTAGCTGTGTCTGCGTTGCTGGGATGAAGCTTTCTGCTTCTGCCCTTCTCAGATGTCCAAGATGCAGGTTTGCCATTTCATTCATGGCACAGCAAATCACTCTGAATCTCTTCAGTGCTAACTGGAACATGAATAAACTATTTTTCCACTAAGCAGTTGCTGTCTGTGATTCCACCATCATTTATCTTTAATTAATATCCTGTTATTGCAGACAGTATTATGTTGCAATATCTAGAGATTACACAGTGCTTCCCTTTTTCTTAGTAGCCCATAACTTGCTTTGGCAACAGCATACTGCATTTCTAGATCAAAGAACAGGTGTTTCTCTTCATTAATCAATTATTTAATCAGTAAGTATGTGATATGCCGTGAAGGAGTTACAAGTGAAAGGTGGACAAAATTTGCACAATTGGTTCTGAAACACTTTGCTTGTGATTGTGTGGCCCTGGCTTACAGCGCTTGGTTTGGCAGAAACTGAAGCCCAACTCTGCATTAACAGACAATAAATCAAGGGCTAAAGCCGACAAGATCAGACATATTTCAGTTTGTACTCTTACATCTACCTCTGCTCTTGCCAGAGAGATCCAGAGAATGAGTTGACTGACCTAGTTAAAACTGCCCAATTAGCTGAATGAATGACACAGTATTGAAGAAAGTGAAAAAGAGCAATACTGTAGGGAGGGAGCTGTCAGAGACTCTGCTGGGAGTGGGGAGGATCATCCTGCTTATGATGAGACCAGACTTAAGTTTCTAATCTTGTTACTCCTACTTCTTGCAGATATAGGAAACTTAACAAGGTAGGTCAAAAGACTTACAGTGGATGATGTATTATTTTCCTATGGATGAGACAGTTTGTACCTATTCTCAAAGAAGAAAGGCCAACACTTCTTTCTGATGCTTTATAAACTACGCTAACTGGGAAACAAAACAGCAAAATCAAAACCAGAGATCATATCAATTATTTTTTCGTATTTTTTCACTAACAAAATACTAAATTTCTCAGCAATATGCTTAAAAGGCTTATTTGTCAAACGTTAGCACCGTCTATGTTACTAGGAAAACAAACACATTTACCTTTTATTTCCCATTATTATCCTTAAGGACATACAGGTCTCACCTCAAGATAGCTGAGGAAAAAATAGTGAAAATACTGAAATAGCAGCAACGTACTTTGGATCAAGAGAATGGACCAAATTCAGTTCTGCTGATTCGCTTTGACAGCAGCTCTACAAAGGCAGCAGAACACAGTGGACTTACAGAACATATTAAAGCAAAGCCTCTCCCATCACCTCAGCCAAGTAAGCCTCCCTACTCTGTTACTGCAACTGCTTCAGTGGTCTTCAAGATTTCCAGGCCACTGAGAAAAAGCCCAATCACGACATATTGATACATTCAGAGTAATTTGAGAGTCCCATCCTGTTGATGAAAAGCCCAGAAACTGAAAAGAAATATTTATTATTCGGAAATTGGGCTAAATGTCAGAGATTGCACAGCAGCCAAAAAACCCCCCACCTTTAAAAAAAACCATCTGGTGTAACCCCTCTTTTCTGCTATTAGATTCTTCTGTAGCCAAAGAAAATTAGCAGAGTGAGTACGATGTCACTCATTCTTGTCTGGTGGTCAAACAGTACAGCAGGATTTCCTTATTACCAGGCACTAATGATGTAGCATTTATGTGCGTGATTAACTATTATTATAGTGAAAGGTTGTACAATATATCACAGTGAGAGTGTTGCCAAATGAGCAACTAAGAAGCAAGGTTTAGAGTCACTGCTTTTGACCAGCTGTAAAAGTAGATCATAGTTGGTGGGATGGTAATTCTTCAGCAAGGGACGTGCTCTGGTCCCTCCAAACCTTTCCTCTGTGGTTTGTATGGAAGTGATGCTGTTCAGGTATAGCATTTTCTCCTATTCCAATCCCACTCTTTTATTTCTCTAACCCATAGAAATTTGTATATGCTGATGGTGACTTTATTTTTTTATTCACCTCTTTTGCCTAGCCAAATTATTTCAGGAGTGACAAACTCATGACACTACTGCTGTGTGTGCTGTGTGGGTTTTTTTCAAGCAAACAGTAAGAGTCTGTGAGTGGAATGGATTTGTCCTGATAGAGAAACTGAAAGCAAGAGAACTGGGAACCAGGTATAAATCTCACAAGGTATAATTTCTTCCAGATGATACAAAGTTATAAAACAGGCTATACATCTGATCTCCAGACACACACTTTGGTGCCCTACAAGTCCTTATATCAGATGCCTATAGGTGAACAAATAAACATTCACAATCCAGACGAGATGTCAAGATAAATAAGACTATAAAGTAGAAAGGCTTCAGATTCCCTTCCTCCCTCCCAGCAGCAATTTGTCAGATTTTGCATAGCAGAAGGGAAAGGGTCTTGCAGTACAAGTGACACAGCTTCAGCATTCGCTGCAGCTTACATGGATGAATCCCTTCCTCAAGTGTTGCTGGAGTAGCTGAAGGGGAGGCAGTAGTGACTTCATGCTGCATCCTTGAGATTAGTGGATGCAAAAAAGAAACTATCCTTTGCAAGGACAGTCAGTACCTCAAAAGGGATGTATAGTTTAAGAAGCAGAGCATGTAGCATTTCTGGGAATGAAATCACTTTTTATTCTTCTTCCCCGTACATAATTAAATTCCCTCTCATATTTTTTTTTCTTTCAGCCCTTTCCTCTACCTGAAAGCAAGAGAACAATGAGAAAAATGAGAACACATACACATAACTTAAGACAGAAGCAGCCACTAACATGAAACACAGGTCTTGTTCCTGGTCCTCATTTCCCAAGAGAGAGCTTTTCTGATAAAGGAGGAGAGCAGTACAGAATGACAGTTAAACATACGTCCTGGAACATGAAATTTCAACATTGCTAGGGAAAATTGTTAACGTGATCCTTAACTTCAAGATTCTGCAGTCATCTCATTCAGTACGTACAGGTAGGACAAAACAGCTATTTTACAAAGGCATTGGAATGCTTCTTAAGCTAAAGTTTGTGAATAAAACTAAACTCCAGAACAAACAAGGTCATTAGAGTAATCATGAATGATGAGTGAACTTCTCTGTCCTCCAACTGTTTGATGTGAGATTCCTCATGTACACCGTAACCAAAATGAGCTTGCTGTAATATCTATTTTCTTCATGGATAATCATTTTGGTCCTTTGTAAGTCTTAAATTTTATCATAAATCAAGGTGGGTTTCAACAAAACCTCTTCCAGTCTCAAAGATTTTAATATTGTCAAGATTATCCCTTCACCTTTCAACCAATTATGCAAATCAACAGAAGGGGAAAGTATTATTTATGTAATGAACAGCTTTTAAGTACATAGAACCTATGTGGCACACAGATTTTACAATACTTATAAATTCGATACATTCTGCATAATTGCTATATTAAATTAAATCACTAAACTCCATCTGCAGACAAATTCTCCAGATACTTTGGTTTTCTTCATATCAAATAGCCTGCAGGTGTGCAAATAAGCATTCATAGTCCATACCAGATGTCAATATCTAATTAAAATACATAATTTTAAAGGGTATGCTCTTGATGCTATCTGCAATCTGTGGTTTTTGTGTACAGTGCATTGCTGCTTTTCACCATCAGTATGGAACAAAAAGATATATTGACAGAAACTGGTGAAACACACAATTCAATTACTAATAAACCAAGTTCTATGTCAAAGTGTAATGAAAGCATTAAATTAGATCCAAAGATTGCACTACTTTCTCAAGTACCAAAAAGGAGCTAAAAGTTGTTTCTTTGTCTGTCCCCCCTCTTTATGAAAAATGCAATACCAATTAGTACCTAGCTTACGCACAGAATTAAGAGGATGACCACTACCATGGACAGTGGGACAAGAGGAAGCTGCATCAGTCTGGGTCTTCCACTTCTGATGGACCAGTCCTATAGAATTGCCTATCAATGGAGGTTTATGAAAACTCCAGTGTTTAACATAGCGACACCCGCAACCTAAGTGTTTGGGGGGTTGGGGGTCAGGGGCTGGTTTAATACAGCATCAGTTAGCTCAGAACAGGACAATCACTGTTAATTATTTTCTAGACAAGTAATGAGCAAACAGTTTGGCAAACCCAAGAAATATAGTAGCCTAGGAGAAGAGCTCTCCTCTCCATCCTTAATACAGGAAATCTAGTCACAATTTCCCCTCAGGCAACATTCTAGATTTCAGTCGCAATTTCTTCTTTATAAAAAAGCTTCGAAAAATAAAGGGCTCTGAGCAAGTGTTGAACACTGAAATGTATAATAGGTTGCAGATACACAAGTTGGAATTTCTTTAAAACTCTAGACATATCCTTCTGTTTTCATCTTACAGAAGGAAACTCTTGTTCATAATATGTACATGTAAATGAAGGTTGCATCTAGATATGAGGGGAGGACTACAGTCACAAGTGTCAATGTGGGTATCAAAGACGCCACGACAGGATCTTAGATTTAACAACATAAATAACTGACAGACACATGCATGACTGACTTAATGTGGGTTAAGCACTGAGGGTCCTGAAAATAGGACCTGGAGGGGCTGGGTATTCTACTTTCCCCCCTCCTTTTGCAAGTCTCAAATCAGGAATTTCTATTTCTTCTCTTTCATTTTTAACTAGCTATAGAGATTCATTAAAACAAGTAGATAAAACAACACAAAGATCGAGACATTTTTCAATTATTTTAGAGTTAGAACAATTTAACTACCGTTATTTTAGAGCTCATTTCTGTTATAGTCTGAGACTCATACATCTGTGTTCAAAGTGGGGAAGACATGGCTTACATAAACGTGTCTTTTCTACCTGTACCAACATCTTTGTTTTAGTCCTTGGTATGTTCCATCTGGCAAGGAAAAACACTGTTACCATCTTGGAAGTTTGTCTTCAAGTGTAGCATAGGGATTGAGCATTTTGAAAACATCCCCCAAATCTATTTAGTTCCAGGAAAAAAACCAAGCCCCACAACTAATGAGAAATCATTATCATCATTATAAAATTGTAAAATGTGTTCTTTAGGTGAAGGAAATGACAAGAACCAAAGCCTATTCATTTTTGTTACAAGGAGGGTGTTCAAAAGTTGGCTCCAGCAAAAAAACAAAACAAAACAAAACAACAACAAACCACCCCCAAAAACCCAGTGAGACAGATTAAATACAAAATGCAGTTATGGTGTTAAGTTTTGTATGGCAGCTGCTCCATTGTGCAGTAAACACAATTATGGTATCAAGAGGCATTAATACTGTTTACAATAGTAAGACTAAAAGCAATTAATCAAAAGGCAATATGGTGGCATAGAATGGATTCTGGCTACTTGCCACCATGAGCAAGAATGGTGTTCATTGAAATAATAATAATAATTGCACAGATTTTTTTTCACTGGAGTGGAACTTTCCATCCCCTATTTACACATCAAGTATTGGGTCAATGAGCATGTGAGAAGTCTTCTTTTTTCCCCTTGGAAAACACACATGCACATACACAACTAAAGGACAGATTTCATATCAGCCAAAAATGAATACAAGCATTTCTGCACTGATGTTTATAAGGGTAATAATTCCAGGCATTGTATTTCTACTGCATAAGCAAATAAATAGTGACAAGTGGTATCAGAATATGCCACCATGATTTGACTGGCAGAAGGTCTAGGCAGGCAAATCTAAAGAGTGCTCTGCAGACAGCCTTTTAAAAAACCTAATTTCTTGCTTATAAATTAGAACCATGGGTCATTAAGCTTTCTGTGCTAAACATAATGCTACCCAACTAGTCAACCAAGGCAATGAGCCATGAAGGACAAACTAGATTATGTATTTTCCTAATTTCAGTTTGGAAAACAGAAGAGAAACCTTGTTGACTAGCAGTGATTTTGTTCTGCGTTGATCTGTAGTCATGTAATCCAGCTATGACATTCAAGGTAATATTGCCTTGGCAGCTACTTGAAAAAGGAAAAGCTCCACATTCTCTGTGCAGAGAACTTTACATCTGTTTTACCTTGTCCTCATTACTTCATAGCACTTATGTTCGTTACTGAAGTACTGTGTACCTGACTGAGGGACTGCAAAACATTCCAGGAAATAGAAAGTTTGATGGTAAGAAAGAGCCTGTAGCCTTATCTGAACCTCTTTGCAACCTTGTCTGACTTCCCTTTTAGGATATGTTCTACCACTTATACTGCCTACACCAGTCCTGAACTTCCTTTCTGTGTAACATTTTGTTAAGTCAAGCTTTGCTTGCAGCTTTTCAATAGTTTCTTTTACTTTTAATTGCCTTCCCCACCTCCACACGACAACCTCATTCCTATCCTCTTACCCAGGAGACATGCCTTGGATGTCTCTCACAAAGACTTGAACTCTTCTGTTATATACTGTACTAAACATCTGTTTACTCTCAGGTGATGGTTAAAACACACTTTGTATTTTTCTAAAGTCCTATATCTATCATCACTTTCTGTAAATGGAATTCTTTATTAAAATAGAATAACAATAGCACTATGAAATGTTTTTTGAAGGACTAGGTTAACTACAGATATTTCAGTATGCCTCAGGCCTTCACAATGCTTTGTGTTTTTATTGGTCAGCATCATTAATTTACTCCTTTCTGACAGCAATATATTAATCTACATTTAACTATGAGAGTTTAAAAATATTTTACATTATTGATTTTTTTCAAAAGCACCATTCTGAATACATTCAATAATAAAGTTCCAAGTTCTACCCGGTCAGGTATTTTAAATGAGGACATCTTGACATAGCATACAAGTTACAGGCTTGTCTATTCTCTTTATCTTTCACCAACTTATGCTGAAAAAGACAACAGAAATTCTTAAAAAGTTAGCACAAAAACTGTGACAGAGGGTTGTGGCAGAAATTGCTTGCTGTGGTAATTCACTTGAACAAGACAGTGAATAAAGTTTTTTTTCAGATAGCGTTTTTATGTACAAGGTGTCCCAAAGTGATTTACGAAGTACTAAGTTATAAAGCAGCCTGGCAGAGCAGATACTGTGAACTGAAAGATGCATTATACACTCATAAAGGCTCCAGAATGTTTTGAAAATTAGGTATGGGAAACTAGCTGCAAAATTGGAAATGCTCAGGTCAAGACAGGAAATGAGGAAAAATAGTGGAGAGCATTACCAAAGGACTACAACAGGGTCTGGTGGATGAAGGATCATCCAAATGTCAGGATAGGAATAAGAGAGGAACTTTTAGTTTTAATATTTGCCTGATTATCCAATTATGTTGACTGGTATGCCATATTCAATTGAACCATCAGACCTTGAATAAATACCATAGGATTGTAACTTTAGCCTTGAAGTAATGTCAAGGGGTTCATCAGTCTGAGCCTGTCATGGGAGACCATGGGGAAACTGCTAACTCCAGCCTGACCACAGAGAAACACAGTAAGTTGCACTAGACCGAAGTCTGTGACTGACCCACAGACAGCTTACTCTTGCCAGAAAACACTCAATATTAAAAAAAAAAAAAAAAAAGCAGCATATTGCCTTAGAATTCAGGTCCTTCTCAGACCTTCCATAAGGAAAAAGCAGTAAGCGTGTTGATACATGTTGGTGTACACACACACAATCTCTCACACTGTTTTTAATTGTGTTTCGATCATTTTTCTCTTCTAGGCCTTGAAACATGAAAATGAGAGCCTGTATCCACACATTTGAGATGTGACCATGCATTTTAGTTCCAAACCAAAAGCCTCTGTCTTCTTTTGAATAACCAATCCGAGAGATATCCCCATGTCAGAAATCAGCTGCTCTCAAGATTAATCCTTCTCAATTGTCATACAGTGGTAGGCATGGAGTAGACAGCAGGAATTGCCTTCTGTTCAGCAACCAGACATCCCCCCTGCTAAATCTTTCCACACTCTCTTGCCCAAGCCCCTCATGGCTGGACCGAGCCAGTGGCCAAGCACACCTTTCGGATTGCCATCCAGAGACTTGGACTTAAAGTTTGAGGTCTGCCTTCGCAGCCAGCTCCACACTGTGTGAAGGCTCTATGCCATGAAAACTGAGGTTGAAAAATCATTAATAAAATGGATATCATATGGCAACAGGTTTAAGAAATTCTAAAAATTAATTTTGTCCATTTTAGATAATCAGTCCCAAATGCATGCTGTGCTATAGAAAAAAATCTGCCAAAGTAAAAAAGGAATCACATTAAATAAGATCTGCTAAAATAAAAAAGGAATCACGTTAAATAAGAAAATGTGATAAAACAGATAAAGAATCCCATTCATTAATGTTCACTTTTGTAAAGCAGAAGAAATTTATGTCTCAGCTTCCATAAAATGGACTTTCAACATTTAAAAAACCTTTCTTTACTTATAATAAAGACATACAATAAGACTAGAAATGGAAAACTTTTCACAGGAGGAGAATTTTCCTTTGTGTTCTGATCCAAGTGGTTGAAACAGTGATTAAAACCTGCAGAGTTTCACAGCTGTAGCCGAAACAACCTGCCAAATGTGAAGGTTATTTTATGAGGAGTAATTAATAATCTAAATGGATGTACAGGTCTCTCACTTCTCAGTCTTTGTCATAAGAAATCAGTAATAAAAAGAGCACTGCTGATATCTTTTGTTGCAAAGTATTCTTCCCCCTTGCAATCAATGTTTTATCATTCAGATAAAAATAAAAGCAGGTTTTTTTATCAACTCAAAGAAGAGCAAATAAGTCAATTTGAAGAAAACCATTCCAGCTCTGTAAGAAGGAGCTTGTTGGAAACAATCATTGCAACAAATTTTTACTTAAAAGATTAGATCATTGATCCAGAAATGTTTCTTTCATAACATCAAATTTTTTTTTTCCATGAATAAAGTTTTGGTAAGTGAAAAATTAAGCATAGAGTAACAGAGGTATTTAAAATATCTGGTTTTATTTACTGAAACTAAACACAAAATGCAAACTGTATTTTGTAAATATTCACAGTAGTCATCAGTCCAGAGACAATAAAATCTGTAGTTGATTTTCCCCTGCTGAACCCCACTGCCAAACACTGAATGAAAATATTAACTTACTTTTTCCTTAAAAAAAAATAATATATATATTTGAGTGTATTGCTTATGGTTAAGCCCACAGAAATAAACAGGACAATGAACTCAGAGTGAAATAAATAAGGTTTTCTAATAAAAGAAATGTCACTGGGAAGCTTCTAAGCAGCATTCTGCCCCCCTCCAGTATTGCTGGAGAAGGGATTTAAAAAGTTGTAAAAAGACACTTGAAAAGTTTGAACCTTTAAGCTTTCCTAGTTGCGATCTTATTATTACGGTCTCAGAAAATCAGTATTTTGGGAACAGTTTTCTGGTTAAAAAGCCAAGAAGCACCAGCCTGTTCTTTGAGTTCTTTAGTGTGATTTAAGTACTCTTAGTGCTAGGAGAATTCAAGAAATACTCCTGAAATAGTCTTTCACTTTTAGAATTAACTTTTAGTTGCATAGATAGCAGCAGCAAATTATCAAATAATTAGGATTATGGCAACTTGTCCCATTCATTTGGTAACATTTTCAGTTCAAAATATTCCATGTACAGGAGTATAATCTCAGATATATACGTCCACTTTTTCTTCCTCACTGGAGTCAGCAGAGCACCACGGACTCGAAGACGAGCACCACCACATATGCCAACGTGACTCTGTAGTTTGTCTACTTATTATTTTGTCTGCAGACTTGAGTTCACTCAACCCATATTTTGAGCTCACTAGATGTGAATCAACTCCAAAGCAGAAAGCTGTGTATCTGCGGTTAAAAGCACTGAGCCCAAGCTAACGAGCTCCTCCGAGACCCGAGGTGTAACGGTCTGGACGCGGTGCCTCTGCCGCAGACGGCGCTTGTCTTGAGCAGGTGGAGCAACGTCTGCCAGCAAAGGCGTATCGGCATCCCCTTCTGAGCCTGTGCCGTTGGTTTCATAGAGGAACAAACTCCCAAATCACACAGGTACTTTTGATAATTCTGCTCACATTTCCTGGCTCGGGACAGATAGAAAACAACTGGCAAACCTTGCAGTAGCAATTCAGCAGGTCACGTCCCTGAGCTCTCTGCCCAGCTCCTCTGCCGGAGGTCACCGCTCCTCACCACTGACCAGGTGCCCGCGCACACACCTCCAGCTCCTCAGGGCACCGGCTCACGGCTCGGCTCCGACCGCCACGCTGCTCTGGGGCAGCGACAACGAACTTTCCTGCTGACTCCTCTACGTGGCAGTGACCCAGCACTGAGGTCAGCAACTTCTCAAACTGCTGTAACAAGACTCACTCGCACTCACCTATCAAGAATAACCGCAAAACCGTGTGCAGCAGTAGGATAAATAGGCTGTGTGTTTAAATTCTGTCCAAATTACTTGGTTGCTGTGGACAGCACTGAGAATCCAGCTTTGTTCAGGAACTGGACCTTCAGAAACCTGCCTGCTCCTTGAAGAGCAGCACAGGTAGCAAAAGCAGATGCTGGGGACGAACAGACCGGACTGAAAAACCCGCCTTTCATGTCAAACACGAGTGCCTTCCACTTCTAAGAGCTTCAGTTGCAGAGGGGCAGAAAGCTTGGTAACAAGGATCTGCACGTAGCTCCACATTAAAATGGGAGCTGGTGGCAGATTGTGTTATAGTCTTCATCAGCTTGTGAAGGACCAGTGATACTGCAGGAGTCTGGGGCAGCTTTTCGCGCTCCCTTCTGCTTCTCTTGTTTTTGTTTATTAGTTTGATTTGTGTTCTGCAGTGCAGGATAAGAGAGCAAGGTATCGTCTGTGTTAAAGTAAGGATTTTAATAAGAGTTGAGCTGATCTAAAGAACATTTTAACTCCATCTATTACCAAAGGAGGCAATCCCTACTCTCTTTTGTACTGCAAAAGGTTTATTTTGAGACTATCATGGATTTTAAGGTGAAAAGCCACAAATCAGTTCCAGAGCAGTAGTAACTGATCAATTTTTGCTTAGGAGTTGTATTCCCTCTCTCAGCACTACAATATGAACTGGAAAAAAACCCCATTCTGATTTCATTGAGCTAATTTAATTGAACTTCTAACTGAACCACAATGTAAGAAAAAAAAAAATCTCACTCCAGGGAGATAGTTTTAAAGCATTTTTACAGCTCTTACTTTTCATGACTTTTACTAGACATATGAAATGCTAAACCCCACAACTTTCTCAATGGACACTTAACTCACTAAGACCAACAAAATGCTAGAGAGAATAATTCTTGAATATTACTTTCTCTTATCCTCTGACAAGCTGCTTTTATAAAAAATTCTCTTATCTTTTGTCTTATGACTACTTTACCATGTTAGAAACAGTAAAACAACAGCAAGGGCAACACAGGCACTATTTCAACCCATCTTGTTTGGAGCCCTTGTGCACAAACCACAGTAACTTCAATACTTACATTCCCTTAAGACAGTACGGAGTCAAAAAAATATGTTTTTTTTCTCCCATTACCAGGAAAGAACACACGAGTGAATTGCTTCTAACCAAAATAGCAAAGAAAATAAAACACACTGAACAAGAACTTTTGCTATTTGGTGTTTTAGTCTTGGAGGCACGCAAAACCACTAAACAACTCATGAAACAGTATGGCCTATCAAGCTCAAGATGTAAAGGGTGGTCTTCTAGTAAAGTCTATCCTTACAATAATCCTCTGGGATTATTATTACACTACCAAAGACTTCTTAAATACTTTATTAAACTGACCTTTTTGCCTGCTATTGTTTTGGTCACTCTCAACAACATGCAGACAATAAGCACTGACAAAAGATCAGGACTAGACTACTGCTACAATACTGCTTTTCCTCATAAATATTATCAAAACTTGCAATTTCTTCTTACAGATCCTGTGTCTCCTGAGATTATCATAATTCAAAGAGACAAGAGAGGGAAAACATGCCTCTGTTCCCAAGTGGTTTTACACTGACAGTACTTTCTACTTAGTCAATATCATTGCTTTTCTTGTATTCTCACTTTTTGTGTCTACATTAACTTATTTAATTTCCTGGCACTATCACATCACTGGTGGGAGTAACATAGCTGTCACATCACCTACATTTTTTCTGACGTCTAGTGAAAATGGTGGCCGCGCCAGCTGCCCCGCAACCACAGCAGATGTAACGCAGAGGGAGAATGAAGGAGAACAGACCACTGCAGGGAAGACCTTCACTTGCCAGTTTCTGTCTTGGGCAGGTCTGACACAGGAACAGAGAACAGACACAACTCAAAAAGACACTGAAAAGGAGCAATTTTGAAGCACGTACAGCACCTGAACCTACCTTGCAAGAGGTGAACAGTTTAATTAATGCTTGTAAATGAATGAGAGCTTCTGACAAGACACCATGTAAGCACAAAGAACAAATGAACAACAAGTCAAATAATAATATCTGTCATCCTGCAAAGCTACAATAAGAACACCTACAGCTTCTATATCTATATGATTTATGTACTTTAAGAACTACTTAAGGTCAAATTTCCAGCGGCAAGTACTACGGCTGTTCCCCAAAGATGTTTGAAAGCAGTGATTCATGTTCTCAAATGCTTTGATAGAAGCTTACTCAATATGCCAATAGGCTAATTAAGAGAGGAGAGGTGCATGTACCCGATAGGATATTTGGCCTTAATATTTGCAAAACTTGCCAACTCCTTTATAACCAGAAAAAAAAAAAAAAAAAATCTGACTAGACTGAAATCAGAGGGGAGTTTGGTCTGAAAGCACACACATACACAGAGGTCCACACTCTACTGGCCACGCTGCTCAGAAAGCCTCAGAGCTCCCCAAACCTCTCTCTGGCTAATTAAATTCCAGGCAAGGTAGAAAATTACTGCATTGGCTCTCTACTTTCTGTGCTGGCTGGTTTTATAAGCAATTCCTAACAGAACTACCTTAGCAGCCTTTTGGCAAAAATAACATAGTGAGTTAGTAAAAAGTAATAATAAAGAGCACCCACCTACCCACCCACATTTTACTTCACAAACAGCAAGTTGTGCACCTAGTATGGAAAGGCCGATTCCGAGGATAGCAATGTATCATCTTCCAAAGGATGCTAATGAAGAAGAGTTTCACTGCGCACCGGGGGAGGAGGAGAGGCAGAGAGATGGAGGATAGGGTGGATGGCTTGGGAGAAAGACTCCATCCTTGCCTGCTCCCGAAACACCTCTTAAGTAAGCGCTGGCAGTTTGCTGTCCAATCCAAAACAAAACAGACTACTTACAAGTTATCTGCAGGACTCAAATCCACAAATTAATTTTAAATAATAGGCTGTAAAATTGTTTCAGCGTGACAGATACATTAACACTACCCAGTATATGCAAGTACTAACTTCTTGAATTTCTGTTTTTCAAATGTACTTTTAACTATTCTAGGCTAAAATATGTATGCTGCATGCTCAGGCAAATCTCCAGCTGCATAGAAATGAAATATTACTGAAAGAGGTTGTTTACGAGAGCCGGCTGGAGCAGCTAATACATATTATAATATGCTAAGCTCTGATAGTCCCATATCAATTGCAATTACTTAAAAATGCAGTAGCTCTAAGATTGAGGCAAATTAAATTCTCTTTATTCATGAAGTAACTAAAACAATGGGCAGGGAAATAAAAGAATATCTGTGGTAAAAGGTAACAACTGGTAACAGACAGGCTGCAGGCAGCAAAATATGCTTGTTGACAGCACCCTGGAGAATGCTAAAGAAAACACCCAGTTTTCCTTAATTGTTTCTTTCTTACATTGTTTGGTCTGGGCACATAAGCTCTATTAAACTACTGAAAACAACCTCCTTGGGTTTACTCATTACACAAAGTTTCTTTCAAAATGAGACTCTGGGTGCCTAGCAAAGACTCTCAACTTTTCCAAAGAATTTTTCTGAGAACAGTATAGACATGCACAAGTCCAACCTGCACACAGAGAGGCAGGCCCAGGGCTGCACCTCCGAACAACTGGGCCCACTCAGTCAAGATGTGCTCAAATAATTAAAAAGCTTATTGAAAGCAGGAACGGGGGAGAAAACATGGTGTTGATTGGTTTGTTCAGACTGATGCTGCACAGAACTCAAGGCAGGAATAAAAGCAGAGCAGCTCAAGAACAAACACAGCACATGCGCCATTCTGCAAATTTAAGGGTTGTACTCTTTGCTTACATGTATAGTACCAGCAAAATTTCACCTACCTTTGTTAGCCCTTGTAAATTGAGAATAAAAATGAATGCTGGATTATTTTCAGTTTTGTAATTGGTGAAGAAACTACTAAAAGCATGTTCCCAGAGTGACTGAGACCATTTAAAATTAGATAACCTCAAATTAGGGCACTTGCTTGGAGGGATCTACCTGCAATACCACATGGGAGAAAAATCTGCTCAAGTGCAGAATAACTCAAGGGTGTTTGTCATCAGAGGTGTGGGAGGGCAGGAGAGTGAGCACTGACTGCTGAACCTGAGGTTGGCACAAGCTGAGGAAATGGGAACAGTCAATTCCCAGAACGTTATCTAAATGTCGGCACATCTCTGAAACAGGAAGAAAAAGTTGTTCAGCAGAAACCAGCACAAAAACATAAATGTGCATGCTTATTAACAAGCAAATAAAACCTTACTCTTCAGTAGAGCCTAGAGGTCTCTTATAAAATATAATAGCAGCAATCTGCAAAAATTAGCTTTGTTTCAGAACAGCTATGGTATAGGGACAGTGGGGTATAAGGTCTTGGTCTGTAAAATATAGGGGACACAGACAGACTTACAAAAAGATATGGCTATTAGCAACATTAAATTATTTAGAAAATGGCTCTCAGGGTCAGGAAGTTTGGCAGCCCCCGCCCTACAGCTTCACTATCTGCATTAACTAGTGCTCAACAGCTCAGAAGCTTAAATCCATACAAGATTTGCACAGAACTTTATCCACAAAAGGTGGGAAGAACAAGCAGCTGAGTTAGTGGTCCAAATTAAGCCTCAGAATTCAACAGAATTCAAATATTGGTACATGTTCCTAGTCCACACCCTCCTAATCCTCCTGAATTTACCATATAAATAAAGTGTCACTGTGGATTTAGTCAGTTAGTGATCGCTTGCAGGTAAACCTCATTACTGGTTACACTAATAGGAAGACTGCAAATAGAGAAGAAAAATAAAGAGGAGATTTGGGTCTCCCACAATTTTGTAAAAAGAGTATTTAAACTGAACCTTTGGAAATCTTATCTTAATGACAATATTATTGCACAGATGAACAAAATATGGCATTGATGTTGTTATCTTTCTGAAACAAATTACTACAAGCCATCACAACCACTCCCCCCCCACACAACACATACCCATGGACAAGACTGACAGAGATTGATTTTTCAACTTGTCTAATTGGCCTGAGGATATAGGAAATTAACTGGATCCTGCTCTGCCTGAGCTAGCAGCTTTTCTGTTTGCTAGGAACAGAAAGCAAGCAAGATTACATATTACTTATTGTTATGTCAATTTTCTTGCTAGAAAAAATTAGAGATAGTTTTCTCTGCCGGTGTAATTATTTCTTTTGCATAGAAGCTTACAGTTTCTGTTTTGTTTGCTTGGTACTTGTTTGTTTGCTTGATGCTTGCTTTATTTATTTAATTTCTAAAAGCTTTTTTTAAAAGACTGGAATTAAGGAGATTATTCCTCTGGAATGGGAAATGGTGAGGGATGACTCAAAATGCTCACAGAGGTAAATGCAAACACATCACTGCTTTTCTCAAAGTTCACACAATAGCCCTGCAATGAAATAGCTGAGGACAAAGGAACACGCAGAGTAATGACGCACCAGCATTACTAACATACCATGCATCCTTTTGAGCTCTTTTTTTAGACTCTGTAAGCAGTCCATCTTTGCATTATTTTTTTTGTTAATTCATCTTTCAATACTTGAACCAAAATGAGTAGGCAACCTCTGAGAAACACTGCTCTGAGCACCACCACCATAAGGCTGTCTTTCCTGTGGCTGCCTCCCAGTTAGACTTCTTGGCACCTAACAACGGGACTGAATTTACTCTGCAGCCTTTGCATTAGTGGGGTCACTTATGCCCCACCTTCTTTCCACAAAACATGTCAAATCTACCTGAAGCTATTACAAAAGTTACCTCAGGATAAAGGGGACAACAGTTTTCACCAATGCATAAGCTTCCCTCCCTAACTGCTACCCAAACCAGGCTTTCTTTAAAATATGAACCAGGCATAAAGCTCACAAGTTCCCAATACAGTATGGTCATCTTGTTTTGTTAACAAAAGGACAATTTTTTATTCCTGTCTCCTTGAGATCCTTTCATTTTCATATTTAAAATTCTATATTTCTTCCCTGAACCTCCCTGGAAAGAGCTCTTCTGCAGTCTTCTATGAAGTCCTATCAATATTAGTATTCTGCTGCTAATTCAGCTCCTCTACTCCACAGCCACACAGCAGAGTACCCTAACGTAATCATATTGTCTGCTATCTGCAGCAATAAAGATAATCTTTTCTGAACCCCCTCACATATTGGCAGTCTGTGGTTTAATGGATTACTCTTTGGAGGAGTTTAAGAATATATCTAAAGTGTAAAATAAAACTTTACCAGAAACAGCTTCAAAAGTAAAAAACTACTCTATATTAAAACTGAAAGTTTGTATTTTTATGCTCCATTTCTTTCCAATATGGATTACTTGTTACTGAAAAAGTCTCTATTTTGCCTGTTCTAAAATCTGGGTGTTTTTAAAGACCCTGGAAAAATGAAAAAGTCAAACCAGCAATACATATTAATGTTGCTTTTTGTATTACTGAATTCTGCAGTAATGTTTACTGTTTCAAGGGGAGTTTATAATTATGCAAATTGCTAAGCAGCCTGCATAATGTACAACATGTTTGGGTTCACTGACTAGAAGCTGAGATACATTTCTTTAATGCTGCTTGTATGCTATGCAATTCAGTTTGCATTTCTTACGCTCCACTGTGCTGTACCTGTCTCCAGCAGTATCCCTTGCGTTTCAGAATTTATATGCAACCTAGGTACCTTTGCAGACATTTGGCTTTCAGAAATTACTTAAATAATTTATGTGTGCCAACTTAACATTTTGCAAAGCAACATTTTGATAGCCCTGTAGTTGCTGAAACCTAGTGAAGAGACTTTCACCCTTTTCATCATAAGCTCGGTTGTTCTCATCATAGTTATAACATTGTGAAAACTCTTCTAAGCTGCATATATGACATTTAAGTGGGAGCTGTTGTTTTTTTCAAATCAAATTTTCTCACATGTACTCCATTGCTTTAAACACTGCATACCTCCTTCATATCATGAATATCTTGGCTGTAGTCACTAATGGACTGTTCCCTGATCCTCTTTCCAAAGGCATATATCATTCTCACCCACTTGTGCAAGGCAGTTCTGAACGGATGTGCCTATGCTGCTCCTGGTGTCTGGTGACCGCACGTGATGGTACCAGAGTGGTGATAGAGTATTTTGAGGTGGGCTGGCAGGGCCCAAAAGAACCCCCAAGCCTCCATCAATCTGTTGAAACTTTCTGCCCTGTGTGAAAGGTTGATCCACTCAACAACCTTCTTCAAATACCACCTAGGCAATCACCGGGCCCCTGAAAGCCAAACAAAAGTGATTAAAAACCCCTACAGACAAGTGCAGGCAGCGATCAAACCCTTCTGGTGCACTCAGCTATGACTAGCTCTGTCGCAGCCTTGCGAATCCTTCGTCCTGTAGCGCTGCTCATGAGCCAGGTTTCCTTGGCTTTTAGACAAGATCAGCTCTTGCCTGTAGCCCAAGGCCTGGCTAAACACCCCAAACCGATGTGGTCAGCCCTGCAGCAGCACTTAAATCCTCACTGTATCCCAGGGTTATCTCACAGGGAGGGGCTGGGGAGAAAAATGACAGAAGCAGGACCAAGTTAAGCATGAAAACAGCTGGAAAGTTTTACTCTCTTCAACATCTGCTGCTCACTGCTGTGGCAAGACGGCGCTCGCTCGCGCTCGGGATTCACCAGTGCTGACCAGCGAAGCAGGGTTTCCTATTTTAATGTTAGCAACAGCCTCTCAGGATCACAGTCAATGCTGGCTTGTGCCTCTTGTACCTGCATACATCCCCCCCTGTGCCATAATGGCGCAATTTTATTAGGTGATTAATTAGACCAATTACTAACTTCAGCCCATCCTCAGAGTGCGGACCATGCTATGCAAACTGATAGACTCAAAAACCATAGGTCTTGACTCAGCACTGGTTATGCTTTTTATGGTCTCTGTGGGACAGCGATGCTCAATTAACTTATATTACTGTCTACAAACTTAATAGATTTTTTTATAGCTAGAAGAAATCTGTGACACTTTTTTCAAGCTCTCACATCTGAGATTAGCTGAAAATGGCTTTTGTCCTGCTGGTACAAGCCTATAGTGGGTTAGACCTAGCAAGTCTAGGTCTAGGCATGAGAGAGGCTGTGCCATGCCAGTCTTGATTTTCCCTGTTCTTCCCAGCAGTCAGTATGAAATCCACTCTTACTAACTGTTTCTGAAAGAGATAATATTTAATTCACATCCACCCTTTGAAATAAAAGGACAAAATCTGGAAGAGAAGATTTTTTTCCACCTTGTGTCTGCTTTCCACATTAGTTATTTTGTGTCTAGAGTTTAGCTGAAAATGGATTTTATAGCTTTCTTATATCCATTTATTTTAAAAAAGGAATTTTTTTCAGCACTTTCTAAGCTCCCTTGTATAATTATATGAGGAATATAAAACATTCTTCCTTCAGGGAATAAGCCAGCTCATGCGGTTAAGAAGTTTTCCTTAGAGACAGATAATTTCATAATTAGCCACTACAGAATTTCTTGTGGCTTCCAGCTATTATGGGAGAAAAGATATTTGACCAGCCTGACTCACCAGCCTCAAACACCATCACCATCACTGTGTTCTGACTGGACCACAGCAGACAAAAGCTCTGGTAAAAAAAAGCCAGCCTGCCAATGCCAGCAATGCCTGCCTTTTCTAGGTTTTGGGTTTTTTTTTGTTTGTTTGTTTGTTTTTCCTTTCAGGTTTTAATTAAGGTTACTCTTAACTTATCTACTGAGTTTATGTTTAATAAATTGAACAACATTTGTATGGGTCAAAACATGCACCTTCTACATCTACTTCCGTTCTGGAAGTCTCTGTGTTTGTTCATCTGCCAGATTAGATGACACTTCTGCTATAGATTTACAAAGTCTAATACTGAACATGCATGTGCAAGATTCAATGACATGGTGACATGTGATGTCACTACAATGCCAGTTGTTTTTTTATAAGACCTCGAGAAACTACTTTACAACAATCAGATCTTTCTTGCGCTGAGACATGTAACATCAAAATACGCAAAAGTTTCTGCTTGAAGGAATACACAGTTTCACTGAACAAAAGAACAAGGGAATGAAAAAAGAAGAATATAGAGCTACAGTGAGAAAATTATTTGTCCAACATTATAAGAGATTCCTGAGAAATCTAGAGTACAAGTCCAGATCACCTTTATTCCTCTTTCTGGAAGGTGCTCATTTTTATCTAAACAGATGAACCATTTTCCCAGCTATATACCAGGTGTTATGGTGACATAGAGCTGGCACAGAATTTATTGACGTACCTTGGACTTCACTGATCACAGTAACTAAACCAGATATTTAATTCCCGTTGCTACTTGTGCATTAAGTATCTTTCAGTCATTGCTTCCTGTTCAAGAAAACTGCTCAAATCAGTCATACCCTTTAAAAAGGCATTTGGATGATTGTTGCCCAGTCAATTGCTAAGCAAACAGTGCTTAACTAGTCATATCAGTGGTCCTAGGCACCAGAAAATCTTGAAAGAATGCTTTGGACAAGAGTAAATGACAATGTTATGTACTGCCATCTAGCCTGAGGAAAAACAATCAAAGAATAGCTCATAAAGGCTGAGAAGATGAAACCCAATGATGGATGGATGTAGGAAGAAGAAAAAGTTATGACCTGAAGCAGAAAAGAACCATAATTGAAATACATTAATTTTAGTGCAAGTTATTTTCCTGATGCTTTTTATTTTCTTGTCTTACAGTTTGATCTTGCTAAAGTTAAAGCTTTCTATATATTTCCCTTCTCTTTCCCCATACAAGCTTCATAGCCCATCCAAGCCTCACCTCTTCCATCTGCTTGGTGTCATCTCCCTGACCAGGCTCAGCTGCTGTAAGAGGGGAGCATGACCTCCTGCCTCAGTTGACCAAGTTCACAGGCTGGTGTCTTGACCAGAATTTACTCCGGTCCAAGCATCTTGGTCACAGCCCTTGCTTCCCTGAAGAGCCAGGACTGTTCACCCTCTACGGCCTCGGTGTCCCACACAGCACCACAAACACAAAGATCAAAACCACTGTAAGCCAAAAGTCTTGTTCAGTAATTTTCGATACAACCTTAATACACGTTTCCCCCCTAAGGAAATAGTTCAGACTAGCTATTGTCTACCAGTTCAGGAGCATTTTGAAGTCGAAGTGATCAAGCATTGTTAAATATAAATCTCTCATATGACTACATTCATATTGTCTATTAATTTCTGACCCACGTCTCTCATATTTTAAAATTTCTGAAGAAATGAACACCTAAACCAGTCTGATTAAGTAAAACAAGTGGTTTAGCCCTGCACTCCAAAAGGGAAGAGTTGAAGCTTCCCAAGGAAAACCAATGCTTAGCAGGCAGCCATACAGAGATTGTATCAGTGACCACAAAAATGGATAGTCAAATGGAAAACAGACAAAAATGAAAGAAGCTTAGCTTTAAATTTATTAAGCAAAATACCACAACCTTGGTATTTCCAAGTGGAAAATAAATTCCTGAAAAGATCAATTACTATTGCTAAGAATTCACAGACTCTCACAATACCATCAGTGCCGTGGTAACTATACTAACACAGTTGCATGTTACAGCTGTGGGGATTAATATGTTTATATAAAGGCTGTAGTGTTATTTCTAACACAAGCCTACAAATAAGAATCGGTGAGGTTTGTGGGAGGCCTAGCCAAGTGTTCTGCTTTTTACTAAACAGAGAAGTAGTATTCAAAAAAGGAGGCAAGACTTCTACCACCTTGGAAATAGAAATACAGTGGTTTATGGGTAAGGAGAGGATGATTTTCTTAAGCAGTAAAAGGAATGCTAACCCATAATGCATGCAATGTGGCATTTTGAAATGTTTGCAGTTAAGCCACTATAGCTGCAAATGTCCTCATCGTAAGTTAAGTGAAAACAGACAGTAGTTATTAGTAAATAAATACTGTGGCTTTGAGTGATGCAAGTGTAACTATCTGAAAAAAGTAGATTGCAAATTATTGTTAAGAACCTAATCAATGAAAATCGCTTATAAAGACGTATTGAAATTGGACAGATTAATTGATGAACATAGTGTGCGTGAGAGTTTAGTTAAAAGGTTGAGATGTCATACATTCGCAGTCCTTTTTCTCACCTCCAGACACAGGTAACTGCTAACATAGTTGGAATGTTATTCTGTGTTAATAACATACAGTGTCAACCTATACTTATTTTTTCTGTTGTGAAAGGGTAAAACAGTTCCTAGAAAAGCTGTAATAATTTTTACATGCTTGTATACAATAATGAGCCTCAATGAATAACAAGTATTTAACTGACTTCTTTTTAACAGATAGCCAGGTGCACAACTGCTCATTCCTCAAAGAGCATTAACATTTGCTTCCGAGAGACTTATTAATTTTAAATGCCTGTACCTATGTTAAAATAGCTTTAGAGTGTTTTTCCATTTCAGAAAAAAAGAAAAAAATATTCTTTAATTTCACTGTCACATAGAAAGCTCTTTTGAGAGACATAAGAAATACTACAAGCAAAAAGAAAATAAAACATTCTGAGTTGTTTAATAGGTAATTCTAAATTCTGTAAGACAGATACAAAATTAACTTCATCACAGATTTTTTTTTTTCTGGAAACAGATTTTAAATAGAGATGGGCTCTAACTTGTAACAGATATGTATGAAAGAAAAGGGCCAGAGAATATTCTTTTTTTATGAATCACTGTGCTCAGATTTTTCATCACAAAAAAGCCCAAGAAATAGATCAAATGAAAGTACGACTACAAAAGTAGCAGACATTTTTCATTAAACCTGGAGAGCACAATATCTGCTTTATCTCTGCATACATTTCTATATTAGGTTTTGATTGCTTGATGGTATTCATAATGATTTGCAATTCTAATATAATTTTATTTGGGATGAGAATCTGTAGCTATTTCAAGGGGTGAAGGGCTAATTCGCATGCTATTTATTGCGACTTTGAGTGCACCGAAATATGAAGGACTAATCTTGCTCCAGCTACATTACATACAGATTACCCAACAGAGCTACTGAAACCATTGCTTTTGGTTTATTGACAAGTCTTTTGATAAGCACCTGGGTTACTCATATCGCAGGGATACCCACCATTGAAGTCATCTGACTGGCTTTAGAAGACTATTTTCATAATTTTGTATTAATAAGAGCCTGGCAGAACACATGCATGGCTGGTCAGCTGTTTCCTTGGTCTCCATGGAAATTAGTTACTCTCAAAGAGGGCAGTACGTGCCTGACGGAAAGCTTCCTTGCAGCTATGGTAGGGTGAGGTAAGGTCTGAGCCAAGGAGCTCCATGTAGAGTAGACAAGAGAAACCATAGAAGCTCTCCAGTTTCCACAGGTGAACCCCCTCACTGTCATGTTTCTCTGACCTCTGATACAAAACTTCTTACTGGCTGACTTCACCCATCTTACACATGCCTTTTTTCCACCTAAAATCTGAACCAGTGCATCCCAGGGTCCTTTCTTTCCTGTAAAAACCTATGACAGTCATGTCATGATCAACATTATCACGTCCCTAGTGCCAATGCCTGCTGTTGAAATGAGAAGAATAAAATAACCCTCCATACCACAAGTCATGGGTATTTGAAGTAACTTCTGGTCCAGAAGAATGCAAGCATACTGTTAATGTATACAAGGAAACCAATGGTAAAATATTGGTTATCAACAGAAAGAAGTTGCTTCCAATTCAGTTAGATGCAACATTTACTTTTTATATTAAATATATTTTTCCTTGGATAGAACATTTACAAAACTCCACATTCCTGCAAAATATAGACACTACAATTAAACAACACTTCTAAGTCAACTAGACATTAAATATTGTAGCTATGAGAACCTACAAAACGGTACTTGCTTAAAAAATTTCATTAGTTTTCACTGAACAGGAAAAAACCAAACACACGGGGGGGGGAGGGCAATATCCCCACAAAACCAAACAACAAACAAAAACAAAGCAGAATTTCTTTTGTCATGTATGGGAGCAAAGCTTGCAATGTGATTTAGAAAATTTGAGTATCTTTTTAGGTCTTGTATTATCTCATTAGGCAGGAGTATAAACTAGAAACAAACCCCACATGACCACTATATAAACAAGACAGTAAACATAAAATATTCATTGGAGCAATTTATTAGTGTTCACAAAACTGTAGAGAAGCAAAGTTTCTCTTAACTGAAGAAATGCACAGGTCTAAAGGCATATTAACCAACCCTGCCTGATTTATTTCCTCATTTGCCAGCCCAATAGTTTTAAATTTTTACATAAAATTTCAAAGATTGAGACTGTATTAAACAAAACCAGCAGCCACCTGCCAACCTTTTCACTAAGGAGGATCCCCAAAGTTTTTTTACATCTGTTGATCTACATTTGTGAAGGGAAAATGGCAGTAATAAGAAATCCTCTAAAAATACAGGCAAAACATGTTTCCCTACAGCTCAGCTCCAGGAAAAATAAAGTTACAACAATCACCTATGATCACATCACAGATTTTGACCGCGAGGCGTTCTGCAGTTCCTCTGAAACACTGTAATAGTTAGGGTCTGATCTCCACACTTTGCCTTGCGCTGAGCTCTGCTGAAGCCATGCTGGAGGTGTACACGATGGGAGGAAGGCTGAGCTAAAGGCTCCTGTTTGTTTGTCACAGGCTGGGAAGACAGACCCTAAAGAAAGGGCTCTTCAAAAGGTGGTTAAGGCACCTTGGCTCACAAGGAAATTCGTCATATTTGTGTTTGAAGAAGGGCAGAAAGGAAAAATCAATAGTGGGAATGTGTAAAAGAGAATAAATCATGGGGGTGCAATAGCGCAGTAGATAAACATGCAGTCTGACAGTCTGCTTGGGGCTATCAGGCTGCAATTCAGAAAGAAGCTTTCAGTGTAGCAGTTCATTTTGCATCAGAAGTGAAGAGACCTAAAAATCAATGCATCTCTCAAAGAGGTACATCTACCATTCATTATATATGCTTAAGTTATGCTACGAGCACCTAGCCTAGGAATAGTAGCGTACTTAGCCTGCTTGTGCTACCAGGCAGGATGCTCAGAGCCATGGACAACAAGTTCTTCTGCAAGCTGTCTAGGGTCACTATTAAGAAATGGACTTTCCCCAATAAGACACGATGCTTCTTTGTATTCAGAAAAGAATTTCGTAAGCCAGCCTGCGGGTAGCTGGAGCTGCAAGACAATTTTAAAGTTTTCTCTTGCAAAGCACCTACATCATCTAGGTAATGAAACTGCAATCTTCTAACAGAAGTTGCATATATAGGCAGAATTTTATTCCTCTCAGTGTTCTGAACACATTATTTCTAAAATATAGAGACAGTAATAAAATGTTTTCTTGAATGGTTTTCTTTTCTCCTTGTTTCATTAAGGTCATTTTGACCATTCCTGTCCCACAACTGCTGGGACACCTTCTCCAAGGGATTTTTTTTTCCTCATTTGAATCAGACTGTGTGGCAAGACGTTCATGACTTTTCACAATACTGATCACAATCCTTTTGAAACTGTACAAAAGCTGAGATTCTTAGCACCCTTATAAAACACTTACTGTTATTATAATGTTAGGCATAAAGTTATTCCTCAGAGAAAAAAAAGACTAAAGTGGAAGTACTGGAAACAAACATTTCTATCAATTGAGCATCAACTGAGTTACAAATTATATTCAGAAAGGCTATCTGATACCACTTAACTAAAAAAGTGTATATAATCCAGTATGTGAACACTAGATGGCAATGTTAGATTTTATTTAGTCATGTGATTGAAAATGATTAAATGGGATCTTCTAAGACAGGAAAACCCTTCTGGGGGTTAAAAAGGAAGGAAGGACTGTTTAATCTGGCTAAGTAAGAATAAAGATCTGAATCTTAGTGAATAATCCACCTAAAATAATGGAAAATCAGCAAAATACTTTTCTGTGAGATACAAAATATAAATGACCTGGATACAGTCATCAAGTAGATTAAGAAAAAAAAGAACACATTGTGGTAAGAGCACAACATGCAGTAAAACCATAAGGCTTTATTACTGTCCCTTAAAAATACATTTTATGATACTGTTTCAGTGCTTCAAAGTAAGAAAAAAAAGAAATGTAAATGTAACTGTTCTTTACTAAATTCTTGCCTTCTTTGTATTACAGGTATTGAGACATCTGAGGACACAAAGTTTCCCTCAGCCATCATGAATTTAAGCTTAAATTTCACTACAGTCTTGAGCAGCCAGCTCTGTTCTAGTAAGGAAAAGCAATATTTGCACCTAACATATACAACTGCAAAGAAGAAATGTTTTTAGGGCTATTCCTGGGAGAAATGATGCTAGGAGAAAGTTGAAGGAGAGATGATAATACAGTTCTATAATATGCAGAAAGCCTAGATTTTTACGTAGACTGTCTTTTTAAACCTATTTCACAGAGACTTTAGGCTTGAGCTTGTCTCCCTACACAACAGAAATTGTGTGAAATAAAGGGTAATGTCTTTTATTTTGCCAGTCTAACAGCAGCAACAACTGTTTTCTCTTTCTTTCAAGTAAGAGCAAGAGTCAGGCAGAAGTACCGGCATCAGTTCCACTCCTGCTTCCCGAGCTGTTTCATCTGCCCCTGCTGCAAAGCACCTTTTTATCCAATCCTATTTCCTGTTGAACGTTCAAAAGATTCTTAAAACTTTAAATATATGTCTCTCTACATTAGCAATCCTTACATACAATAATGAACAGGCAAATGAATAATATTTTATAAATAAAATCAACTGGTTTGGTTATGTTGCCTCACAGTCAAACACTCTTTATTCTGTGCTGTACAGGGAGTGTTAAACATGTGACCCCTCATTCTCTCTTTGGGAAACATACACCAATCTTGTAGGCCAACGGATTTCAGAAATGTTCCTAGTAATTGAGTAATTGCTTTTGCTTATCATTATATTCAGGGAGAATCCCATTACTTAAAGAACATCCAAACCAAAACCACCCAAAAAGCCATTTTCCTTCAGCTGCAGTAATTCTTCTCTTCATAGGCTTTGATAAAACCACATATGCAGGAAAGATTCCATATACCAACAAACTTAGTTTTATGACTAAGTGACATTAATGATAATTTTGATGATTCTGACATCAGAGATAATTTTCTCAGGGAAAAATAAGCTCAAGGTTAAATAATTTCAGAAAGAGGACAGGAGTACTGATTAAAATTTTATAGCAAACTTCCCAGTTTTCTTGTCTTATGGTTTGCTGCTCTCTAACCTAAGAGCAGTAATTAAATCCAATCTGTCTGGTGGGATGCTATACTGCTGACTTTTCAAAGCCATGGGGACAAAAATGCTTGGATGTTAATCTAATGATCTGGTGGAAACACTTTAGGCAGTATGGTTAAAAAGAGGAAAACACAACAGGAGATGCAATAAAATTGCACTACTGAAACCAATCACAGATGTTTTCTACCTGTCTTGGCCGAATTCATCTGTCATCTCTCCTTCCAAAAGCTCTGTAATGGTTCAGATTTTGACTCCTTTCCCTAACTACAACCATAAAAGAAACACAACAAGAAGAGAAGGAAACAGGAAAGACAGCTTAAATTTTAGTTTTAAATTATATTTGAGATTCAAAAAATGGCAGATGAACACTAAGTGTTCAGAGCAACTTCACCTTGGAAATGGAAATAAGTCACAGAATTTGTAGACTAAAATAGTCCCTATATACTGGTTACAGGAGATAAATAAAGCTGAGAAGTACATTTCTATTAGCAGTTATAAGGCACAATTTTCTCCCATCTGATTATTTGTTATTTATTCCTGGTGCAGCAGTGCCTTGAGGTCTCAGTAAAGTCCAGACTCCCTTGTACAGGAAGGAATAATTCTTGTCCTACAAGAGAACGCAAGTGATGAAGGAAGGTAGAAGCAAAGTACTGACAAATTAAAGGATGCTCCTCAATGATATGGTATATCAGTGGCAGAAGGAAAAACAGATTGAGGTTTCTAGAGCCCTGGTCTTGTGCACTGACCTCAGAGGACCTAGTCTCAATGTTTGTTGCCACTGTTTTGTTTACTTAGGTTGTACCAAAGTCTGCCTTTCCCGTCTTTCCATTAAAATCTCTGTTTCATTAACTGGTGCTTTACAGTTGAGCTAGCTGGACTGGCAATGGACATGGATCCAAAATAAAGTGTGGGCAAAACTACAACTGGAAATGCAGGCAGTAACGCAGTTCATCATTTGCATCAGTTCAGATGACAGCTCCGCATGAACGACTAATGTATCGCTCCATGAAACCAGAATACAACATTGAGACATGGCTCACTTGAGCTAAACGAGCCTGAAAATAATTCAGGTATATTAACTTAAGCTTGCGTGGCAAGAAGCAGCACCTGGTTTCACAGAAAGGAGAGGACTCCTGATGCTGGTTGCCGTCCTCTCTTTCCAATACACTTGTTTCATGTAGAGTGGGGGAAAAAGGCACAAAGAGGGGCCAAAGCATTCGAGGAGGAGTTACTTTTAGCTGTTGCAAAGCGACTGCAAACTTAACACAGACTTTCTCAGGACTTGATACTGCCCTTTTTGGCTACACAGAGCTCTGGGGGGCGGGGTGGGGGGGTGGGGTGTAAGCTTTAGTTCTATCAGGGCAGCAAGCTCAAAGTCTTACTTCTATATAAATAGAATGATGTTGTTTGTCATAATACTGAAGAGTAACAGCAAAATACATTAAAAAAAAAAATCTACACCCTGCATGAAATTCACTTTTTTCTACATTTAAAGATTGTGTACATGTCACAATATCAGAAACATACATCTAAATATCATGCAAGTTTTCTTAATATGTTCCATAATTCCCTGAAGAGTTACAATAATTCTCCCAGTTTCAGATTCCCTGAAACTGAAGTGAAATCCATGAAACCCCAAAGCTTGAATTAGCTTAGATCACCTCTCTACAATGAAGACTGCAGAGCTTACTTCTGTGAGCTGACGGTCTCCCCAAAATATTAATTTTTAGTTACTTGATTAGCTTAAAAGAAAGGATCAAATATTTTTCAAATTTGAAATATAAACAGAATGACAATGCCAGTTATCAAAGAGCTTATAAAGATACAAAGAAACTATATTAGTATGTAAGAGTTTTGAATTTATGTTGTTCCTTCAGAAGAATGACATACTGCATGTAGAAGATCAAGAGGAAAAGAAGAAGGAAATACCCCACATACCACCTGCTGTTCTTTTGTAGTGATCTCTCTGCTCTGGGAAGTCTTCCCAAGAAATAGCAAAAGATTTTGTTCAAATAAAGATTACATTACAAAACAACTATATAGCTTTACTGCTTAAACAAGTGTTTGAGTTTTGCCTCCAAGGCTACTTCTTGGCTCCTTTTTGTTGCAGCAAGGATAGCACCATACCATGCACTGATGGGTGTACATCAGAGGGCATTTTGGCTTCATCTGTGGGAGCCAAGTCCCCCAGTTTCTATGACAATCATTCGTCTCGGATTTTTCATTCTAACTATGACATGCCAAAAAAGTCCACATTAAGCTTGTCTCCAAAGTAAACATCAATAATATTACATACCACTGATTTAAAAAAGTTCAGTGAAAAAAACAGGTAAAACAGAGCAAGGACGAAAGATTTAAGTTGGCCTTTCCACTCAAAATCAAGGCATGAATCTTAGGGTGGTTTTTCTGTTGTTTTGTTCTTGTTTTTATGAAGGAAAGGTTTAAAAAAAAAACAAAACAAACCAAAAAACCCCAAACCAAAACACAACAAATTTTTATATTCCAATGATAAAGGCTACATCACTCTTAAGACATATACTTCCCTAGAACATCTAGTATTTACAATAAAACTATGGTTCCAGGGCTCACAGAGCTTTAATGACTTAAAAATGTAAACAAGGCTGTGTTTATAGGGAATTATATATCTTCTATTGTATCAGCTGATGGAGCTGGGAAAAAAAATAGACAAGCCTTCAGGCACTTGCAAACTGAAGTGAGTCCCCTTTGTTACTTAGAGTAAAATTAGTTAAGAATGCAACATAATCATCTTATTTCTGATTATCAAAATAGTATAAGATAACTTATTTATTCACTTCTTTTTCTCTTTTCCTATACATTCTTGTTTTTACTGTTTTATTACTCAGAAGGTTAAATCTGGATGCTTAAATACTTTCATATCTTAGTTCTACTTGACACATAAAAATAAGTTTCTAGGAGACTTTAATAATGAGAAGTTAAAAGTAACAAGGAAAAAATCCTGGGAAGACGACCAGAGCCACAGGGCACAGGCACTTTTGATCACGATTGCAGCAGATCTTGGAGAGGGCTCTAGAGACTCCTTCTGCTCCTGCTCTGCACTGCATCCAAAAGCTGATACCTGAAGTATATGCATTCAAGGCATCTGGTACGTCAGAGTTCCTAAAGGGCACATAAGTAACACAGCAGTTTGATGAGGCCCTTTAAGGTCTAGCCATTCAACAGACTTTTGTGAGAAGAGCTCAAGAGGTTTTCTTCTAATTACTGAGATAGTTCAGTTAAAGGGACTGTGGGGATAGGATGCTTTTCGTGGTAAGTAAGAAAGGAAGTGGAGGAAGATATTGAAAAGCCATGTATGCAGGATGTTTCAGTAGATGTAACAGCCTTTGTGTTGCTTTGTGAGATCTGTGTTGCTCTGCAAATACAGATCTGGAAATGCCTGTCTTTACAGTAATGCATATTGCTGTTCACATTATGGTACAGACACAAGGCACGATATCATTCTTTGTTCAGTTGAAACACCCGGTTAATCCAAAAAAGAGCTTTATAGGCCCTGGGACTTCAGATTAGGGTATTTGTCTGTAAAAGGTACTGAAAAGTAAATTGCACCAGTATTCAGAATTTAAGATATCAGTGCCTTATCGCAGCAAGTGCTCCCTGAAAACCCTGTGCATAGATAAAGTACATTTCCAAAAAGCTCTGAACCACCATGAAAGTAACACAGCTAACAACAGCTTGTGAGGAAGCAGTATGTTAAACACTAATTATTGAAAACATAAGTTTGGGTGCTCCAAGCAATGGCATTCCAAAACATTCCATTAAAAAAACCCAACAAACCAACCAAACATTCCAAGAATACAGAAAACAAAACAGACTTTTGGTAAGCCTTCTGGCTACTAAGTTACCTGAAGGCACCACATGCATTCTTAATGAAAGCAGTTTTGATGACAAACGTTTTTAAATGTGGTATTAGATGGCAGCAGTGTAGGTACCAGACCTCAGGCTAAGCTTAATTATGTTCAGCACGGAGCCCAAGGCAGGACAGAGGTTAAAGTCACCTTTTCTCTGAGTAACCACTGCTCTCTTTGAAACACAGGCATGTCCAAGACATACAGCAGCCTTTACACTCCACTTCAATGAGTTTCTGACGTTTTGCTCTACAATTGTTGCAGAGCTGCTTTAAATGGCACAATGCTAGAGCTCAGGTCTGTAATAGATGGGGCAGATATAATGCACAGCTCAGAACTTCATGCTTTTATTTACATTTTGAGATAAAAATTATTAATACGTTAAATACCAATTGATTATCCAAACCATTAATTCAGGATTAAGGAATATTAAAAAAGCACATCATGCGTAACTGCTAATCAGCAACAAATCCAAACTTAATAAACTGGTATTTAATTGTATCTTGTTAAATTTAGCAGTTATCTTAATCATAATTAAAAGCAATTCCAATATGCAATTTAAATCATTACCAAAACCTCTTGCCAGTCCATTTCAAAACAACACCAAAAAAAATTATCTGGAGTGGCAATTGATTTTTTTCCTTCTCCAAGCTGACTACATTAATTTATACACATCCCTGTGTCTGTCCCAGTAACCATGATTAACCCACATCAGCCAGAGCTAGAAAAGCTGTCCAATGTGACAGCCAAGACAGACAGGACAATAAAATATAACTACACTACCAACAGCAATAAAATGCTTTGCTTCACAGCACTGATTTCTTTGGAGTCTCACCTGGCCAGCTGCACTGTAGTGCTATAGTTCTATGTAACATTACAAGGGGACCACATAAAAAATGCGCTACATTTGTACATGACTGTACAATGCTCCTATGGGTTGTTGTGTAAAAATGGAATACTGCAAGATGAGGCATGTGACTCACAGAAATCTGCTGTAAGAAAAGGGACAAAGACCTTGGATTTACAGATTCTTTCATCTCAGCAACAAAGGATCGCAGGGCCCAATTATGTTCTGTTGGTCAGATTCAGGCAGCAGGAAGCTTGTATTTACACCATTGTCTTTTCATCAGAGGAGCTGGGCAAGAGCTTTTCAGATGATACACACTGCCCCAAGACCTGACTGTTTTCTGTTGTCCCCAAGAACGGTCTGAACACTACCCATGTGTCTACACGAGAAGAAGGGATGAGGCTGCATGTGAATCTGCCCATACATACACATGGCTGAGGGCAGAGCGAGGAAATGCTGCCACAGCCCATGAAGAGGGTTCACCTCCCTATGGTATAGCAGTAGAGGCTGAACAGACTAGACTCCTATCTCCTATACTTCCAGCAACTCTGGTACAAATAGGTCTGCTCCTGTAATCCACCTCAAAGTTTTTGGATACACCGTCTACAACTGGATGGGCAGCATTTGGTAATACATTTACATTATATCCATAGACAGGAGAAATGGAGATACAGTGCATTAGTGTAATAGAGAGCCACTTTACTTCCTCTGTAGATGCAGTTTGAAGATAGTGAGCTTAAAAAAAGGGGGACCCCCACCACCTATAGCACAACACATGCTTTTTCAGAGCACTGTGGGTGTATGTCAGCACAATGCCAGAAAGCACAGACCTAACATTAAGTTTGCTGAAAAACAATGCACCTGGAAAAAAAATATTGTTCTTTGAATCTGATAGTCCAAAATTTCACTTTTGTCCACATAACTGGGCTCCTACAGATGGAGAAAAGGATTATGAGACATTTTTACCACAGAATTGCCCCCATTGTTCTTACTGCTTTGAAAAATCTGTGGTTCAAATTACCTCACAAACCATTTCTCCAATACTTTGAAATAGTTTCAGAAAAAGGACTGGGAATAATCCTCTGTGGGCCAAGTAATCAGGTATGTAAATATGGAAAAAACCTGGTGCTACTTAAGTGAATCAATTAATTCAATGGGAAATAATAGAAGTAAAGACATGCTTTCTATTTGCTCTTTGCACCTTTCTACTTAGTCTGTAGAAGTTACAGCCTTTGAGTTTTATTCTTTTATAAATTAAATGAGCTTTTTTCATTTTGAGCACTTTTCCTGTTTGCTCTATCATGGTATACATCTGTCTGTATTAAAGCCCATTTAATACACCAGGGCTCACACTTCAGTTTGGAATTCTTTCAAGTCTCCCTTATTGTTTGTTCCACAGCCTCTACTGCTCCAAATTTAGTTTCATCAGCAACTAACTAGTTCACTGTTCCCGTCAGTCATGTATATAGATTAGACACTCTATGTTCAAGGACTACACCTTTGGGAACCTTGCTTAATACTTCTCTCCAATTTAGAAGAGCTTTTCTGACAAGCAATTGCTTGTTCCCATTTTTTTCAGCTAGTCTTTATCCTCTGTATCCACTCTTATGTCCTCCCTTGGCTAGCTGCAGCTTTCAGCTTAAGCAGAAGTCTGTGAAGTGGAACTTTTGCAAAGAGTTTTCTCCAAATCCATAAATTAAGCTGTATACAGTGCACTATGAAGGCTATTGCTGTGTGTTCAAAAGAAACAGCAAGAAAGCTTGGCTTAACGGGAGCCACACTGTTCCTGCAATGTTGCTTCTGCAGTCACGCTGGCTAGTTCCTCTGAGGTTAACGTAAAAGATGAATGTTTCATCACGTATTTCTTTCTAACATGTTGAGAGAGATTCTGCTCTGGGTGACATCAAATTATCCATGGAGTAACTTCACAGATTTCAGAGATTTAGTGTCTCCTGCACCTATCCCCTAGCATGGATGTCAAAACTCAACATCTGGTGTTACAGATTCTAGTGTGTAGCACAGTTACAAAGTAATATGCCTCCAAACTGGTTCAGAGAGTGAGACTTTTCTTAAAAAAAACCACAAACCAACCAATCAAACCAGAAAGGGACTCTGAGATTAATGCAAGTCCTGTGCATGGAACAAAGGCATGACACGCTTGGGATTTGTTCTGCAAAGAGTTCAAGTTGAGAATTTTGCCCTAAGGGCCAGCTACTACTCTTAATCTGTGCCTCCAGCTTCCACCAGCATCACTGTAATACGAAGCAGTTAGACTTTTAACAAGCCTGCATTCAGCCAAACTTCATGACTATTTAAAGTCTCTGTAAGGACTCTCTTGTGATTTGTAACCAGAACATCTGCCATTTCTTGTTCAGTTATACATCTTTTGTACAGGCTCAGAAAGCATCCTGATTCTCCGTGAATACTGAGCCTAAATGTACATATAAAGATGCTGAAAATTGTTCCCCAAACTACCAAACACTTAACTCACTCTTCTCTCTGGGCATCTTAATGGTGTTACAAGAAACTGGCCATATATTTGCTACTATTTCGCATGGAAGTCAATTGACATGGAAGTAATAATCTAACACAGCCAATGTGTCAACATTTGTGAAAGTGTTTTCACTGCACTGTATCCCTACATTGGGAGACAATGTAAACTCCTTCCTCCTGTGTGAAACCGCAGGAGTATCCTTGGAAAAATAATCTGAATACATCTGAGAGTGTCAAATGGCAGAAGAATAGAATAGGAACGAAACTGAATGATAAGTATAAGACCAATTCTTCCTTGCCTCTTGTTTTGAACTTTGTGATGCAGTCATGATCATGTTGTTTTAGGTTGAAGAAGAATAGAAACTGGATACAAGGAAAATATATCAGGCCATATAACCTGACCATGGAAAATCTTGTCAAAGGAAAAGAAAAAAGGGGCATGGACCTTACAAGCTAAGATGTCCTTAATTTAACCGTTGCATAAGAATTCTTTCTCTTTTCCTCCAGTACATTTGCATGCAGAATCCCCTCAAATCCAAGGAATTAATCCCCTTCACTTTGCATTCAGCAGTTGAACAAGACAGAAAACACAAATCAATAAGAGGTTTCTGTGCCATTAACAGGTTTGTTGCAACTTTTATATTAAACCAAAAAGTGAGTCAAATCAAGACTGCCAATGGAAGGCACATCTTAGCTGTTATAAATGGACAGATGGGGAATAAGGCTAATAAAATGAGAAGACAGCACCTCACTGGAAAAGGTGGAGAAGGTCCTTCACCTGCATTCTGTTGTAAATCCCACCTCCATAAGGATAAAGTAAGTGCCTTTGGTGAAGATGAAGGAACAATGTGCAGATGTCCACCTTGGGGCTTAGATGAAAGACTAAGCACAGATGTCTAGCCTAGGGCTGAAACATCCCCTTTATTACAATATGGTTAAAAATAAAAGTTGAAACTACACATTCTGTTACAGTAAGCACCAAACAGTGAATATGCATTACTGTGGTAAACAAGGACAAGGGAAGGGTGGGCTGTCAAGCAGCCACCATACTTTCTAGGTGGACTGACCTAGGTGAAGGGTTCTAGCCATGCCAGGGGCCCCTGCTGTGGGTTATGAACTGAATAAGAAGTGGTGGCTCTCCCGATGTTGTGCATAGCCATTTGAAAAATCTCTGCAAACAGTTCGAGGCTGAAATAAAATACCACAAGCTCTTCTGAAGCTATTCAGAGTCCTTGTTCCAAATTCTCCAATGAAGTTTCAGTGTAAGTTTCATTTTACAACTTCCTATACAGCTCTTAATTCCAATTTTTAGGCTATGCTGTTACTTTACTTCGGTAACCCATAAGCATACAGATCATTACTAAAAATCCTACTTAAAGGCCCTAACAAATAGAAAACTCCTACTGTGTCATGCATCATAAAGCAGATCATTTTTGCAAAGAAACCACAGTAGAAATACGTAGCTGTTAACTTTATTGTAGAAACAGAGGTAGGAATTTGCCCAAATCCCACAACTTTTGGAGTACTGACAGAAATCAAACCTACTTTGTCTAAAGACTGTTCTTGTGCGCTCCTTCACAAAGCCAATTTTTTTCAAGTTTTACCACCTCTTTCACGCATCTCCAACAGAAAATGAGCTCATTTAGTTCTTTCATATGCTACTAGATATGGAGCCTGAAAAATGTTCTGTCTAAAATCCTGAACAAAATACAAAATGTAATTCCTTCATCAAGCTGATAACTTGAGGTGAAAGGAGACTTTCTGTCTTGGTTTAATGGCTACAAGCAATCAGATATTCAGTGGGCTATTCTGATAACTACAATTTCAGTTTTTCTGAAAAACTATATTTTTGAATGGAAAGAATATATATTTCCTTCATGCAGTGCTTTGAATAGATCATATTTATGTTAGCACCAATAATTATTTTCTTTCTATAACTGCACTTGGAACTATTATAATTCAGTAAAAAATCCACTGCACAGTAAACATGTATTGAGTTGCTCACTTGCTATTTTTCAAGCCTATCACTTCTGTATATACTCTTTATAATGGGATGTCACATGGCCCATCCCTTGGCCTTTTTCAGTGCCCTTAAATCCAATTTCTTATGATCATTCTCTTTTCCTTCTCAGTTCTAAGATCAATTGTCACAAACAGAGATCATTAATAATGCAGCATTTAGCTACATTGCAGAAACTTTGTTGGACCACAAACATAAGCAGGAGCAACTACTGAAATTTTGTAAGACAGCATAGAAAAACTGTAATATTTTAAAGGATTTTTCCCTATTAATATGGAAATAGTAAGCTCAGAACACTCATGCGTTTCACAGTAAGCTTTTTAGCTTACGTTCAGGAGTAGCTGAAAATGTTGGACATGCTCCATTATATCCATCACAGTGTTTCTCCCACTGCTTAAAGTTGCTCTGAGCTGTACATTTGCTTTTATAAATATGCCACTTACAAGCACATCCCTGTGTTAAACATACCCCTTTACCTGCAACTGTAACACAGAAAAGGGGTAAGACTTTAACAGAATTTTTTTATTAAAAAAAAAAAAAAAAAGATATTTCCTTTTGACATATCTGATCTAACCAGTCAATAGTCTCCACAAAACAAATGAAACAAAGAAATGTCACCAGTACCACAGGGGAGAATTGCCACATCTACGCTTTTGCACCAAGCATGACTGAAGAAAACCTCCCATACCGAGATGTAAATGGCATTGACAAGCATCATACAAGAACATACCATCCATGCATCATAAAAAAATATGCAAATATGAGAAGAGCCTCTTTTGCTGGAGGTCCTTATACAGCTACTTAGCAATTGGCAAAATAACTGCGCATAGTTTTAATATCTCTTTATGGAAAATAATCAATATATAACAAGAGAGATCTTGCACAGAGCTTCATGTGGAAAAAAAAAAAAAGGGGCAGTTTTCACATGGAGTAAAAGCCTGTCCTCTGCCTTCTTTCTTTCTCTGCACCCCCCTTTCTTCTCACAGCTATACATATACTCCCTGCAGAATTATAATCTATATATTCCCTAGCAATGTAGTCATGTTTGATTGAATTTTTCAGAATGCCCAGTTATTACGTGATATTTGCTTGGTGTTAGAAGACAAAACAATTTCTTCATGATGTAAGGTAAGGCACTAACAATTCAAGAAGAAAGCAAGATGTAACAAAGACCTGGTCTGCTGAATTTATTTATATCAGACATTAGAAACCACTGTCCTAAAAAATCTGGTGACCCATCATTCGATAGCATCAGTAGAGCCTTAAACTTGAAGGATAGGGCTAAAATACAAATGAATTTACCTCTGATCAAAGCATAATGACATGAAGAAACACCAACGCATACATCATTTTCCAATCTCATACTGACATTTTTAACACAGTACTTCTATGGGTTGCAAATTTTAGGAAGGCAGACAGCACCACCTGTGTCATCGTTCCAGACTCCTACAAAAGCAGGCAGAGCAGTGTACCTCTGCGAGGTAGACTGCTCCAGGGAGCACGTGCGGCCAGGGATTAACCCACGGAAACATAGCCTTTGCTGGGGACAAACCACGCAGAATATGTTGAATCACGTGTAAAGTTTTTTCCATCCTGTGCATACAAGTGAGTTTGAAGCTGTTATACTCTGATTCTTTTGTGTTTTGCATCTAATTTTATAAACAAACTAAACTCCACACATATTAGAAATTCTTCAGATTTTTGAAACGTGGAGTGCTTGCAAAACTCACTATACAATAGGTGCAAGACTTGTTTGGAAATAATGAATGGTAATTGATTTAGTAAGAAGACAGGATCTAAGGAGCCTCACTGCATTTACCTGCCTTGCTAGCCAGTCAGAAATCCGTATGTGAACCTGTTAATCATGTCTAGATACGCCATGCTAGACTGCTGTCTATCTCAAGTACAGAGAAGCCCATCTTCCTGGGGAAATGGAATAGAAACAGAGGAAAATAGCATGAAAAATAATATTAACTTATTTTTAAATAACTGTTTTAGAGCTAGAGTAGATAAATACTCACGAAAACACTGCCAATGAACATTTATACCCGAAGAGAGTAGTAACCATTGGAATAAATGGTATTCAATACTCTTGACATGGTATAGCTACAGTAAACAATAGCTGAGGACTGACAAAATGCCCAGTTGTGACCATGCAGCCCTGTAATGAGTCAGTCACATCTTTGAACCCAGAAAAGATGTTAGTGGAAGATGAATGTGTATTAAAATTAAAATGAAGTATTTGTATTTCTTCCAGCTGCTTCTCTGGCAGGTAGGAATCACCAGTCCATTTAGGCCAAGTCATTATTATTAAATTCAGCAAAATCTGGTAGAAGAGTAAGCTTGAAGCTAGCTAGGGAGAGTAGTCTACGAATGAAGCAGTACGTTTGCATCTTGTTTGTCACCAGCAATGGGCACGTGGACTGCCAGATGTCAGCAATAACACACAAATGCTGAAAGTGAAATCTTGTCTCCCTTTACTCCCTGGAGAATCTGAAGAAATTGGTTGTATTCATGAAACAGTGACAAACACATTCCCTTTTTTACCAGGCTCCAAAGAATTTCATACGTTAGATGACAGAATCTGTTATAACATATATTGTCAATTGAATTAATAAAAACAAAGAAAGAACAAGAGCTGCACACTAGACAGCAAGCCCCTTAAGACACACACATCATGTCACTGGGATGTGAAACACTAATAATGTGAAATTTGTATTACTCTTGCAGAAAGCAGTTTGTTTAACACAGCTGTTGCTCCAGACATGGACTTTGGCTGGCCTTTCAACATCACTGTGCCTTATCTGAGAATCTATCACACTTAAACTATGATGCCCTTTATGGTAGGACAACTCTGGCTCTCCACTGAAAATATTTCCCTTTACATCTCACTCATCTGTTGTGGAACAAGCATCCTCCCCCTACAGGAAAGTGATTTAGGAATTGCAGTTATTATACTGGAGGAAAAGAGTAACAAGATTCCTATTTTCACTGCTCTATTTCTTTTCATTTCCACTCCACTTCACAGTTTGCCCCTTGCTTTCTACCTTCCTGTTTTCTTCAGATTACATGTCCTAAATATCAGCAGCCAGCACGCCAACCTACTTACAGCCCATCTGGTAGGAAGCAATTGCTACAGACACTCAACTTATTACCACATCCAACACATATCAGTCCTTTCTTTAATGTAACATTTTTTCTCACCTAGAAATTACCACAGAATATAAATCTTTACAATCACCTTAAGTTATTTAACTAAATAGCTGTTGACCTGCTCCCAAACAAAATGTTGGCTGAGTTGTGATATTGTGGTGGAATTTCAGCAAATCCTCTGGAACCTTGAAAATTAGATGTTTATCTCTCTTCAGATGAGAAGCAATGACAGAGCAGTGCAACTGTAGCATGTGCTACCAGTGACTGTAGAAACATGCTGCAACTCTTGGGTACATAAGCTGGTTGCTCATTAATTTGAGAGCTATGTTGCCTCGACATTAAGCCAGTCTGGAAAGGCACTACAATCAAACCATTAACTCCCTGTGTCCTCATCCTGGAAGGGGCAAATTTAACTCCATTCAGATACTGAAATTCAGGAATGGTATCTTAGGCAACAGATAGCAAAATAAGGATAAATATTTACAAATTAGAATAAAAGAAGAATTTAAATTAGTTCATATATGTAAAGAGGAAAAAAGGGCCATCAATTCAAATGAGATGAAACATTCATTAGATGCTATTATGGGTAATTATAATAACATTCTGAAAAGAAAACAAAATATGTGATTTGCCTGATTAGTAACTTAACAGTTCATTTGTTAATAACCTAGAATCACCTGTTAATTATGCAGCCATGATTTCGAGACTTGAAAACAGTTGAAAGTTAGACACTGAGCTACATGTTGAGCCTCTCATCTGTAGAAAACTTCAACTTTCTTACCTCAAAAAAGTTCATATTTATCATTTCAGAGGGAAATCTGAATTTTAAGGTTATAATGATAAGCCAAATAACAGCTTTAGCTAGATCAAAGTATATAATGCTAGCAGACAATATATAAAGAAAAGTGCACAAAATTTAGGACTTTTTAATGGCCTTGACTACACATACCCTCACAATGCAATGCCTCTACCATCAGATATAGGTAGATAGAATGCAATTCATTTGCTGCTGCATAGATGGAATTCTAAACTTAATTTACTATCTGCAACAGAAGGATTAGTATAACAGCAGTTTGCCAACAGTCTACTACAGACTGTCAAAAAGGAAGGACCTACTAGAACTATTCTCCCACAGTGTACTTGCCTCCCACCTGAGGAGTCAAAATGAAACTTCAACAGAATGTGTCATAATATCATCATACCTGTCAAACACAATGTTGAGAAAAGCAGAGACTCCAGGCATATTGTATGAACCCTAATTTACCTTGTTTTATTAAAATGCACAAAGCTGGGCTAAGAATATATTTAAGAGCATAGGAATTGCTCTTCTCCCAGGTGGCTTGCGCATCTATCATCTTTGAGGACTTACAGATTTGTCCACCTCACTTGCCTACATTCCAAGCCTTTAATCCAAAGCTAAACCACAGCTGATAATTTTGCGGCTGAAGTCGAGAAGGTAGGAAGCGGTTTTTAACTGTTACTATTGCAGAGTTTCTCCTCAACTGTACATATTATGAGTTAGGGACCAGCTGGGAATCCAGAAGGGAGACTCCTCTAAGATAATAAAAACAGCTACCAAATAAATATAGGGTAAATGGATACAACAGTATTAACTTGAGTCTGCAGACAGGCTGAAACAATAGCCCCAAGAAAAATTGATTTTTTTCAGTGTGTGTTTGACTATGAAGTCAGGCAGTGTTAAATTAAGAAGTATAACTTTTTCACTATTTAAACTGAGGGGAGAAAAATTTTAAAGTCACAGAAACTATAACACTTTATAAGTTACTACACAGATAGCAAACTGCAAGTTGGTATCGTAACACATACAAATCACTGCAACAAAGTATGAATACAACCTGCAAAGTTACAGAATCAGCTTGCTCTGAGCAGACTGTCTTCAAGCCCCCTTTTTGCTCTTGACCCATTACAAAGCAAGCTAAAGCACTATGGGACAAGAGGTCCTAAGTGAAGAAGTGCTGGAAGTCATATTTTGCTTGGAGTTATAAAAATGCAGACTAGACATGCTTCCAGCATGATATGGGTGGATAAAGAAATCAATTGCTAGATTGACACATCCATTTTTTCCCCTCCAATTGCTTTGATTTAGGATTATTATAATCCAGTTTCTTTCATGATATGGAATCCAGTTCAGCAACTATGCCTTAAGGACACTTGAATGTAAAAGTAAAGGCTTTTCAAACTGATTTTTATGTGCATATTGGCTATTACACCATGACCAAGGTCTATAAATCTCTTACTTGAAAGAATAATAGCTCTTATTGATTGTAGTTTGATCATGCAAGATAAGGCAAGTGTGAATAATAAATAATCTTTATGGATTATTTGTGTACATCAAGTAAATGGGATTAAATGCATGTTTCACATGTTTGCTGATGAATCTGATTTGTATGTAACTAAGGATGTTTCCGTGTATAATCTGTTAATGAACTGTCACACAGAAATGGAAGAAACATTTTCAATCATTTTAAGCCATCAGTCATCTGTCTCAAGAGCAAACACACTGGCAGTGCAACACTGGGAAATACTGGCACATAAATCATCTTATCACTGGTACTAAAAACGGAGTATTACATTAACTTAATCAAAAGGCTGCATGAAAACACCACTGAAATTCACTGAATGGAAGTAGATATACCTGGAAAACAACCCATACCTATTTTAATCATGCATACAACAGCTGTTCTCTGATACTCTTAGGAATTAAACTCTTAAATTACAATGACTTTACAATTTACCTAGATTATCTGAGTCACCCGGGAGATATCTGTAACTTGCCATGAAGAATAGCTCATCACTAGATTCACAGGGTTTGCAAATTATGTCAAGATATTCTGGATTTTCTCCCCACAAACATAACTACTTAGGCACTTTTCATTCTGCTGTGAATAACAGATTGTGCAAACCCCAGAAACAGAAGAGACAAAAATTCCTCCTACTTCCTAAGCTCTATTCCCATTATTCCTGGAGCTACAGGATAAACTCCATTTGCAATAAACATTCAAAGGTGATTAGCTGAAATTCTGAACGCTGGTGAAATGTAACACAGTACTTAACAGAGCAGTCCTAAATCTGCCTTGGAAGAAATGTAGTGTTACCCACCCCAGTCTTCTCGAACTGGCCTCCCATCCATTAGTGTCAGATCTAACAGTGTTTTCTCTCTTACATTTCTCTCTTTGTTCTTCCTGCCTCTTCCATTCCTGCTTTTTCCTCTTTTGTTCATCTACTTCATTAAGAGAAAGAAATATTGGGGGTTTAGTTAGCCTGTGCTTTTATGTGAGCAAGCAGAATTTGACTCTTTAGTCCCCATAAAAAACCCAGCATATTGCTCACTTAAAATAAAATAAGATTCAAGACTTCAGTTATGGGGTCTCTAAAAGTGTTAGTGCAGTTAAGTAACTACGTTTTTTTAAACGCATCACTACTGGTCAAACCATCATGCAACATTTTGTTATTGGTTCTCCTATCTTTAGTGTGTCAGGGGAACGCTTCTCCCATTCCAAACAGAAAAGGAGGCACAACCCCCACAAGCAGCTGAATGGCTGAATTCACTAGTTCCAGCCACATGCCATTTACTTCTGAATGGTGATTCACTATTTCATCTACCAGTGGAAGAAAATCTTGTCTCAAGGAGAGCTGGCTGTGCAATAAGAGTATACGGTGTCGGAAGGTTATATTTCTATTACGTTACAGACTTTAGAAAACAACGACCTTGTTATGGTAGGTCATGTCTGCACAGAACACTAAAGCTATTGTCTGTCTGGGAGACTTGAACCTGCACAGGCAACAGAGCACAAGTGGGAATGGCATTCCACAGGGTAGGAAAAAAGAAAAGTTTGCCATCCACCCCTCGCACCCTCCCACTTGACAATTAAAAACTGGATTCTATGGCAGAAGGAGATATAAGGTACGTATGGATAGTCACCCACAAAATCAGGCAAACTGTAAGCTAAATCATGTCAGTTCTTGATTCTGACCAGGACCTCTCAGACCCTTCAGAATACCGCTCAGGTCAAAATGTGACTTTGTGAAAGCATTCAAAATGTAAGCTAAAAAAAAAAAAACAAACACCACTAGCAACCCCAGATTTTCGATGTTTAGAAAGAACAGCATGTTCAATAACTTTTAACCAATGAAAACCAATTTCCTTTCTAGACAGTAATGACTGTTGAAACTCCCCATCTCCTGAATCATTAAAATTCAAAGCAAGTGTGATAGAGCATTGGTAAAAGTCATTAGACGGTCATAGGGAAGAGCATGCAATCCCTGGAATAACAATTAATTCAAATCAATACAGAAATTAGAAGGCAAGATTAGAAACTTGCTGAAATTTACCCAGTGATAACTAATTTATATTTTTAGCAAAATGAATCCTGATACATGATCAGTAAAGCTTCTATTAAGAGTCAAGCTGAAGTTCTCCAACTTCTTTTTAAAACACAGTGTTAATATACTACCAAACTTCAGAAAGACATGCAGCCATTTACTATAGTTTGTAACAAACAGCTGTAAAGCCTTGGAATGTAGACAGCTCAAAGTCTGTGACAAAGAAATTAAACCTGGCAGAAGTAACCAAATGGATGAGATTAGACTATTTGGGAGGTCTGAACTGTTTTTTCTAAAATATGCAACAGGGAGACTGTACTGCAATATTTAAGCCTGACAGAAGAACCAGTCATGGTGTGTTGGAGGGAATAAATTTGTTTTCAGAGTGAGTACTGAAAAGACAGGCTGGTGCCTTATTAACTCTGCAACAGCCAGCTCTCTGCGTAGGCACAGATGCAGAGGAAAGGCACCATCTTGTTGCCCAAGCACTGCAAGTTTTGGTTACAGCTCAACATATATGCACTCATTGAACCACTATTCATTCATTCAGATAGAAACAGCACACTGTAAAATTCAACGCAAGAATTCAAAGCAGTTTTGCCTCTGGATGTCTACCAACAAATTCTCATTATATATCAAGGCTGACAGGCAAAGCTTTGCAACATTCTAGATAATTATCTGAACTTTCCCCTCAACAAATCAAATAAATAATGACTCCCTATTCATATTGCAGTCCTCCTCTCCTGTTTGTTTTCTCTTCATTTGACAACAGAGAATGTTCTGATGCTTTTCTTTTCTGCCTCTCTGTGAAAAAGGGCAATGAAAAATGGAAAATACACACGCACACCAGCAAATGACAGCCTGCCATGACTGTAAATTATTTGAGGAAAGAGCTGTTTCTTACAGGTCTCCTGAAAGCATTTGACATATTGTTGGTATTTTGAAAACCAGCAAGCAATGATTGTGAGCAACGATAATAAAGCATTTCCCTATAATCTTTTTTACAGGGGATGACATTAGTGAGTAGTTTTCTTGCCTCTCCATCCATCATATTTGCCTAAAGCATCACAACAGTGAATTAACAAACATCATACTATCATCTCTGATATGACAAGAGGTCACTGCTGAAAGTACTCCTCTGTCATGCCTGCAGCCTTCTGGAAAAGGAAAGAAAAATCCTGAGGAAGCCATGTGTCTTTCTAGTTCTAAAGGTGCAAACAACCCTAATAGGTCTGCTATTAAGAAAATAAGGACAACCGGAATTTCTAGTAAAAGACTACTTGCAGACCCCACCTCCTGCACATTTCATTATAAGAATAGGATATTTGAAAGAAATGAGCTTATGTGTCAGCAGTCTGCAATTTTAAGAGGAAGGACAGTTCAGGTCAGGCTCTTCAAATGACTCTTCAGAAGCCATTTGCTTCAAATACATTTGTGCAAACATTGACATTAAGATAAGCTGGTCAACTCTTTCTTATTGCCACGAGTTAACTGAGGGACGATACAGGAAAGGTGCATGCAGGAAAATAGCTCTTCCCCCTTCCCAGCACAAGAACCTGAGCTGGAGAGCAGGACGCTGGCATAGCTGAAGTTACTTGGAGGCAAGAAATATTATATGTGATCCTAATAAGAAGCACTTTCAGCTCACTAGTCTGTGAAACCATTATAATACAAACACCTTCAGATTGCTCATTTCTCACAATTTGGCCATTATATCACGAGTCCCACTGCAGGGCTCTGCCTCGTACACATGAAGCGCAGAGCCACAGCCATTTCCCCATGCAACAGTTGTGGTCCCGTGCCACATATCTACAGCCCAGGGAGAATCCCATAAGGAAGCACAACCCTCACAAGCAGCCTGCTGCTGCTGGCCCTTCTCCACCATGGAGGTCCCTGCCAGCTACACACTCCTGCACAGAGAGCTGACCTGTCCCTGACCAGATGTCCACCTGCACCTTGCAGTCTGAGAGGTGCCAACTTGGAAATTAGCATTGTTCATATCCTGGGGTTGGAAAGATTCTCCAAGTGGGTCCTAAGTCAAAAGGAAAGGAGTTTGCATGCCATTGCCTGGCCCAGCAAGAGGACCTGTGTACCTGTACCTAGCAAATTATCTAGCTCCACAGGGTGAAATACTTCAGAATGTGAGAAGGAGCAGAGTACAAATGCGAGTGCAGCATTAATGTGCACCCACCTTTGTATTTTGTGGCCCCTTTGGAGGTTATTGAGCTCAGTGAAAGGGTTTGTCATTTCACAGGGAAAACAAGGGGAGGAATCGTCAAAAGTATTGGCCAGATCTTTCAGGATGGTTCTCTTTCAAGACCAGCTGTTGCTAACCACACCAACTGCCCCACCGCTGCTGCATTTTCAAGCAAAAGTTTACTCCTGCCACCTTGGACCACTTGTCTGATGATAGTTGAGCACACCAGTGGAGACGAGGGAGGGCAAATTAATCAGCAGCCAGGTGAAACAGAGGCATTGTAAGGAATATTTACCTGACTTAAATAAAGGGTGGGATGCAGGAGAGGGGAAAGAGATGAAACCACACAGACTGTACACAGGAGGAAAAGAAAAGAAAATCTACGGAATGCAGCACAGTGAAAATTTAAACATCCTCCTCCTCTGATAAAGTTCTCTGTGACATGGAAAGAAATCATCCAGTTCTACCAGTAACTGCTAGTTCTACTCTAACAATGCCCACCACATCTACATAGTAACATTTGACCCCAGAATAGTAAGATGTTTTCCTTTCCCTTTTAAACCTATTTTAATTAATGACCTTTTCAAAAGACTTCAACTTCTTTCCTCGCTGTTGAAACTTTCATTAAACTTGGCAGACTGGTTTCTTGTACTGTAATTCATAAGAGCTGAACTACCTTTAAAAATGGGGAAACAAGCTACATTTGCTCTCCAGTCAGCAGTTTGAGAAGTTAATAACCCCTCACTAGCAAATTTTCTAGAATTGAGTGAAAAGCTGCACATGTTGTTTGGTGTTAGTAATTCAGTGATGAGGATGGGAGATGAGAATAGCAGCACGGCTGTTTTGTAATTACTAAACAATGTATAAAGTGGTGTTAATGAACCTAACATTTAATAAGTACTGAGCAATATGATATTAAAAGCATATTTTAGTTTTATTCCTATATTTAAGTAACTTTTAATCTAAATTACATTAAAAATCCATTTTCAACTTTCTGCAATGTCTGCATGTCTGAAAGGCTACAGCATCTCAGGCACTGTGCATTGAAAGGCACCAAAACCTATCATTTTCATTAGTGTTCTCTTTATCTTATACTTTCAGCTTCCTAGTAGGAAAATACCTACAGGATTTTTTCACATAAAGGCTGCATTGCTAGCATATTTCCATCCCTTCTGCATTGCATTGTATCTTGCATTGGGAAGTCTGTTATACTTGGCAATATGCTGTTATGAAGTGGCCTCAGCAATGATAATAGAATCACAATAGCCCACAAACCACCAGACTCAAAAAACACATAGATGTGACCCTCTGGTCAGCGACGAACTCATTCTAGGCTAAAGGTATGATGCAATTCTGTCCAAACAGTCTATCTGTGGGAAATTCTGCAAACCTCTGTCTACAGCCTTTCAGATTAAAAAGCCTCAAACAAAAACAGAAAGCTGCAAAACCAGGAAAAGCCTTGATTTCAGATACAACTGATGAGTCATGTGGAAAGACATCTTAGACATTAGTCACTGCCTGCTTTCTCATTGTACACTACTGTCTTTTCATTTCTCAATAGCTTTTCTGTAGCATCAACTTCAGTATTTCACATAGCCTCACAGAGAACAAACACCTGCACAACAGATGATATATATATATATATATATATATAAAAAGCAATAAAATCTGTTAACAAAACAGCTTTATAAAAGAATGATGGACTGCAGAAAAGTATAAAGTTAAATAGTCCTTTTATCAGGTATAAAATATCAGGTAGAGGTATAAATCAAAACAATAACATTATTTATCAGCGCTGGTTAGACAAATTTAAGACCAAAGTTCATGACAGTGACTAAAATTTCCTTGCTTTTTTTTGCACTGCTTTTGTTACTCTTGGCTGAAACCTCAAGAGATTAGTTCAACATGGCAGAGAGCACAGGAGAAATGGAAGTTAGTAGATTTAAAGTGAAGACATGTGAAGTGCTGCTGAACATGAAGAGCTAGAAAAAGTGCTCTTGTGCCTTATGCAGAACTGAAGTCATAAGGAATGGTTCTAATGCAAGTTTTGAAAACTGAAGGAATTTAAGGAATTTTGGTATTATTTACCTGTTCAAGCCTCTCTCAAATTTAATTAGGAAGATTTGTTAGCAGCTGTCCACTTGGATTCCCACTAGTGCTGAACTGGAACCAGGTAGACTTGTGGAAGACAGCAAAAGGTACCAGAAGACAGCTTGAATAGTGTCAAAGCATCAACTGTGTCAATTGCAGCAGGAGACCTGCGTTGAAATAAGGGAGAGAAGCCAGAGCAGATGTGAGCGTGCCATCATAAGTATGCTAGGAGCAGTAGTTAATTAGAAGATAAGGAAAATGGATTAGTACAGGAAAAATAATGAGCTCAGAAAATTGAGTATGTTTGACAAAGAAGAATATTGGGGAGAATACCAAAGGTTAGAGGAGGGGCAACTGCAATTTCCAGTCTTAACCATATCTAAGTTTAAGATTTTAAAAGAATTTTTGAAGTTCCTTTACTTAAAATTAAAACCTAAAGGCTTCTAAGAAGTTCAAGCTGTTTTACTATTCCTGACATGTGCACTTTGGTTCTTTCTGTTCATACTTTGCTAACAATGAAACTATAACCCTGACTGCCCCTGTTCAAAATGAAAACTCTACATCTGAAAACAGACATTCTCTTGAATTCTTCTCCCACCTTATCACAAAGACACTTGTTTTGGTGTTTACTACCTAAGTATTACCCTGCACAGGTGCTTTATAAAAACATGCACCTCACACGGATAGGATTTCAGTTGTTGCTACTTGAGATATTCCTGTCCTGCGATCTATAAAATGTGGGTTCATGAGTTTATTGATGGCCATTGGCATATAATCAGGGCAGACACAAACCAGGCATTTGTGTTCTGACTAGTTTAACTTTTGAAGCCTGCAAAACTCTGAGGACCTTGCAGCAAATTTTCTGAATGTTCACAGGCACCAACTAACCCTGGTAGCAACTAAAGAAAGAACTAAAGCAAAAGAGCACTTGCATGACTTAAGTCATTCCTAATTTTCTTCCCCGGGGATCACTTATCTCTTGCACCACTTTTTCATCCACTCCCCTTCACTGAAAGATCAATTCAACCTAAATCAGGAGCAGAGAAGGTTTAGCGGGAACTGGGGAAGCCAGGGCAGGTCATTAGAAGGATTGGTTTGTTCAGTGCAGAAAAAAATTATGTTTACTAGTGGCCATGACTGCTCTCCATGAACATCAGCAGGTAGAAGCAAACCACTTCCTTCCAGATAGACAACAAGGTTACTTGAAAAGATACTGGACAGTGTGGACATGGTGGGAAGTTTAGGTGTGAGGCGTTCCTGAATATGTTCAGAGTAGGCGGAAGATGACAGCTTCAAAACACCAGAGACTCTTTGGGCTCCCTCCCTCTTGGTCACCATTCCAGGACTAAAGAGGGTGCAGAGAAAACACCCACTTTGGTTTCATTAAGAGATTTGCTACATTTAACAAGAGTGAGTTCAATAGTATGGAAAGGAAAGCCTTCTGGAAATACCTTTTGGTTCAATATTTTTTGCTTTTCTCCATCTGTGTCTACCTACAGACATTTGTCCAGGCATTTGGCAGAGTTGCAATTTTTGTTTAGCAAAGCCATAAAGCAATTAATGATCATACAAAGTTAATGTACCCCTATCTAAAATTCATTAAGTATTTAAACAGAGGATGGAATTATTGATTTTGTTCACAAAATTACACAGATTAATAGGAATTTTTAAAGTACAATGTTTGACTCTCGTTACTGTAGGTTGCTGCTCAGCAATCAGCATTCACAAAGTCAAGGAAACACTGAAGAGTCAGTAAAGTTAGTAACTACTGATTAATTAAGAAATGTTGGTAACTATTACAAATATTATTCATTGCTCTTCTATTCCCAAAAGGGTGGAAGAAAGGTTGGATCTAACACCACTGATAATTAAATATTTATAAGTTGCTATGCCTTAAAGCATTTTTCTTTTTACTCTTCAGCTGAAAATGCTGACATTCCAAAATCTTTTGTAAAAAGTTTCAGTATATTCTTCAAGATAAAGTTTCTTGTGAAGGTGGAAACTTCTGTCTTTGGTGTAGGACATTAATTAGCTACATGCCTACTACATCATGACCAAAAAAAAAGTTGATAACATTTTCAGAAACCTAAGAATTTCTGGTCATGCTTCCAAGGCCCACCTTTTTGCCTATATTTTTGGAAGGAGTGGGAGTCATCTGAAAATTACCTACTTGGTAAGTTTTGTTGACTTAAGTAGTCGTTTGTTATCATGTATAATCATACTGAGCTGTCAACACCACTCAGAGTCAGCAAGAAGCAAGATTAATGTCTCTCAAGGAGGTATAAGTCTTAAATATAGAGAATTTATCAATAAGAAAAATAAAAAAATAAACTAAGAAATGCATATTTACTTAGAAAGGAAAGCAGAGCCGGGCCATTTCAGCAAAGGGTTGTGAAAGAAGCTTAAAGTGTGTCCAAAACCCTCTGAATGTCAATGAGATTTGGGAAGCTATATCCCTTCTGTATCCGTGGAAATTCCCAACTTGGAAAACATTGGCTACAAGTCATAATGATCATGGTGAATTGGGTGTCTTTTGCTTTGACCTTTTGGGTCAATCCAAACCCCAAATTGAAGCCAAATATGTGGCTTGGGAACCTGCAACAAGGAAAAACAGAAGACGCTTTATAAATCCCTGTAAAGAGATTAGTAAAGCCTTATGTACTTGGCTGTAATCAGAGAGGGGAAATGCAAAGCCATGTTATAAATTACACAGACCAATGGCTTTGGTTAGAAAAAGAAAAAAATATCCTTTGGATGTTTCCTATGAAGATGTTGCAACTACTATGCTGTTTGAAGTTAAATGAAAAGCAAAAACTGCTAATCAAAAACTCAGCGGCATACCATAATCAAGTTACTGCAAACTTGGTCATGCTTGTTGTATTTTTTGGCTACACAATCTTTGTCCATCAGCATAATGTGAATCTCAACAGTTTGCTGTCAGAAAAAGAACACTGAGAACCAAAACAGTACCTCATTATCACACCCACGTAATTACCCACCAGCTTTTCCAAAGCACCTGTTTGCCCTCCTGTGCAAGCCAGCATTGCAGCTAGCCTGAGCAGCGTGCTCTGTCCAAAGCTCTCCCATCACCGAAAAGGCTGCTGTTGAAACATGCCTGTTAAATCCTCACCATTATTTCAGCTTGTCCCCTTAGAAGAATGAAATTTAACCTTCTTTTCTTATGCCCCTGCCCATCCTCCCTATAAACTATGCTAAAATAAGGGAATCATAGAAAAATCTAATTTTTCCCTCTGCACTTCCTGCATTTTGCTTTTCACAACATTGCAGAACTAATAATGACATTAATATTTAACTGATAGTACTTTTAAAAGTGCATCATAGAATGAGACGCTGTCCAACAGGATCCTTAATTGCAAAACATCTGAATAATAGAGTTCAGAAATGGATTAGCCAGTTGCAAACTAGGACCATGATTTTATCTGCTTCAGCTATCATTGCCTGAGTTGTTACAAAACACCAAAACAACACAGCAACATTCCCCCCCAATTCCCCAAGAAAGTAACCAACCAAAAACAACCCCAAACCCCAGCACCCCCCAAACTTCTGCCCCTAAACCTAAGCCATGGATTTCCATATTTTAGGATCAATTGCATTAAAAAATTTGGCAAGTGCTCCACAAGCACAGTAACTACATTCAAACACCTTACTATGCTTGAAAATATTTATAATTACCCATCTGCTTCAGTGAGGTCCATTATGGAGTAAGATGCCACTCAACATGCATAGAGTAGCAGCATAAACCCAATATTTGCTTAGAATTTACATCAGGGCTTAAGCCTGTGAATATTTTATTCATGTCACTCTCAAGGTGTGTTCAGGTGAATGACTAGTGGATATGTAACCAGCCATTACATGGCTCAGTCTTCTGGAAGTTTCTGTCTCTAGAAAGCAGTCCTTTAAACCACTAGGAGACTGAAAGAGTAAGGGCAGCACTCTGGGGGGCTTGACGTTTCTGTATTTTAGACAGGGACATCTCAAGTCACTTACACTTCAGGAACAGAGTCAGCCAGTTACCTCCAAACATGGGTGCATACCTAATAATATCACCACTGCAGCTCTGGGTATACCCAGAGTTTTTGTTTTACTAATCGGTAGAAAAAAAACCCAGTCACAGCAGGCAGACCTTCTGTACTAGCTTGAAGTTTATTTTTAAAAAGAAAAAGTTTTCACAACTTGTCTGAGGCCAGCCTGCCTGCTGAATTAGCCTTCAGTTCTACAGCTGTCCATTCAGCGCCTTTTATATTTGTAAGCAGCAAGGACCGGCTTGTCAGCAGCTCACTAGCTGCATGACTCAGGGGTGGCTAGGAACAGTGAAAACACAGAACAAGACTTCTGTGGAAGTTTCCTTAAAACATGCAGTTCAGCCCAGGATGAACTCTCCATACGACTCCCTTGTAGAGAAAACAAATACTCCATGTAAGGAAGGCTGTGAAAAGCTCATTAGCTAAGCCAAGCACAGCATCAGCACTTGCAGGCATTCACTGCTGTAACTCCAGCCGCTTTCTAATCACTGAGGCTTCACACATTTGCACATAGGAAGCCCATTTAAATTCCACTGAGAGTCAGGCCAGGAATCAGATATCAAACTTGACTATGAGCCTATCTCACTTTACAGGCAGCACTTACTTTTTCAACAATATAAACACAAGATTAATGAAGATAAGTGTTACAGGTGAATCCAGGCCCTGACCCAACAGACTGTCTCTGCTTATGTCTCTGCTTTTTCACTCAGATCATTAAGCAGGGCAGGGGTATCTTATGAGTAGCATTTTCTAATCTGAACATTTCAGGAGTTCTTAGAGACTACTGAATTTAATGCACTAGCTCCATCCCCAACACTGGGAAATTTTTAAATGGAAAGTTCACCAAGCAGTGCAAAAATCAGTGAACACTGCAGTTCCCTGGAACAGTTCATGCTCTGAAATTATGTAAGTGATCTGAATTGAGTGAGAACTACAACCCTTGGGAGCAATTTCCAACAGCGCTAATGAGAGCTCATTGAGCTCTTTATGTCCAGAAACTGTCACTGTTTGCAATAGTATTTAGAGCACATCTTGATGCTGACTCACAGATGCCAAGAATATTATATCACCTTTCAGTGGTTCTGTTTAGTCAGCTATAAAGTTCAGCACCTGGTTCCCATTCAGGAGTTTATTTATATAGAACACCTACTTATATTCTACACACAGGGAGATGAACTGCAAAGACACAAAGGACTGATGACTAAATGGAGCGTTAGTGCAGATACAGAAGAACACATTCAGCTATATCTATATAGGACCAGGGGAAAAAAAAAAAGAAGATACAGCCAGGTTAAGAGGATTACTCGAGTGTTTCAGGGTATGATTTTTGGGACTCAGAACACTTAAGTTGTTAAATTATCCAGGACAGTCATAGTGAAGGTATATCACTTATTCCTTAAATCAGTTGGAAGTTTTTAATGTGGCCTTCCAAGTTTCTGTCTTGTTTGCTGTATAGTTTCAATGGATAAGTGTTTGAAATACTCTAGTATTAGCACAGACTTGAAAAGGGGCAGCGAGTGAGCTGACTGGAAAAGCAAAGCTCTGCTGTTATCTCTGATTCTCACCAAAAGATCAGAGTTTCACAAAAACACTTTTCTTAACAGACAACACCAATAACACTCAAGTACAAACCCCACTGGGTAGGAAGCAATGTTTTCTGTTTCTCATCACTGTGTCTTGAAAAATACAAAACTAGGTAGGTTCTAGTCCATCAATGTATTCCTTGATATAATAGGCTATACAAAACAGACTGCAGTATTACACCTTAAAAAGAAAAAAACCCAGAATGTTAAAAGTTACCCTTCATTTTCCTATGCTCAAAACTTCTCCTCCCTGATGGTTTATATTTAATATTTGATTTTGCTAGAGACTATTGAATTTGCAGGCTAGTGGTTTGTGCTACATGAAAGTTTGAAATCCCATCTTTCAGACCGTACTGCAAAAGCCTCTGTTCTTGCCGTCTTTTTCTGACATTGTTTCAAACTGGATACTGCAAATCCCAGCTCTCGGGCCAACCTACATTTCATTCTCTCTCACGTCAAAGCTACGCTCCAGAGAGTAGGTCTGTTATGCTTTGCACATTTGTAACTGGAAGTATGCTGATTTCAAGTATGCACCTTGGAATAGATGTAAAGGTTTCTCTCTTCCCCCCAGCAGCTGTGTGATGGGTGTTTCAGACATTTGCCACCAGAGGGAGATGACAAAATTCCACAAATGAAAAAAGACAGGAATTGACTAAGACAGCTAAAAATGTTGGGTGTTTTTTTTTTTTCTTCTCTAGATGGCTGGAAACCAACTACATTTCACAGTACAAACTAAGCTCAATGTGCATGCCATATTTGATGAACATTTAAACTTAATTTACTATTTTTTCCTTCAGTAGAGCAAGAACAAAAAGGAAGAAAGGATTTTCCTATTATAGAACATTATCAAAATGCTACTTTTTAACCATTAACATTGATTCATTGTCTCTTCCATAAAAGCAAATTTTTGATTAACTGAGATTCTGAGAGGTTGCTTTACTTTACATATACAAATATGTACGAGAAATGAAACTCTTTCTTAAAAACTGTTCAAGACATGTTAGTTAAGCCAGAAATGCTCAGAGGAAGTGGAATTTATAGGAGTCCTTTTCCACTTTTGACAGGAGTGACCATAAGCACTGGCAATGGCAGAAGCTGGGATTCAGCCTCAGGTTCAGAAAGTTCTGATCTGAGATCAGGGATACACTGAGTACAGAAGACCCACATCCACACAGGACTGTTGAATCAGAACCAGACATACATACAGTCTCCAAAGCCAAAGAGCATTGGAATAATCTAGGATAAACTCAAAAAAAAGCTGATCTACACTGAACTTAGAAGTTTCTTTCAGTCTGGCTCTAAACATCAAACAGGAAATAGAATGTATTTTAGATTTAAACCAAAAACCCCCCACCAAACTAAATTTTGATGGCAAAAAGCAGCTGCCAGTTTCGTCATGGAAGAGAACTCACAGCAAAGTCCAGATCAGCTTTTGGACAACAGCATGCAAATATTCATTCAATTGGTTTACATTTAGCACAAGCCTCACACACACCCCCCTCTCTCTTCCCTGAGACCTTCACCATTTGTGCCTGTACAAAGATCTCAATTTGAGGGATCTATTCTGTATACAAGTTACAAATTACCTTTCAGAAAAAGGCTGCTCATTATATAAAAATATAGTAGTGGGAGAAACCTCTTCTGATTTTAGGGTTGTATTTGTATTCCAAGGCATTTCTTTAGCCTCTCTCCTTCTGGCTGTAGGATTTCTTCCGAATACAATTTTTACCTTTTGTAGCCAGAGATTATAGCTGTAAATGCTGTCTTTTCATAACACGCTCTTGCCTCTTCTCCAGATAACGAAAGCTCCTAGTTTCTGAAGTCACATTGGGCAACTGCTGGACCAGTAATACCTACTGGTGTCCAGAGCACGTGCCTGCAGGGGAATCCACTTGGCCCAACTGCTGCTCCTTACTCTATGAGGAAACCTGCACCCTTCACCGTGAGGCTCAGCAGAGCTCAAGGCTTATTACATGCAAACCAGACCGTGCCATAGGGGCAGAGTGACCCTGCCCATGGACTGGCCCGCTGAGCCCCCCAGCCCACCCAGCCACCGACCTACGGCAGAAGCAGAAACAACACTGAAGGAGCAAGGAAAGTCAGACTAAGAGGGAGCGGCTGTTTCCCTGGTTTCCTTAAAGCTTCTCTTCTCATATTTTTTTATATTCAAAACCGACTGAGAGGAATTAGTATCGCCTTAGAGACACATTGAAAGAGGCATATGGAAAAAAACTACAGTCTGTGCAAACAGGGTTAGTCAGGTGAGCCAGCCAGCAGAATCAGAACTAACTGCTCCGAGCTGTACTGAGCAAACTTCCTCCAAACTACTAGCCTTGAAATTAATTAGATTGACGCTTCCTCAACTAGAATTTTCCTACTGACTTCTTTTAAAAATAATTAGCTCGTAACCTATGGGTGTAATAGCCATTTCTGTTATTTTTTGCAGTTTCAAACAGAATGCATTTTAGGACTGTGGGTGTTTGTTAAGCAGGGTGAAATACCGGACAGTGCGGTGCTTTATGTAGTCTTGCCTGCTTCTATAGCATACAACACTGGGCACGGTGAGAGGCAGATAGTCAGACTGAGGGGATTATTTGTCCACTCTGGTTTTCAATTGTTATCTTTTTATAAGCAGAGCCAGATTTTAAAAGAATCACCCTTTTAATTACCACAATTAGCTCCGCTAAACCTTTTTTTTTTAGTCTAATCAAGTAACAAGACAAAGAAGAACATCATGTGGTGGTTTCCTGAGCAATAACAGCAATAAAAATAGAGAACAATGAAATGGATAGTTCACACCCCATGAAACAACATAACAATCGAGTCTGTTAATTAAGGCATTTTTCTTCAGCATTTATCCCTTTCACTTCTGAATTATTTCTTTTCCTTCAAGAGACACAACTCAAAACTTCTCCACTTCCATTATTCACCAAAATTGCTCTGCCATGAGACATAGTTTTCGCTTGAGCATTCAGATTAAAACACATGCTATATGCTATCAGAAAGGCAGTGCTCTGCTTTGAAGTCCATACTATCACTCAGGACCCTTACTGTCTAGACTGTTGATCCCATTTTGGATTCACCTGGAAAGATTCCTCTCTCTAACTGTGAGGAACCCAATCACTTCATGAGCTGGGGTTGCCTTTTAGAGGTGCACCAAATTCTCCAGCTGTAAGAAAGGAGTATTCCTAATGTTCCTGGCTATTTAAATGAGCACTACTAACACACACATGAAGTTTATGCCATACTTAGCTTATAAGTCTGTGCTCTAGAAGTATTTGGGAAAGACAAAAAAAAAAAAAAAAAAAAGACACATTCTCCAAAGGACTGTTTCATACAAGAAGCTGAGATTTCTTTTAGTCTATGCTTAAGACTTCCCAGGAAAAGAGTTTCCAATTCTTTTCCTTCAGCAAAAGCACTGGTTTTGGAGAATGGTTATTACAAGAGAGCTTAGCATATCCTTAACTGTTTTTATATTGAAACAAAGGGAATTTAATTTCAATGAAGGCAAAATTTAACCTATCACTAGCAGTTTTATTTTCCTCCCTAGAACCACACAGTGGTTTCAGTGAAGGAAAATGAAGGAGAAAGTTAGAGAAAAGAAAAATTAATTGTACTCCTATTACAGGCCTTGCTTACCAGAGAAGCATAACAGCATTCAAACAACCTAGAGAGCTGAAGAAGGGAGGACTGTGGAGGTCACACCAAACAGGTGAGGGTTGCTGGGTCCTTCGGCTCAATAGGCTTCAGCTGGAGGATCAGTTCTGCCCAAAGCAGCAGCACCTCTCACACACCCTGCTCTCACCTGGCCCCCAGAGTGCCTAAGGGAGGAGCTGCCAACAGAGGCAATTAAGAGCAAAGGTTCACCTTGCGCTCCAGGGCTATATTTCTAATTAATTGCTGTTCACAATCAGCAGGCAGAAGGTTTCCAACAACACCCTCTATTATGCACGATGACTACCATTAAAATACTGCTTGCTAACAATTAGAGTGTTAATCATGACTTCATTAATGCATTTTTTTCCCGTAGAAGATAAAATTACAGGAACTGGGATAAGAGATGGAACATGATTAAACTTTTAAATAAATCCATGGTGGTTCACTTCAAGGAAAGACTGAAATCTGCTAATGACTTGCAACTCCATGCTGTGGACAGGGAATAATCTGTAAATTTACAAATAACTGTATGGTAACTGAGAAGAAAAAAGTTAGCTGTTTTTATGTCCACAGCCAGACACCTAGTGATAGACATAATCTACCTTTTTATTAAGTCTGACCTTGAAACCTGCCTTCTTAGGAACATTGCAGGTCATTTTTTATTAAACAGAGGTTGCAATTAAAAAAATAGAACAAAGTATTATTGCTTGCATTACAGAACATTTTCTCAAACAATTCAAGTACTCGTTTTAAAAAATGAACTGTGCTTTGGCCATTTGTTACATCAACTAATTAGTCATCACATCACATTCACTTAATTACCAATTGTTCATTTTCAACAGTTAAGTTTGAATTAATTATCAGAATTCTCATTAAAGCGTGTCTGCCACATCAGACATCACATTAAAAATTACACAGCAGGAGGAATGAGACTATCACTGGATCCTAGCAGACATGCTTTGGGCAGACCTCTCTCTTTGCAGCACTGGGTGGGGGAAGTGCGAGTCAGAAGCTCTGTAATATTAAGTAGATCGTTGTATAGCTTCAAATAACTGTAGATTTTCTGTTGCACTTGTAAACCTCTTGCATCCTAACCTGTACAAAATAATTTATCTCTCACTGCAAAACAGGATTTTGAGGTCTGTGAAGCAAGATGATAATATTTAAACAGAAGATTTTAAAACAAGTGCAAGACAGTCACAGGTGATAAAGTAAATAGTTATTTATGTAATTATTGCTCTAAACTTACCAACATATTGAAGGATTCCAGCTGCTAGAGGTGCTTGGATATTTTCTGCTAAATTTTTTTCTAAACTTCTGAGAAAGTTTCAGATAGAAGCATTTAGCAAAGTAAAAGCAGCTGAGATAAATTTTAAGCTCAGTACAACTACTGAATCAAAACTAAAAATGGTATAATAGGATACAGACCTAATTTAAATGATAGATTTCCATTTTAAACAACAGTTTGCAATTTAACTTAAAATATACTCTGACAACACAGCAGAAACACAAACCCAAAACATTTTGGTTAAGCCTGTGTATGTTTGCAGGGTTTTTTGTTTATTAATTTGTGAACATTTTCTGCCCCGCTTCAGGAGGATGAAAATATTTCACCTTGTGATACTAACCCAGCTAGTCCCAGAGTAACTCCTAGGTGACAAGCACTGCCCCAAACCTCCTCCCTTGTTCAAGGAGACAAAACTGGAAAGAAAAAAATGTTTTGGCAAGGTGAGTTGCTGAAACAGCTTGAGGCAGTGGCGGCTGTTCAACAGAACACAGTTGTAGTCATTTCTGCTCCCTGCCAAATATACAGGAAAAATAAAGCAAACTAACAGGACAGAACAAATTAGTAGATGGAAACAAACAGACCTACCCCAGTCCTCTAAATACTCTTTAGCTTCCCTTGGCAGTGCTTTTCAAATTAAATATACAGAACTCAAAACAAGCAAGATAATAAGAAACGTCACTACACTAATAGACATTGGTGTGGGGAAAGAGGAGATGGGGCAAAGGTTTGATTTGAATATTCTCAGTATACAAACCTGAACAAATCAGTACTAGAAATACTGAGTAGGTTACAGTAGGTTTACTTATGAAATATTAATCATTTAAATTGCTTGTTAATATGCACACTGAAAGTATAACTTTTGCAAAGGTATTTGCAAAAGAAAATAACCCCTCACAAAGCATAAACAAAAAGCTTAAAAATGTCAGATGTAATGACCTGCTCTATGTATTGCCCAAATCTTAAAAAGATACCTAACTTTTTATTCTAGTTGAAAGTCATCAGATTTTTAATTTAAAATATCCAGTATCAGTGGTAGATTAAAAAATAATGCAGGAAGCAATTTAAGACAAACATAATGAACTACAGTCTCTAAGAAGATAATGGAAATTAAGGACCAAATTAATAAAAAAGTTAATCCCATCTCAGAAGTCTAAACCCATGCAGCTGACAGCTTCATATCTCACATATACATAAAGAACTGCAATATCCTTGTAATAAAACTTGTTTTGGTATAAACTCGTGACATAACTTTAAGCATGGTCCCCAAGTTTAGCTCAATGCAGAATCTGAGAACCGTGGACTATCATATCATTGGGCTTCCATAGAATAATATAGGAGGAAAACCCCAATACCATCATATACATGAAAATAAGCCATATTTGTATATCATTCAGGGATCCAACTCAGACTGTAACTTTGATATCTACCATGCAAAACCAAAACTGGGGCACTACTGTATATAACAGTGTTATATAAGTCAGTGTATACAACAAACTGCATACCAGCTCTAGACAACTACCAGGAATTTGATGGCAGAATAAAACTAACCTCACCAAGAAAGCAACAGCCAAGTCACAGGTGAAAGAAAGTGGAAATGGAAGCCAAGGATCTGAACTTTGAGACCAATCCTTTACTAAAGACAGTTTAGTTTCAGATCCACTTTAGGTCAAATCCAGCTACCAATGTAATTTATAAGCTTAAAAACTCTGAAAAAACGTTATCAAATTGTCCTGGCTAAAGCTCAGCTCTGAATCTTCCTGCAATTTGGAAACTCTCTAAAGGGGCATTATATTTTCCTGCTTAATTTATCTTTTTTATTTTAATGAGCTTTGATATGCACAAAAGCAAGCATATGGTTTTTTATAACAGCAACTGCAATAACTACAAATACAGACTTTTGTCAATAAGCCAATTTAAATCATTGCATAAATACAGACTAATTGTTGGGTTTCATTTAACTTTGCACTTCTACTGAAATTAACTGCCCTGCCTCCTTCAAGGAGGCAATTTACACCAATTTACACTGAAGGCTGCTAAGGAGACTTCATCATCCCTATAACAGACTTGCCAATTCTGTCAGAGTAAAACACCATCTTGTCATTCTGCAAACGTAGAGGAGCACAAAGAGTAACTTGATCTGAGAAACAATTCTCCAAGACATTCTGAGAATGTCTGGTTTGACAAAACATAATTTGTGCCTGAAGGAGCAGAGGGCAAATGAATTTCCATCCGATATTTTCAAGATAGCAGTTGAAGAGAGTAGAGTGCTACTTCACATTTATTTTTTTAAGAAAAAAAACCAAAGCAAAATGAAAAAACCCAACTAAACAAAAAAAATCCCCACCTAAAATAAACCACCAAAAAACCCAACCCCAAACCAAAAGTATTGCCCCCAAACTAATTCGAATAAAAGTTATCCACTGACTTCCAGGTTCCCTTTTGTTACTGGTTGTTCCTCTTTGAAACATTTAATTGGTGGCTGCAAATGTAACTCTCATCTTTGTAAAACCATTTCCATTCAACTACCTCTGTTCCACCAAAAAAATTGCATAAATATAGGTCAAACAAAGAATCGCATTGTGCTAAAATCTGGACAGAAAGCAGTTTCGGGCATTCAGATAGAATTTCTTTGTACTGTGCTGTGAGTTTCTTTGTACAAAGAGCTCATACAGAGCTTATAAAATTCTTCTGACATTCTCTGCAATGTTAAAAAAAGTTATGCCCATTCTAGAGGAAGACGAAGAGGGAACAAATGACTTATTCAAGCAAAGCGCAATTTTGGAAAGTGTCCAGCAGTCCAGGTTCTTGTCTCCTCTCATAGTCATGACCTCTTTGGAGACTCTTCAAATATAAGAAAAATCCTCATACCTCTGAAAACTTGGACCTTATCAGAGATTGAGTGAAAAGAGATGTGGGAGGGAATCCAAGCTAGGGACGTACTTAAAGTCAGCAAAACCAGATTAGAGACAAGAGTCCTGGCAGAGTAAATGTACAGGTCACCATCTATATACATACGATACTGTACCCTATGCACACGGCTGCTGAATCAGTGCAAGATGAGGAATGGCATTTAAAAAGCAATAACCATAGTTTATGTGTGCGGGATTCTACAATCAGGGCTGATTCTCCCTGAAAGACAACATAGTCTAATGAAGACCTGATATTTGGAAGATCTGAGTTCTAACTTTCGGAGTGGTTTTCAGCATCACTATGTACTTCTGAGTATGATATCATTTGGAAGGATGTCTCTCAAAAGAGCACAACTCACCAATTTTGGCTTTTCCATTCTGCAACAACTAAATTACATGGGAATAAACATGTTATCCTGCGAATTTGAAAGGGTGAGCCACACAGATTTTAAAATCCACTAAAATTAAGAGAGGGAAACATCATTATCAAAAATACTTGTGTTTAAGTGCTTTGAAAGTGAAACTCAAAAATTAACTCCCCAAAATTGGAATTCACACTGAGTACATGAAACTGGTATTTCAACACTCCCAAATTACCTCACTATTTTTTTCCTGCTAATCACTAATGTTACTAAGAGCAAAGAAGAAAAATAATTTTTGCTTTGTTGCAGTAGAACCACACATTTAAGGCTTATGCTCTGAGATCTACAGAAGTTCTTTTACAAGATAAAGTTCAAAAAATCATTAGAATATGTTTGACCATCTTTCAACACTTCTCAGTTAGTTTCTTGTTTTCCTGTTTTCATAATTGCTTAAAATCAAGCAAACAACATCTCTAAGATCAGTTCTTAAGATAAGCACGCATAAATGATTTAATTCAGGTTGGACACAAGATCATTGTTGCAAATGTTAATTTTCTCACTCTTACAAATGGTGGGTATTGCGAGGGTCAAACAGTTGTGAAAACGGTACTGGAGATCCATCCCTACGAGTACAGGAAATAGAGGCTACAAACACATTGTAAAAAGTTTTGTCTGTTACTGCTTGCAGCTTAGTCCCTATATTTTCCTTCTGACTTTGTCACTCCTGTGCCTGTGCAGTGTATGCAAACAGTAAAACAAATTGCTGTTTGGTTGTGGCTTCATCTATAATGGAAACAAATCGGATCTCTCACACTAGCCAGTTGCTGACAACAAAGCTTTCACAGTCAGAGACATGACTGTTTCTGTAACAAACATATTGATATAAATGTAGGCACCAAAGTAAGTTAGAAGATGAAATCATTCATTCATGAAATAATGCTTCAGATATACACTACCTATCTTAAAGAAATAAAAGTACAGAAAGAAACTTCCTACATTTTAATAACATGCAAGTTCTTAAAAATCTCATTAAGTCTTATGTAGATTAAAACCAGTGACTATTAATCAATTTATCTTATGCAGTGACTGCTTGGAGAGTAAGGGGGTGAGAAAAAGGACCAATCTTAAAGTTAGTGTCATTTAAAACCCAAGCACTCTTATCTGTTTCAAGGGAGACAGTGAAGATAAAATGCTGTTCTCTAGAAATCATTTTAAGGTCAAATTATTCTGGCCAAATTAATCCCAAGAGTAACAGTGTTCATTTCACGGGAAATACACCAGAATTAAACTTAGCATATAGGGTCCAATGAAGTAAATAGAAATATTTCAACTTGACTTCAGCAGGCATTATAGAAAGCTGTACACTATTTATATACAGAGTGGAGAAGTTCATCTCCATATCAATTACATGGAGATCATTTATCGTTGTATCAGTTTTCAGGGTTGTTTTAGTTTGGTTTGTTTTTTTCTTTGTTAGTTTTTTTTTCCAAAGTCTTAAAAAACCCCAATTACAGCCATGGAAGAATAAAAGCACAAAACTCTCCTGTGAAACAAGCCTAGAGAAGTTTATTCCTCTGAAACTTCTAGGCCATATCCTGTTTATTTTCATACAGCCTTAAGTCAGAAATCATTCCACTGATCCTATAAGGAATTCCTTGGCTTTAAGGAATTTAACAGAACACTACCAGAATGTTATATAGCTTAGAGGTCCAACCAACATTTTACAGATAATGGTATTCCTACTACACAGTTCTATACAAAGAGCTTGAGAAACATAGAAAGATATTATTCCCTAAAAAATGACAGAAATTAAGAGAGTAATTTCTATAAAATTGAACAGAATATTCAATGGAGAGTTTGTGCTAATGGCAGAGAATAGACACAGTCTGACACAGCTAACCAGTATAAAATAAGCCCATCACAATTTCTGGGTAAGTCTGAATGAGCAGAACAATCTCATACCAAACTGGGGTTTTGCATCACGTGGCCATAGCGTTTTTGATCTGGGGTGGAAGGTCCCCAGATCATATTTTTATACTGTCTAACCATAGTCTTGTTTTGGTTTTATGTCTTGCAAACTTGTTTCTGTATTTTTTCTTAAATAAGTTTTAGTCACCTGATTTTTTTATGCACTGAAAAAGTCCATCACATCTTGTCTCCCTGACTTTAACCAGGTAGATTGCAATAGGAAATTAATTTCTGGATAATCTTTTATTTTTCATCATAAAGAGCACACAGATAAGGGAACTGAAATGTGCCCCAAATAGTCTTAATTATCCACACATTTAAGATAAGTTCTCAGTAAACTAACTTGCACCAAAGTCCACGCCTCAGTAGCTAAAGAAATGTGCATAAACAACTGAACAGAAACAGGAATTTTGTCTTTGAGGTGATTATTCATGTTCCCTGATAGTGTTCAGCAATTTTCTCCTCTCTTTCTCCAACAAAAGCTGTTGATAACCTACATATGCTATAATTTAAAATTCCTAGGATCTCTGGCTAAAAAACCGCTTACCACTCCATTTGGAAATCTAACTTTAAATATCCTGGAACCAATTTTCAGGAAAGGTGAAATTCCTGGTGAAATATTGATAAATGATATATATTCTTGGTACCATTGAAAGAACTAATCAGGACAGTGTGTTTCAGAGACACTGACTGCTACTTCAGAGGACTGTACAGACTGCTGAGATGGCTCAGAGAAATATATTGGCACACTTTCTTGCTCAGACATTGTAATGGAAAAGTACACTTCTTCATTGCTTAGTAAACATCAAGATTTCAGAGATTTTCTTTATTGAGTCATTAAGTAGCCTTTCTCAAGTGCAATTCTTATGAAATACATATTACATCAAAACCTCCTTCAGAGTATAGCCAATTATGTGTATGTGAATATACTGTTTCCCTGTTCATGCACCTTTGCATATTCAGAGCTCTATTAACAACTAATGAGTATTTCTAAAACAGATTAGTTCTGAAGAAGCGAGTTTACTTGCTAAAAGCTACAGCAGTGTTATATTCTCTTTTCACCATTAAACTGAGGAATAAACAGGGACTGAACCCCTGCCCCCAATATCTTAAATGTTAGGTTATGGTACTTTCAAGCTATAATATCTATAAGCTGTATTCTCTTTCTTCCCTCTTCGTGTTTCTTCTACAGCATACAAATATTTCCTGGGCTATGCCTTTGTGCATAAGCTCAGTTTTTTGTTAGAAAAGCCACTTCTTGCTACAACAGTGAAACAAAAAATAGCTCCGGTCATTTCCTGTTACTCTCAGCCCAATGTCTTTGCCCTGCCAAGTTTTTATTAATATTTTTTATTATTTCCAAGGTAATATTGGAAAAAATCATTAACACATGGCTTGTTGTGTAATAGCATCTGTGATGCATGAATAAAGAAAGAAAGACTTTCAGAACAGACTAAATTATATTTCTGTTTGCCATTGGTTAATTCAAATTTATTAAAAAGTTGCTTATTTATTACAGCCTGTGGTAAGAAGCCAAGGTGAAATGTGGTCAGTGTACCTCACTACTTACAGGAAATTATTTTTATCATCAGCATTGGTTCAGTGCATTTGTAACTGCTTAGAGGCTTGGAAGCCCGTCTCTACAGGATGCTTTTCCTAACCATTCTTCAAGTTACAACTTATATATCCACATTTTGAAAATCAAGCTTCTAATCTTTGAATAGTGAGCAAACTGCCTCTGCTTCTTACCTGCAAGATTTTCATCTTGAATAGTCAAAATCCTAAAGGCAAGCAAGTGTGCCAGAGGTAACCAGCAGAATCGGGGATCTTCATTTCTCAGCCTTAAGCAGGTTTTAAGGTAAGGATTTTTATTTCTTAATCCATTTATTCAATTCCAATTGAATTCAAAAGGGCAGAGTTAATACCAGTAAGCTGAAAGCTAGATATGTCCTGAAACCTATACAAATCTACTCTGGTGATAAAATTGGAATTTGTGAACTCCCCTCAAAAAAAAATAAGAAAAAGCCAAACCAAACCAAAACAAATTACTTCTTCCATCCTAAAGAAGGCTTCTCCAAAATTGATTCTAAGTGTTAATCAGCTAGACATTATTTAGTGACAAGATGTGCAAAGACTCACCTTGGAGATAACCACTAATGTAACTGAAACAAGTGATAAAAGAGAAGATACCTTGCTGGCATGCAGACGTAGAAGTACTATATGTTTTACTTAAGTACTTACAGGCATAGGAAACCATCCTGCCATAACTTTTAAAGATGGCAAGCTCTGGTGCCTTGACTAGGGCTACAGTAACTAGGTGTACAGACGCTCCAGCTTTAGCCCTACCACGCAGGTGGCAAGGTGGACAGCTTCTTATGTCAGATGCCTGTTTCCTCCACTGTAAAATGGAGGCCTTATTCATCTGCTTCATGGAGAAATCTGTGAGTATAATGAACTTCAAAGCAGCCAGTCTTTATGCATGTATGAAAGGGGCAAAGGGGAATTTTCATAATTTCCAGGGTTGCCTGAAATCAAGAAGATGGAAAGAGCCACAGTCTGTCTTTTTGCAATAGTGAGAATGGAAAGCCTTCAGGTCTGTGGTTAATGGTGGGATCCATGTATCCTTCTCAACATTTGCAAGAGACATCGAGGATCAGGTTTATGAAAACATGATGCTGAAATGTAAAAATCTAGAAAAAGTAAACTTAAGAGAAATAATTACTACCATAAAAGAGAATACATTGCATTTTTTTTCTTACTTTCCTGAGCATTCTAAATAATCTTGAAAATTTTCTCGGATACTGTTGGACAACCATGTGAACTGGGAGGACCTCAAGCCAGACAGCATGTTTTCACGTGTGCTGAGTGAATAGATACTTATTTGTTATATTTCTCCATACACCTGAGCAGCAGAGATTCTGCATTTCATTGGCACAGTCCTCCTAGTACATTGTGCCAAGTAGACTTACAGTGCTGTATCATTAATAACTTTTTTTGAGTAGCACTTATGCTTTTTAGCACACCTACCATGTCCCTACCATAGGGACATATGGTCTATTGCATCAGCCTTAGTAGGCTCCAATTTTTACCTACCAGGAAAATACTTTTTTTTCTCATGAACCCACAGATTGGAATTTTCCTGCTGTGTTTCCTCAAGTAATTGCCTGAAGCATCACAAAGTACAGTTAAGTACTGGTGCAAATCACCCATTGGACAAACTGAAAGAAAATGTCTCATCTCCTGGCCTTGTCTTGAAGAGCAGAACACTAATGCCAGCTGTTCATTGATAAAAATCAGTGTCAGATTTATCTCAGTCCTTTCCACTTTAAAAAGATACAGACAAGCTTTCAAAAATTGACTTGACTTTAGATTTGGGACCACTGTCATATTATGTTGTTACAAGCATTTTTTTCCTTTGTTGTTTATATTTTCTTCCCAGTGTATTTAAAAGTGCATTCAAAAGGAATAATAAGAGCATTATCCTGCAAAATAAGACATCCTAGAAAAGTCTGGTTTGACTTCTGAAATGATATGGTCAGTATTTCTTCCTGAACTTCCTTTTCACATTAATATATACCTTTAGAAGTTACAGACATGGTCTCTGCCTTCTAACAGCTCAGCTCAGAACAATACAGGTGTTTGAAACAAACAGTTCATAATACAATGTGTGAAAGCAGCTAGCTGACTGCAACAGAGTCCTTTATGCCTTTTTGTAATATGAGCCATATGTAAGAACACAACTCAGTGCAGCCAGATTCCAGTCATAAGGCACTTACATATCCATCTCCTAAAGGAATTAATAGAAAGAAACTAAGTAAAGATGTTGATTTCTATCTGAAAGTACAGCACAAACTGGCTCACAATAATGGGAGCAAGGAAAATGGGAGGCAAGGAAACAATTTTGTTACAGTGGAATTCTCACAGCTCTACATTTTCATTGTTTGAACAATGACAACCAGTTCCAGATAGAAAAATAGCAAGCATGGTTTGAGCTTTGGTGATAATTTTTTTAAAAATAGTGAAGTAGATTAAAAGTGGACTGTGGACAGTTAAAAAACTTGAAGTCTAAAATAATGCAGAAATTTTCATTGGAATACAGAGGCTTATTTTTAACACAAAAATGTGACAGCCTGTGATGATATTTTTATATTATTTAATTTTTTTAAACAGTAGGATTTTCCCAGAAAATATACTTTAGGGAACTGATTTAATGCAGTGTCCTATGAATTAAATAATAAATAAATAAAAGAACTTGCTGCTTCATCTACCAACAATTGCAGGTTTCCAGACACTGTTAAAAAGATTCACAACATCAGCTGATTGGGGTATTTTATTTGGACTTTAACATAATTACTAAGGTCTTCCTCAAGACTTCTTATTTTATGCCATCAGTCCAAATACTTACATGTCTGGGGAGGAAGTGTTAGTAATCTTTTAATTTAAAAAAAACCCTAAATCAATATGTATATTACTGCAGCCTATTTTAAAATTTCATGTTAAAGAACTACTTTTGTGTACTGAGTCAAATCCAGATACTGTTGGCTGGGTCATCTCAGATGATAATTTCCTCGGATGAGGGACATTGTCACTTTGATCTGTGTAAATCTTCTATTTTAAGTAATATGCAAGATTTACTTAAAAAAAAAATTAACAAAAGCACCATTTCCTTGTCTAAATAATTCTGTTTATAGTAGTTTCAACACAACTTTACTATTAATAACAAGGTGGAATATCTGTCCCTATAGAAAGAGGCATCCTGCTGTGACACACTCTCTTGTTTGCCTTTCATCACTGAGAATATTAATCTCAATGCAGTTCCTGCTGGGATAAAGATTTATAGTTTCTCAGATTTTGGAAACAGTTAATTAAGCAGCTGTGCTAACTGAGTTTCAGTAACAGCAAGCCCAGAACATTTTGCAAAATGTGAAGTGAAGCTCCATACTCAACTTTCTGGTTCCAACTAGAGGAAGTAGAGCAGCCTGAAAAGCAAAGAAATCCTTTTCTAGACTTGAAGTAATCCATGTATTTCACAGAGTCCCATCCTCCTGGCACTTTCATAGCTAAATACTCGGACAAACAGGATTAGGACTGGAACAAAAGAAATTTCTTACCTCCTTGGAGCATGCACTTGGAAAGAACAGATCCTGTTTGAAGGGGAAACCTTGATCCACAATTATCAAGGGCAGGTGAGCTAGATTCAGAGGCACAACTTACTCCCACCTTGTTGACTTTATTAGAATGTGGGATCAAAGTAGGACTGGAGAGTGCTTCCTTAGCTGTTCAGAGGTAAGAAAGAGATCTTTTGCTCCCCTGAGAGGCTCAGAAGTAACTGTTGGGCTAAAGATGAAGTTTAGGATATTTTGCAAAAGTCCCTCTTATTTATGAAGTGGTGTGTGGTGTCTAGGAGGGAAGAAAGGAGGAGTTGGGAAGTTTGATATCTTTAACCTCTTTTCTTGCTTTGCAGGGTAGCTGATAAATCAAAGCTGTTAAATGGGCTGAAGTCCTTGTTTGTGACTATAAACAAGGCGTCTCCTGGAATTCCCCGTTCCCTTGTAGACAAGCTCAAAGGATTCTCTTTACTGTTTCTTCTACCTGGGTTCTTGGCCCAGAGTAATGAGATAAGAGGGAGGTGATGAACTGAGTGGCTACTTAAAGCCCCACCGAAAGGACTGGCTGTGCTCTCCCAGATGTCGGAGGAGGATCAGTTAATGTGTGGGCTTCACAAGGAATGTTGCACTAAGAAGAGATTTTTTTTTTTTTTTTAATGCTATTACACTGGAGTTTTCAGTCCAAAGCTGGTGGGTGGAAGCAAATACCTTGGTGACTGTTAGCCTCCTCACATTAACTTGTTAATGTTTGCTCAGAGCCTTGAGGAATTTAACTGTTAACAATAACACCCAGTTAATGTTGTAATACCCAAACAAGCTCCTACTTTCTTATATTAACTAGAGGGAATTATCTTAACATTGTATTTAAAAGAAGAAAAAAAAAATTCGCCCCCCCTCAGAAGTTCTGTTCTGATATCCCTAAAAGTAAGAATATATGTAACACATACATCTTACTGTTGTGGTAAGCTGAGCAAGAGCCCCCCCCCCCGCCTTTTTTTTCCCCCCCTCAATAAAAAGGCAGAGTTAATCTGAAATGGTAAATGGTATGCTAAATAAAAACAAAACAACAACAAAAAAAACCCAGAAAACACAAACCAAGAAAACTTTGCCCCTGCCCCAAAATCCTGGAGACATTGTATTCTGTTATTAGCTTGCCTGGGGGAAAGGAAAAAGAGAGAACTCTGAAGGACATTTGGCTCTGGAAGATGGGGAAAATCTGGGACATGTAGGAAGACAGACAGATTTTTAAAAACTGACAGCCTATCCTAAACCTCCTGTCATATAAACACCTCCAAATTAGTGGGTTTCTATAAAAACTCTTTAAGTTTTCACTATTTTAAGTTGATGGTTTGTAAAGTTATCGTTACTGTAGACTATTCAGTTTGATTTTTACAAACCAGAAAAAATGATTTTCCTTTACTAATCAAACAAGAATTCTTAACTGTGATCTCCATCAAAGATCAATAAATGTGTTTGCATAAGCTCTGACTGAGTTCTGAAAAGTCTTATAGGCATGATTTGTATGTGAATAAGGCTGCCTGCTTGGATCAGTCAATGCAGTTAATCAGATGTGCACGTTGAATACTGTGCTGTTTGCACTATATACAAGGAAGGAAATCCTGTGTAGCAGAGACAGAACATTGCATAGTTTTAGCTTTCATAGCTTTCTGTAAAAAGTCATTTACTGACTATAAATACCTTTAAAACAGAGTATGGTTGTCACACCCATTGGTCTATAACAGCCAAGCAGTTTGAGAATCGATGGAACACAAGCAGAGGACTGGAGAGCAGAACTTTCTATCTGGGGTTTTTTTTTGGCATATTTTCACAGTAGCATGGCAAATAGGACCATTCAGAATCATATAAGAGCCACAGCTGTTTGTGTATGCATCAGGATGGATGCTTCTAATGGGCATTAAATTTTCTATAAATGCAGAAGTATGGCCAAACCTGTAGAACAAATATATGATTACGTTTCTGTTGCATTTCCTTTGTTCTGCCCGAATCAGGCTGCTGAACTGTTTAACAAACCTGACAAAATAAAGACAAATAACTATTGAGGCTATTTGTTTTGAAGAAATGGTAAATGATGTCTTTTTGAAAGCTATGGCATATGAGAAAGATTTCAAGATAATTACTCATAACTGTTGTCATTTACTGCAGCCTTAATTAATATGCTTGTTTTGCTAGCTCAAGTAGTATTCAGGAGACAAAACACAACAAATTTGTCTATAGCAAGATAAGCAGAGAATTTATTTCCTACAGTGTCAAAAAAATGATGGTTCCTTGCTCTTCCCTACCAGCTTCTGCTTTACAGCTTCAAAGTTATCTAAAACCAATAATTGATAAAGTTTCATAGCAACTCTGCCAAAAAAGGAAACTGCCTATTCCATCATATAGGAAGACACAGTGATCTTTGCCCTAGAATAAAACAGCAAACCCACAATTTTTAAAACAGGAAATTGTTAAAATAGCAAATGAAAGTCCAAATATGCTATGACAGAAGGAAATTTTACAGTTAAAAATTTCACTAGGATATAATGATTAATTAGAAAAAAAAAAAATTAGAAAAAGGGGGTTTGGTTGTTTTTTTTTGTTTGGGTGTGGGGTTTTTCCCCCTTCTTTTTTCTTTTTAGATTACACTCTAATCTTCCTTGAGCATAATTAGAAAGTACCTTAGCTTTAATTGTCACTTAAAGAAGGTACCTTAAGCTGAGCAGTGACAACAAATTTGAAGTTCATAAATTCTGCTAGCCCCTACAAAATATACTTTACAAATTTGTTATGCAAATATTAATCTATTAAACTGCAATTCCACCACAGTTCCCTGGTGGAATGCCACAGTGCTTTCATTATAGGCAATATAGGGAAGACGGTTCAACAGGGAGATCTGTGATCTGAAAACAACACAGATACGATACAGTCTTGCATCATTTACACAATGTCCAAACTGTATGTTGTAATTCTTGAGGAAGAGAGGGTATTACCATGGCTCTGGTTCAACTTAGGAACCTACCAGAGTTAATCACTAAAATAAATTGGCTTGAATAATATTCCATTTGTATATTCACCTTTAATCTGTGTATTTATGTGATCAACCTTGAGTGAGAAAAGATTTAAGATAGAAAGTGAAACTATAGCTAGTTACATACAGACAATCAAAACAGTGTTGGACATTACGTTGTTACAGGACTGCAGCGTATGCTTAAGTGCTTTGCTGGAACAGGGCTTAAATATGAAAAATCTTTGTTAACCCTCTGATCTGTCTTGGCTGAAATTCATCAGACTGACTTCAGAGCATTTACCTTGCATTCTGGCATGAGTTAAAGACTGCAGCATCTGATGCTAATTTTAGTCCTACTTCTGACTTTTCTGGGGTTTTGCAGGGTCGAGTCAGAATGGTGATGCTATTCCAGGGTAGAATTCGGTTGTATTCTGTTTTACATACAGGAAAATATTTAATGCAGAAGTACTGGGCTTACTTGGTGACTGGTAAACCTATTTAACAAAAGTTAAATTGTATCAAACACACAAACCACGAATTTTTCTTAGGGTACAGAGAACAAAAAGGCTTTATGGACACCATTCCAGTTCCAATGCAAATGGCAGAAAAAGGTGTGAGAGCTCCTAACCCAACAGATTGCAGGAAAACATCCATCCACATATCATCGCTCTCAAAACAACTGTTTTCGATAACATGAGCTATGATTTATGCTTTAAGCAAATGGATGTTTAGGAGCAAAAGTACCAAGCAATGCTTGCTGGAAGATCTGATGTATGGTTTCTGACATACAGGAGAGAAGGTTTTCTTCTTGTCTCCCTCTCTCAATGCTTTTTTCCTTTCTCTTTACAGAGCAAGAAAGAGTATCATGCCAATTCTAAAGTTTTAACCAATGCATCTGAAACTAAAGCCATGATGCTACTTCTTTAATTAAAGCATTTCTCAGAAGGGCTTCTAGTTGCAGAAGAAAAATAATAAGGCACATGGATTTAATTTTATGCAAGTTCTTCATTGAATTGCAGATATATACTATCTGGTTTAAATCAGTGAAGGAAGGGAGCTTGAGCATCCAATCAGGCTCCACTTTTGCACGTTAATGAATACCCCATAGAGTAGTCTGATATCCAAGAAAAGACTATCAAAATTATATTGCTTTTATTATTTAGAAATATTCCATGACACAATGTAATGCAATATCATTTCAGCAGAACAGCTAATGCCTTGGGAAGCAGAACAGTTATATCACAACAAACATCTTACCAAGCACTTACATAAACAATAACTACAAGACTGTTTCTGTAAGCCTTTAAGCCAGTGAGTCTGTATTTCCTTCTGAGATATTGGCTCTGGCAGAAGGTATAGCAAAAGACCATCACAGTTAGTGTACTGGGTATTTCCCCCCTGTAGTTAGAACTAGACATTGGCATTGTATTACTAAAGAACATCTTTTAAAGAAGGAAGGAAACTGTGTAATGGGAGGGGGAAGATTTCTTAGAAAATTTCCTGCCATTCTAAATTTTTAAGACATGTGATCATTACAACAAGAAAATAATTCCCAATCAACTTTTACATAGTTTAGAATACTTTTTCACAGGATTCTGTAACATTTCTATTAACTCTGTTGGTTATATCAGGTTTGGGGTTTTTTTTCAAATGCTATCTGAACAACAGGTATTCATCATAACTATTGGTGCAGTGCCATTTTTAAGGTCTCATATCTGTGATCATTGAAGAGAATCGGAAAATTCCTATGTATATTATTGGTGCTGGGTCAGACAAAGACTTCTGTGCTAGCTAACCCAGTGGCTTTGGTATAAAACATAATTTTTATTTTTTTTTTTTAAGCTATTCTGTGCCTCAGTTTGTCAAATGGGTATAGTCACAGTTAGTATAGTAGGTTAGGTACCCCAGAATTGTTTAATCTGAATTGCACCTTTTTCCACTTCGGACTGGCCCTTGAGGAAACTCTTAGCTTCTCCAATACATTTTCTGTAAAGGTTCTATAATTATTTCTCAGTCTTGTGGCACGCATAAAATATTTATAACCTGAGTTTCTATAATCTCACAGAGATTAAATTGTGTAACCTTGCAATTTCCCTTAATTTAACAGATGGAATCATATTCTCAGTGAAAACACAGACATAAGAGTTTGCTTTCTATGAGATTTTTTTGGGGGGTAGCAGGAGGGAACACTCCTTATAGGTTTGAATACTTGTGAAAAGCAAACATGAAAGGGGTAATAAAACAGTCAAGTGACATCACTTCAAAAAAATCAAACTAATATTAATGAAGAATGTTTTACAGTATTCATGCTGCACTTTTTTAATGCAGTGTGGGAGGTTAGAAAGGTAACCTAAAGCGTTCCAAAATAGTTATTAAATGAAACATCATATATAAAGATGTGAAGTACTCCTGGCTTTGTTTAGCAGATGGAGATTAACCCTCGAAAGATCTGTATGTACTCAACTACTAAGAAAATCATCCCAAGTACCTGTGGGAAAGTGAGTCTCTTAGGTCAGGACTCTCTGTCCTCCTCCAGGTCAGGCTGCATAACAAAGCTCACCTGCAACGCAGTACCTTTCTCTAGATGGGCACAATCAAAGAGTCTCATTGCAAAATGTCCTTTGTGAGGCCCTGATCTGTACAATATGGCACAGATTTTGGGCAGGATAATTTATTCTGCACTGAACTCCCTGCTGCCATAGCCAGACTGCTGCTAATAGCTGAGCTGCCACCCCACACAAGACTGGAATCTGTAAGGTAGACCTATCTAGTGCACTGCAAATCTTTTAACCTCCACTGCTTTGTAATAAGAAGATAATACTCGTTACCCTGTGTGCGCAGAACTTAAAGTTTATTAATTTGTGTGCTGTCTGCAGTTCTGACTGTATCAGAAACTGTATTGATCTAATGGAAAAATTTGTACTATGTCAAAGCAATTTCTACGTGCCTTTTCCTCCCACAGAGCCAGTTAATCAGCTGACCTGTTCTTGTGCCACTGAGCTGGAAACGGCTCTTATGGTAAAAGTGGACAAATATTCCATTCCCAGGGAGAAATTTGAAAAAAAAAAAAAAAAAAAGATTGTTCAGTCCTCTTCTAAACAGAGAATCAGGTTTACCTGGTTATTCCTTGATCCAGAGAGCTAGAATCACTTAAGAAACCATAGAAATAAAACCATGTTGAATGCAAGAGGCTAAAGCTTTTCACCTTAAAGTAAATTCTCGGTTCTGAAGCTTCTAGAGAAGCACAGTTTATTAAATAACATGAAGCAGTACTACACCTTGGTGGTATCTGTTTATTCTGATTCAATCAATTCTGAAGTTTGTATAGATTAAACTAATCTGGAGAAGAAATGTAATTTGTTTAAATCTAGCTAATCCAAAGAGGTCATAATAAATGACTACATAATAAATGTTATCATACTACATGATAGCAAGTCATGAATAAGTAACGTAACCTAGCTGATTTATAAAGGCTTAAAGTTAAATTCTGCACCTACTGATTTTCCAGTTCACCTTTGATGTGATTTTTCTTGAATCACTTCATGTACCAGAAACCAAATATACATGTGTGGGCAATGTGAGAGAACCTCAGTGTTTTCTGGAACACAGACATTAATTCATTTCTACTATGCAGCTGGCGAAATAAAAGTTAATTCCTAGAGATCATGGTCTTCTAGGGCAGAGGTTGCAGAGGTCATGAAAACTGAATGCGGAATCTTTGAAAGTTTGGGGCCTTATCTGATATAAATGTAATTGAACTAAGGCCAATTAAATGGGACCTACCAATTTAAGCTATATGAGAATCTGAAATCTTGGACCTCTGCATCATGGATGTTCAAACGTAACAACTCTACATCCAGCTTGTTGTGGTAATTAAACAACTGATATAAAAAACACATTGCTAACAAATGTTTCTGTATGCCACTATTGGCAAACTCACCAGACCCAAATGTTGGTTTTTTTCCCCTCAAAAATGGATTATTAATGTGGTATTTAATCTCAAAGGGAGGACGGTAAGCTCCTTTTGGACTCCATGCCCAGTTTTCTTCTCCAGTACCCAAATATGCATTGGAAATTCAACAGCAGTGCCACTCAGTGCTCTTGCAAGTAGTGACAAATAACATCTGCAATGGAAATGGCAAGGAAAATTAGACAGACAGAATGTAATTACTTGCACTGGAATCTGGCCAAGACATTCAAATTAGCAACAGGATGATGAGAAAAATCTTGTAACAAAATCTGAAGCCAAATAACACCTGGAGTGCACTTTTTGCTAAGCAGATGCAATATCGAAAGCTGGAGGATGGTAGCAGCAGCCAAAAAGTTAAAGAAGACTGTGTTTCTAACACCAGGTGGATGCCACTTGTAAGAATATACACAGCATGTCTGCCTGAAGGATGTGGCAAACCACCTCGAGGTGTTCCTCGAGCGTGAAGGGGAGGAAAATCAGCTTCTGGACAAAACAATTACAACACATTGGAATGGAGCTGGTGATCTCTGCTCCAGGAAGTACAGGAAAAGAAGTTGTTGGCAAATACTGTCATCAAGTTTATGATAATTTGAGTAAGTTTTTCTTGATGTGTTAGGTTGCATGACAGTTTCCAGAAGAGGTTAAATAATCACAGAAACTGCTCCTGGCTTTGTTCACTATGACTTAATGAAATAATGTTTTCTTAAGGTTTGACCTGTAGATTAGCCCTGCAGAACCAAAAACTAAGAAAACAGATCAGGTGCTCTGAAAGCTAAACACTTCACAGGAGGACCTCTGTTACAACATAAAGAAAACATCTGTACCTATGTTGCCTAAGGAGGAGGTGGGTTTGGTGGCACAGCAGTCTCTACCAGTGTTCAAATTAATTAGAATTTGACTCTAGAATCAGCCTACTATCTCCCCCTTTTCTACTTCTCCTTCACTGTAAAACAAACAAACAAAAGATGTTTCTGTTCTGGAGAAGTAAAGAAGCTAGAAAGATGGTTAATGAGTAAAGGCACGACACTGAAGGAGACAGAATCTGTTATCCATCCCTGCTTCAGATGCTGTCTGGTTATAGGATAGCTTTAAGATGCACATTGGTGCCTACCGAATTTTCCAAGGAGGCCCTTCCCCCTGCCTGAAGCTCCTTTCTGTACCACAAAGATAACAAGGCTTGTTTGCCTCCTGGAGAAAGCAAAAGATAAAAATAACCGGTGTCAGTAACTGATGTGTACAAAATGTTATGTCCTCTTTAGATAACTGTTATATGAATCTAGAAAATGAAGATTGAAAAATAAAATCTAAACTTGGGTTTGGATTTTCTAGGAGACAAAAGCATGAGGCTCCTAATTGTTATAGATTTTTGCTGCCTTAATCTTTTATCGTTAGACCTTCTGCAAAAAAAACCCAAAGAAGCCCACAATCAAAAATACAGTAAAAACAAAAATTTAACTTTTAATAATATTACCTAGCAGATTCCATCATGATTCATCATTAGGGCTAAGGAAACGCTCACTCCGTGAAGGAGCACGGAGCTCTGTGATCTGTCTCTGAACGTGCTGGCACATCCTCTTGTTGGAGCTCATTAGCACCAGTAAAATAACAGTTTGTTTAATAAAAAAGGTAGCATGGCTACCATAAAAATGGTAGCTCAGAGACCCCAAGTTATGTGCAATATTTCATAGGGATGGATGCTGCTGAGGGAGAAAAGAAGCACAGCCTGTAAGAGAGGTCCCAAAATCTGAATCTGGCATCTTTGACAAGAGTGCTGGGCAGCTCTGCAATACCACAGGGAAGCGGAAGGAGAAAAGGAAAGGACACAGGCTACTAAAAAAGAAAAATAAAACTGCTGAACTAGGAATTGCAAAAAGAACCACAATTATCAGTTCTAAAATAACCTCAATTCGAGTAATTTCTGTGACATTTTTGGGGTTGAGAGATCCTGTATTCTATAATATATACACACTCCAGGTGTGTATATGTTACATGAGCATATTGCCTGTCTTCCATTTTCCCGCATGAGGCTTTCAAATCATCTAGCTCCCCCAGGTTTGAACAGTAACTTTTTATTTCTCTAGTTTGTAGGCCAGCCAACATCAGAACAAGTAAGCAGCTATGGATCATGCTCTACTGGTTGTCAGGGAAGCAAGGAAAATGCAGTAAAGCTTTAAAGGGGGTTTGAATATCAGAAAAATCTTTGGCAATAATTAAAGTTCATAGTGTTTCTGAATTATGGGAACCTAAAGCAGCAGAGATGAGGTTACAGGCAGTGTGAAACATCCCACCAGAAAGGTATGTAAGGAACAGCTTCAGGAGCATGTTTCTGATTTACAGTCACCAGGACAAGAGAAGTATTATTGTGCCATCCTGATGAGACAGTCTGGAGTATACCCCAAAGAAATACCCAACATATTTCCTTTTGAGGTAAATGAAAAGTACAGATAATCCAGCAAACTGGCTTCAAATCATTATAGTCCATATGTTTTCTAATGCCTGGTCGTATACAATGTCATTGCTGTTACAGAGCCAGTTGAACCCTTTATATTCCTGACCAAGGGCCAATAGGGGCAGCCAGGTTCCCAGTGCAAAGGGATTATAGTGAGCAAGTGTGCCATGAGGTCCAGCAAGGCAGACAGTCTCCACAAACAGGAAAGCAATAGCTGCCTGCCAGCTACCTAATTGTGGAGTTGGTGTCTGCTGGGAAGCCAGCTGCCTTCCCAGCCTTCCAGATGGAAATGAGAATGTACAAGAAAGTAGACAATGAAGGGTACATGGAAATCAAATTAAATAAACACTATTTGCACTACAATTGTGATCTGTTTTGACTGACCCTCTTTTATGAAAAGTACTTCAGGGATTTTCTTTTTCTGCATGTGGTAAAAAAGTAAGTTGAGTATAGAAGGGAATGAAGCAAAAGTACTAGATAGCCTCTCTTACATTTGGAGCAGCTGTCTTTAATCTCCAAGTATACAACCACATTTAGCAGCTATAAGTGCAAAGTTCAGAGGTTCTTTTTTGATTATTGTGGTTTGGACTTCTACATGAACCTTGTCTAAATCCTTTCCATCTGCAGGCTGAAACAACTGCTTCTATTTCCTTCTCTTACTGTTTCCATTCAGGGCAGTAATGCCAAGACTTCCTCCTAGTCCTAGTCAATAAGAACAAGAGATAGCAGCTTTTTGGAGCCTTAGAATAGGGTAGGTAATTTCTTACTCACATGACACTTAGATGATGCCTGAGATAAGATGAACACTTACCTGAACAAGCTTCCTTATACAGAATATTAGCAGAGCATCAAGGGTAGAGTTCCAGCTGACTCACTGATGTCAATATGAAGATATTTATTTCAGTGCGGCATATTTATCCTTAATTACATCATAAACCATTTTCAACAGTGTCAAATGCATGTAAAATTAACACATGCCCCTCTGTTGCTAGTACACAGTTATGACCATTGAGCCACAGCTGAAAATGTCTGCAGAAATCTGATAAGGTCATTGCTGGATTACAAATCACTGTGACTTCAGTACTAGAAAGTCCAGCCAAAACATTAAGCAATCCTCCCAAAACTCTGGATTTGACCACTATCAACAGGAGAGTTGAGAAAGAAAAATACATGCTTCTCTAAGTAAAGTCAGTGCCTAAGTATGATAAGAGCTAGTTCAGATAATACCATTCTATTTTTAGATTTATACAAAAATATACAAGTTTTATTACACGGAACAAAAGGGAGCACAGCTGCGATCTAAACAAATCAGAATACAAACAACTAGAAATGGTAGGAATTCTCACTTGTCTCTTTCTTGAGCTACAAATGTTTTGCAGAGCTGCAAAATCAGTTTTTGGTCTTACAGATATTTTCCTCCACAAGACACAACCCTGCCACTTTTTATTGCCAATAAGGGTATCTGAATGTATATTTCTATATTCATGTCAATATTCATATGAAATAGTCAACTGATTTCAAGTAGAACAATAATCAGTTAATGTGTATTTTACAGAAACAAACTTAAAATACTTTACCATTAATTTAGCAACTTACTTAAGCAATTAAGGGCTCAAGATCAGAAGACGACAGTGTATTTTCCAGAGTTTCTAAACCTACAAAGTATAACATACAAACAGCAAACTGATAGATTTAAGAAAAAGATCAGTTCCATAAAAAAAAATTTTGAAATTATCTATGATACAATGAAAAAACCTGTAGCAAATACCGGAAGACCCCTTGATTACTAAAATAACATTTATCCAGCTTTATCCATCAGCATTTTAGGAATTTCCTGTACTTATCATCTATTGCTTCTGCACTGACCTCCTTAAACATTATACATGATAGGGAGGCTAGTGGAATACTGGTGTTTTCTCTGATACATCTTTTAAAATAACAGAAGGATATTAGGGCAGTAATGTTGATAAATATGGAGTGCTACAGCTTTATATTCCTAGTTACCTCCTAAGGAGGCATTTTCATAAAATCTTAGGTAGCAATTGCCTTCCAAAATATAACATGGAGACAGAGAGTCAAAAGCCATTCTGAAGATAATCAAGTCCTTCAGGCTACTGTACATGGATTTCCTTCCTGTTAGAAACCCAGCCTCTAAGTTGTCTTTAGTGTAATGGTAGATATTTGTCTTTAGTGTAGTGGTAGATATTGCTTTTGCATTTTCTGGTGATGCAAAAATTAACTACCAGCCCAGGGAAACCAGAATGAACTTTGCAGAATCATGCACTAAATCTTCTTGGTTATTTTCCTAAAATACATGGTGGCAGCAATAAGCCCAGGTTCCTTCAATTATGCCATTGCTAGGTCAAAATGAACAAAATGAGTTTTTACAAAATGACTTTTCTTACTACCTTTCTATTGCTAACTTGTGGGTCCTTTCCACAGACAGAGATTTCTGTCAGTAAAATGAGCTTTGATCCAGGTTCACAACTGATGGAAAAGCTGATCTGAATGTGGTTCACAGTTGGTGTGAATTAGCGGAGCCCAGCTGACCTCAGTCTAATTCAATACCTTCTACCACTGCAGATTTGCATTTAGAAATTAAACTTATCAAGTCAAATTCCAAATACTTTCATATCCTCTCCAATCATAGACACCATAAGGAGTACATGTTCTTTGGCCTTTCAAATGTAATTATTAGTCAGAAAAATACTCAACTAAATTAATGCCTCCCTCTTGCCGCCATCTCTTTTCTAGGTCTGCTTTACAATACTTTTCCCCTGCTTTGTGTTCCAGAATTCATCTTCCTCTGTTACTACAACTGAATTTAAATAGTTGATTTTAACATTAATTGAACTTACTATAAAAAATAAGCTAATTTTTCCTTTTGATAGATAGTCTTGTATGTATTTCATTTCCTTAAAGTATCAGGCATATAGTGATGAACTTACCCTGTGCTCATAAGCAGGGATCTGACCTTACAAGTTTGTACAAACAATATCACAAAACCAAGCACATAAGTAAAGCAAGCCAACAAGCGTTTGATAGAACACTTCCTAAACAAATACAAAATTTGCTCAGAGCAGCAATAGACTAAGAGAAAGGGAATAGCTATACTCAATGACAAAAGATTAAATAGGCACTCTTGTGGCTAAATTAATTGGTAGGATGACAAATCTCTTCCTGGACTAAGGCTGTGTCATTGATGAGTAGATGCCAAGCCCAAGCCTCCAGAGATTTGTAGACCTTGAAATTCCTACAAATGCCTCCTGGAAGGTGTTTGGAACTATCAGTCTATACTGCAGGAGGCAACATCCTCACTTGTCAACATACACGCAGCTGGCAGCTGTCCCTGGACCACATCAGAGGCTTAAGTTCACTTTACCTTCTTATCCCCTCTGTGGTTATTCAGAACTATCTGTATTTCCTTTTAGCATTATGGGAGTTCCTTTATTTCTCCCCCATCAAACTGGTATTTAACAGGAGACCATTTTTGGCATCTAACACTTACACAGCATCCTTTCTTTCTGTTTTTATCATATCTATGACCTTAGAATGTCTCCTGTAGTTTTTCCACCTGACACTGCTGTAGCTATATGCCAGATATCTCCAGGTATAACAGATGGCAGAGGAGCTGTCTGTATTTTCAGTTCAGAGTCAATCTTTTCAACAGGTTACAACAGCTTATGCCACTATCCTTCTTTATGCTTTTTCTGCCTTAAATGCCCCCACCCCCAAAACCCCCAAACCAAAAAAACAAACACCACCCTACGCTCTGCAGTAAATATGGGCAGTTGGAACAAGGAGGATGTTTGGGATGGTGCAGGGTTAATCACAGTTTTGATGTGTGGGTAGATGTGAAGTAGTTCATATTAATAGGATAGGGAGGATCTATTTCTTTAAACATCTTTGTAAAAGTATCTATAAAAATGTCTGTTCATCATAATTTCTGGCCTTAAAAGCCTCCTGTCATTTCAGAGTATGGGAGAGAGGGGAGAGGCAAAAATCCAAGTTCTATTTAGCATCTCTATTGCTTTTTAATGATCTCTTCAGCGTCTTAAATGATCATTTAATATCTTCTGTCATCATTTTTCAGAGTCCCACACAATCCTGAGTGTTACTGTCTGTTTTCATGGCTCTTAGCTCTCTAGCATTGCAAGGCATCAGCAAGCTTTTACTCCTGTCTAAACTGGCTAGGATAATAGTCATATCCATCACAACGCAGATCCAGTGACAATTCATTGTACTCATCCTAAACATCCTCAATGCAATTCATTACTTGCAAGTCCATAAAGTCTGTTTTTCCTCTGCTCAGTGTGAATCTGTCCCATTCCATCTCCTTTCAAGCCATTGTTTTATACCTGGAACACCTAATGTGTTGCATATTCCAGCTCAGTTACATCAGTGCCTGTGAAAAGCCACTGCCTCTCATTTGCACCCTTTCATTACAATCATCTATCTTTTAAAAAGTCCATTATTAGTTTTAATGTCTGGTAAATTCTATTTGCTTTCTTTTTGTGGAATTGAAAAAACAAAAATTATTCCCACTTAATTTTTCTGTCAAAATTTATACCATCTCCTTAGTAGCCTCTCCTCTTTTACTCGTTTCCCAGGATCTAACTAAAATTTTGCTATTTTCTCCTCTGCTCATTTTTTTTATTTTATATCTTCATTAAATACATCCATTCCTGCTTTCAAATGTCTCTCCTCATTAACATCTAATTTATTGGTATTTAATTTGGCTAGAAACACCCTGAATATAATTTTTACATTAACCTATATCTCTTAAAATTTTATTTGAAAGGACAATCAATCCACATACCCTTTTCTTCCATGTTTCCTTCTCATATTGTATGACAAGTACTCTGGAAAGCTATGAATTGTTTTCTTTCCAAGAATTCCTAGTGTCTGCTTAGATGTTTACAAAAGAGTCTCCAAATTCCAGCAAAGTAAAAACCAACTTATCAAAACCCATAGTTTATTTCACAATTTATATCCTCTAAAAACCAGAAAGTATACACTACCATTAGAAAAACAGGAAAAACAAACATTCTGCAAAAATGAAATACAAAGTGAAATATGTAAATGAGTAACTAAGACCTGACACTCATTTTAGTAGCATTCAGAATACGTAATTCTGTAAGTGCCCACAGATGCCTGTTTTAAGCTTAGGTGCCCAGTATTGATAATCTGAAAATTTTGATGTTAAAACATTTCTCTGAGTTTTCCTTAAGATGCATTGTTTGTATGCCTGACAGGAGACAGTACACCACACAGTCCAGATTGCTGAGATCATTAGTTTAACAGAAGCATGCATTGTTCTGCTTCTTTTTATAGTTAACTTTTTCTTTCCAAACAAGTTTTTCATATTTAGAGTTAGGAGAGAAGAAAAAACATACCACATAGAGACACATTCAAAGTAAAATAAATTTGTGACTTCATTTACACTGGCCATGAAAGAGACTTCCTCAAGGTATAGAAATTAATATTAAATAATTATTTTATTCTAATGCGAGTTTGTGTACTGTAACTTTCTACAATACTTCTGGTTTTGTATGCATTTTCATCCAATTTATGACTATTCAGGAAGTTAAAAAAGAAAGAAAAAATAAAAGAGAAAAAAGCATGGCAATTCTGCCTTCCTGTCCCTTAAAAAAAAAAAAAAACAGATTTGAAATTGATAAAATAAGTGTTGAAAATGTTTATTTTTCAAATTAACAGAACAATCCAGTGTGGCTTTTTCTTCCAGAATGTTAATAAAATAGGTGTATTTAAACATCCTGATTTGTGCAGCTCTCGCATCCCAGGAGGTCAGAGCAGACAGTGCTACACTGAGCTTTCTGCCCTGCACTGCTAGCACAAGTCCAGCTCATGGGAGAAGAATCTGTTCCCTCTGCTGTTTGTGTGCAGACTAGTCCTCACACAGATATTCCTAAAACTGAAGCCACTGATGTTTTTTCAAGTTTTTAGAAAAAAAAAAACCGAATCCCAAAAGAAAATCCCTACTGCACAATTTTTTGTGTTCCTTCCTCACTCCCTAACATCAGGGAAAAGGCAAGGAATCGTCCAAGGGCAACAGAACTGGGACTTGGAATGAAAGATATTGGTGGGCAATGGATATTAGGAGAAAAAGTGTCCAAAGGGAGTACACAAAAAGAAATGTAAGCTTAGAATCATTGGAAAATCCTATACCATTTTCTCTTGTGAGAGAAAAATTGAGGACAAATACTAAACACAGCTCCTGAATCTAGAGACTCAGCTGAATTCCCTAGTCAGACTACGCCTCCACAGACTAATGCACAAAAACATATTTAAGTGGAGGAGCTTTCTTTCCTTCCCTTGAAAGAAGCAAAGCTTACAACAATGCTGGCAAACTCTAAAAAGGTAGTTTGGGCCCAAACTAAATGCAAAGCTGTGTAGAAAAAAATAAATAATCAAAGCTCAAATCTACTATTGTCTTTATTAAGATGAAGCAATAAAATCCAACACTCCCTCCTTCTTCTCCTCCCTCCCCTGTAAGTTTAGCACTTGACTAAATTTATTGAGTGGTTATTTCCAGGAAGCCTTCTTCACATTCACTCGGTCTCCCTTCCCTCTCACTACAAGCCAGCAGAGGAGATGAGAGAAGCTTGACCTTGTAGCAGAGGACAGCACTGCTAGGAGAACAGAAGAATTAGATGACAATTGGGCGCAGAGCCATCAATTCTTGAACTGGAATTTTTGCCTTTCAAGGTTTTGGATTAAAAAGTGGGAGTAGGGGAAAGGGAGAAGGTTTAAAGGGAGCGTCTGGAAAGAGATAGAGAATGGGGCAGGAAAAGCAGCAAGGTAAGCAATATATATAGATTTCCAGGATCCTTTGTGTCCTGAATAGGAAGCTTATCAAAAAGAGCATAAAGCTGGTCTGACAAGATAATGCAGTGAGTAGCATGGGGCTGGGGGGGGGGGAGGGAGGGGGGGGAGATAAAAAAATCTGTTAACAGAACCTTACACAATACATTTTTTTGTTGTTGTTACATAATAAGTCTACTTGGGCATTCATAAAGTGACACGTGGCACACCTCCTGATGAATGGCTGGAAGTTTAAATGGTTGGTCTCAGAGCAAACTAAAAATGCTCAAGGAGGAGTTGTTTACAAAAAGCAAAAACTTTTCAAATGGCAAGATACTGACAGGCAATTCATTGTTTGTCAGAGATTTCGATACTGTTTTCAGGAACTTGTAAGCAAAACTTTTATCTCTTGTCATTATTAGCTTTCTATCTGTGACTCGGGTTTTTAGTATTTTTTAACTTCTGTTTGTGCCTGGGAAACAGCAAAAGCAATTTATGTGCTCCATCTGTTCAGGGTAAATAATGATTAGCATCTTTACTCGCTTGAAATAGGACTTTTTTTGAAACCTAGGTTGGCTTATTGTTGTCTTGGGTTTTATCAGCGTGTTTTGTCTCATATATAATGGCACTTCAACATCTTCTGCTAGCACTGGATGCAGGGCATGGGGATCTTATTTGCACTGGCTTGAGAACCCCAGTTAGGATGAAACAGCATAATGTTACATTTTATATGTCAGTTTTGATCTCCAGAGATAGGTATGGACTAAAAGTGCCAGAAGTATTTGGCTTGCTGTAAATTAATTGCAAAATCACTGGGGACTCTTGTGGACTTCTTCAAGAATGTTACAGAATCAGAGAACTCAGGGTGCACTCATTAGAATTTTGAAGCAAGGAGATAAGTTACTTGAAGTGAAAGGATACAATCTGAAACACAGCCAATACCCAGGCTCTGCTGTAAAGGAGAACATATGTCAAAATATATGTTTTCATCCAAAGTTAACTAGGCAAGAAAGCTTTCATGGTTCACAGCTACATTTCCTTATGAGAATTGAAACACATTTTCTTCTATAAGAACGTAAGGAATGCCCTATTGAGTAAGACATTACTCAGTCAAGCCTCATATTCTGCTCTGGGCAGTGGCATACAAGACACTATTAAGGAGAACAAATAAGCTTTGTCCTTTTGTACAGTCCACTGGCCTTGTTCCCTTGCATCCACACCTGCTGCATTAGTGGTCCTAAAGCATACATCTCTGCTAGTTCCCTTTAATGAGTAATCACTAATTTACTCCTTTTACAAAAGGAATTTGTCTTATTCCTTCTACTACTTGCTGATACTGTCCATCTGTCACCTCAGCCTCCTGTGGCAACAAATTCCAGAAGTTCATAACTATACAGAAAAGTAAATCCTTTGTTTTAAACCAACTTTCCACCAGTGTCAGCCAGTACCAGTTAGTTCTAGCACCAAGGGATTTGGTGAACACCAACCTTTCATTCACTTCATCATGATGATTGTATAAACCTTGGTTGTGTCCCTTACTTCAGCCTTTTCTTCTCTAGACTGAAGAGTCCCAGATTTTTTTTAGTCTCCTTGTAAGACAGTGTCCACATCTTTAGTCATTTCAGTTGCCATTCTCTGCACCTTCTCTATTTCCATCCCATCTTTCTTGAGATGCAGAAAACAAAGCTGCCCACAGTTAGGCACACCAAAGTTTCATTTAGTCACAAAATACTGCCTTCTATTCTGTTCCCATTTCTCTCTCTCTGGCTGTGCCCAAAATTTTGCTGCCTCTTCTGGACCCCCTATCCTGCTTTTTTACTCTTCTCCATTGTGAGAGATGACCATTTTGTCCCATCACTTAATTCCTATCCTTTAACCAGCTTTCCAATACATAAAAGAACATTTAATCTCATCCAATAGCATTGCAATTTATTTAATAAACTTTGATATTTGTCAAAGACTTTTAAAAACCCAAATATATTATACTGTCAGGATCCTCCTTAACCACACGCCAGCAAGTTAGTAAAACAGGGCTTCCCCTACAGATCCCGTGCCTTTTTAGCATAGACTCTACCATCTCACTGGAGATGCAAATCATTGTTCTGTAGTTCCCAGGATCCACCACTATAATGAAAGACAATTATTTAATGCATATCAGGAGCAACAGGGATAAATAAGACTATTCAGCCTACAGTATCCATATGCAATTTTTTGTTAGTGCTCTTCCAGAAATATTTTGAGGATTTCTTCACACCATCACATCATACATAGTATGACGAATAGATTTGTTGTGAAAGGTTGCCTTTCTTTTCCTTAGGAAAGAGTATGCAGATTATAACCAGATTCTCCATGACAGGAGTCTTATGTGCTAAAACAAGAAGTTAAAGTAGGCACCTTTTCTCCCCAGGTAAATCTAACAGGAGAGAAGACTCATGCACCTAAGTGTTCTGCCACCTTGCATGAATTTGATCCAAAAAAAGGAAGTCCCTGTTGTACATGGGCCATGACAGAACAGTAAGATTCCTGAGAGTAGAAGCTGGTATTACTACGAAAGAATCATACAGTCGTGAACTTTAGGATTTCTGTTTATTTAAAAGAAAATCTTTAAAGCTGAAAACAGCCAAAATATTAATTTGCCTCATTGTCTTCCAATGAACTATTTCTTCTCAGTGACCCACAGTTTTTCCTGCACCATATCAGGGACACTGGAAGGTCAATAGATATCATAAATGTAATAGGATGGGAAAATAGAAGAGCATGTGGAGCCCAAAATGCAGCTAAATCACTTTATTTCCTCATTCTTGAGGAAAACTCTGTATTAATTGCACCAGGCTACTTATGTTCAGAGAATCACCACAGTATAGTCAACTGCAGAAATACGAACATGGTTTGTAAACTAGTCCTTATCATGTAGCATATATGCTGTGCGTGTCTAGCTGATAGTGTTTTCTCTAACGCCTAACAGAGATTACAACTGAAATCAACAGGGAAGCTCTTGACAGTTAATTAAGACCTGCCAATTACTATCTTTTCATCAGCACATTACCAAAGAGCCACTTGCTACAGAATAGACATGCAGCCTACCAGTCTTTGTGTACGTGTGCATGCACACAAGAGATGGGGGAAAAAAAAAGCATCTACAACATTAAATCAAAGTATTTTAAATAGTTCATGGTCTAGTGAACAACTGTTGAAGATCAGCAGACCTGTTTTCTCTGAATGATGAAATAAGTTGCACACTGAGTGAGAAAATTTTGTGGATTAGTTAGCTCATGTGTTAGAGTGGAAAGCTAATGATTACCTATTTTTCTACAGTATTTTGAGATTTGTGAATGAAGACAATAAAAAGAGTAAAAAGCCTTACTAGCTTTCCATCTTTCAAGGTGATCTGGTTTTATTTCTACAAACACTTAAGAATATTCATAAAAAAAATTTCTTACAAGGGAGGCATTAAAGAGAAAGTCCAGCTAGATTTTTCTCTGAAGACCTCTGTCCTAGCTTTTTGATTTTTCCAGACATAACATAATGGAATATGTTCCCCTAGTCAGTGACAGCGTGAGAATTTACTGTTTCTCAGCTGAGGTCTGAGACTCATATTGGCGAGTGGAATTGGCCATAATGTTTACAAGGGTCTATCCAACCTCTCCCTGGTGGGTTGTTAACTCTAGAGAAGCAATGCCTTGTGTGCTCCTTTGTGCTCCTTGGGCACCTATTACATTTACCAGCCAAGTGTATTAGCATGTTCTCATACCATTTGTGGTTTATGCCAATCTATGCACCAAAAGCTAAGGAGTAAAGAAGAAGAGGCACACTAAGTCAGAAGGCCCCTCTAGCGCAGTATTTTGTCTCCAACAGTGGAAGTAGAACAGTAAGGCAGGACAAGCAAGAGATTCTCCTCCTATAGCTTCTAACTATTTGCAGCACCTTCTCTTCCCATCCCTCTTCCCCTGCCTCATCCCCATCTTGAATGGTTCTCTCCTGTTGATCTGTCTAGTCCCTACATCAAGTTAAAACTTCAGCATCCACAACATCCTTGGCAAGGAGTTTCATGGACCAGTTATTCACTGTGTGAAAATTTATCTCCTTTTGTTTTGACCTCAGCTTCTTCCAGTTTCACTTGATGCCCCCTTATTCTTGCGTCCCTGATTTTTATTATAATTTTGTGAACCTCTTAATCCTTTCTTTTCCAGGCTGAACTGTTGTATCTTACTGAACTCTTCCTCATACAGAAACCTGACAAGACACATCCCATTCAACAGCATGCTTCAGCAACCGTTACTTGGACTGCTATGCTAAGTATCTCTTTCAGATACTTCCCATTTTGTCTGTTTGCAAATGAAAGTCAGAATCACAAGAGAACTAACCATGTGTCTACTCCTAAGCTACTGAAAAAAGCAAAATGAAATGGGTCAACTTAAACCGCAAAGAAAAAGCTAAGGTGGGGTTTTATTTCCAAGCTCAGAAATTCCCTTTTTGGTATGTTGGGAGGGAAGAAAAAGGAGAGAAAGCCTTGATAAAGCCAGTCATATTTAATAAAAGGGGATATATTTAGATAATTTTTTCCTATAGAGCAAGCATACAATGACCTTAAAAACCTGATGATATTTTCCCTTGGACTATGAGCTTAGACTGCTTTAACAGTTCCATCTCTACCACTGGGAACTATAAACCACTTACTGCATATGTCAAAATTCTAACAAGACCCCCTAATATTTCACATTTTTTTTCCCTGGGATATTGTACAGAAATATAATTTCTACTGGGATTTTGAGAGAATTTTAAAGACATTAATCTCTAAACCACTGTTTCAGTTATTTGCACACAAACATCACACTGTTGGCTTTACCTGATTTAAGCAAGAAAATCAGATGCACACTTGTTATTTAAGGCTTTGCTCCTTTCCTCAGTTAAAGCGAAGATTTGTTTGTTTTAAGCTATGAAGCTGTTCTAGCCAGCTTCTCTCATGCTGAGAGAAAAGCATGCTTCATCCATTACTTTCTCTTCAAACCTCCTAAGGAGATAATTAGGCATTGCAATTGATTGCAATTTATTAATCAGTCTGATATATCTTCTTTTAAAAAAACCAAACCAACATAACTTTATAGTTGGAGAAAAAGAGGTAGAATATCCAGCCAGATTTTCTTAAGTGCAATTCATTACAAATCATTCTTGTTTTCTTTTTATCCATTATGTCTTGTCCAAGATTTTAAATGGATCGTGGAAAAGTGTTCAGTTACATTGTTATGGCACACAGCAAATTTGTTTCATACAAGAAAACAGGCAGCATTTTATCCCATCCATAGTATACCACTGATTTTCTGGCTTGCTGCTTTCCTGTAACCTCCACTGCCCATCTGTATTATGGCTGATAAAAAAAAAAGATATCTTAGCACTCATGCCTTACCATTACTTCAGTCACCTGCAGCAAGTTTGAGTATAATGTTCCAGTTGTTGCCCAGATAAATATTTTTGTGGAATTAAGCACCACTCAGCCATACACAATTTCCTAAGGGAAATGAGTATTTGGAAACAAACACATGAAAACATTGTTCACCAATTTTTTAATTTAATTTATTTTGTTCTATCATTGTGTGTGGTAGCATTGCTGAAGGGTTTTCATGACGTGATTAAAGATACCATGGGGACACATTACACTGACATAATATCTGTGATTAACTCTGACCTCTCAAACCAGAAACCTGTAGAACTAAAAGCAGAAGCTCTTAACAGCTTGATTCAATAAAGCTCCATAGCTGGTACTATAGCCAGATAAATCAGGATTCCTCACTTTCAGAGTGCTGGGACTTATTGCCTGCCATTTTGGAATGGGTACAGAGCTATTACAATAAAAGCAGAAGAAATTTTCTCCAACCATCCTAAGTTATGTGGTAATCATTTACTGGAAACAGATGACACAAGGAGATTTTAAGAGACATTTGCAAAACAGTGATTTCACCACTTTCAAGAGTGGTCCCTTGAATTTTTAATTTTCTGTGGCTTTTTATTGGTTTTAGGTCTTTTCCAGAAGTTTGTAAACACACTAAATGTCACAGAGCTGCCTTAAGTGTTCTGCCATCTTTATTTTTATGATATGCCTCAGTGTCAACTCCTTTTCTAAATCTGTCAAACCAAGATGACCAAAACCACTCCCTCTCTCTTCCTGTCATATTCAAACTCTTTCCAAGATTAAGAGATAGTATGTAATGAATCACTCATCCTGAAACACAATACAGGCTTTAAAGCACAGCAGTAGACTCAAAGGGAACATTCTGCTAGGCTTGAAAGTTTTTAGGACAGGTAGGCTGAAAGGTTCAAATTTCATTTGTCTCAAGTTTTATTTTTTTCCCCTTTTATCACAAGGTGTACAAAACAACCATTGTTTCTGAAGTGCAGAGGTCCTTCTGAGCTGGCAACATTAGACTTCACTCTTTCTGTTTTCATTTGGCTGGCAGATATTGCTCATTTCCAGCCTATCACAAGGAGAAGAAACCCAAAATACTCCCCTGACTCCCAAAACTCTCCCAACTACAGCAACAGGAGTTCATTTAGTTTCACTTCAGCATCTCGCAGATGAAGGAACACCTTATGGGAAGATGTTATAATAATCACATGCTAGCTTCTTGACCTGATTCTATTCTTTGCAAAACCTTTTGATTGAGAGACTTCTTGAACAGAAGAAACAAACTAGCTCCTTCCTCTTAGTTGCCATCTCATTAAAAAAAACAAACCAAAACACAACACAAAAACTAACAAAAAACCTCCCAATGTTTTGAATGGACATACTTATTCTGATAAAAATTTTAAACAGAGATGTTGTCTGGACCATGTTGTAGGATGGAACTTCTCTAAGCCTAAGAGAGTAAGAGAGATGCAGATCTATCTGCCCATCTCAAAATCAGCACTGCACTTGCAGCTCAGCTCTATAGCAAAAGTTGCAATGTGAATTTTGATCCTGCCGCATCTTTCTCCCCCTCTTCCCCTATGCAATGTTTTGAGTGTTTGTCATGGTTTAACCCCAGCCAGCAACTAAGCACCACGCAGCTGCTCACTCCCTCCCCCCCCATCCAGTGGGATGGGGGAGAAAATCGGGAAAAGAAGTAAAACTCCTGGGTTGAGATAAGAATGGTTTAATAGAACAGAAAAGAAGCAACTAATAATGATAACACTAATAAAATGCCAACAGTAGCAATAAAAGGATTGGAATGTACAAATGATGCACAGGGCAATTGCTCACCACCTGCTGATCGACACCCAGTTAGTCCCCGAGCTGCGATCCCCCCGCCCCCAGTTTCTATACTAGATGTGATGTCCCATGGTCTGGAATACCCCGTTGGCCACTTTGGGTCAGCTGCCCTGGCTGTGTCCCCTCCCAACTTCTTGTGCCTCTCCAGCTTTCTCACTGGCTGGGCGTGAGAAGCTGAAAAATCTTTGACTTTAGACTAAACATTACTTAGCAACAACTGAAAACATCAGTGTTATCAACATTCTTCACATACTGAACTCAAAACATAGCACTGTACCAGCTACTAGGAAGACAGTTAACTACATCCCAGCTGAAACCAGGACACTGTTACTTTAGTTTTGGTTTTCACAAAGTATTGAGCCACTCACATGGTTAATTTCTTTTACTTGAAAATATATGTACATCTGCCATATATCACTGCTATTAACTGGCACTTAAATATCTAAAATGCTGATTCTTAAAATTATTTGCAAGTCATCAAAATCAATTTGGTGGAGGTTTGTGAAAGACTTCTTTGTCTCAACAAGGATGAGCAATCCTATGTATGCTTGTAACAGGAAATTAGGTGTTTACTTCAGTGTGGCACTTAACATAGCTTCTCAGTTTTGAGGGGGTCTCTGTAAGTCAGAATCTTTTGGCATTAAGTTTTCAAGGATTGGATATTGTTGAACTGAACAGACAAATTAATGGAAAGCCACCAAGTCCACTTTGACCATAGGACTATAAACTTGTGTTCCACCAGACGTTGTTTACTTTCAGCAAGAATCTTTACAACCCTTCTGAAACCATTATCATGTTACTATTTCACTGGTGTTTTACCTTTTATAAATGCATGTATACATCCACCATTCATCAGCATTTCAAACTGATGGTAGTTTCTTACATTATACAACTACTTTTTTCTGCTCTTCTAGATACATTGCAAAAAGTCATCAGTGCAAACAAAGAGTCATGCAGCAAATTATGACTGGACCAGGTTATGCTAAGAATCACCTCTCAATACTGAAGACTCCCACTGGAGTCTTTGTACAGAACCACCACTAATTGTTGCTTTATAAAAAACATACTGGTTTTTTTCGCCTCTTAACCATTATCTCTAAATACAGAAATTCTGGGAAAAAGCATTTTAACACATTAGAATATAATCAGCAACTAGTCATTTGAGCTAAAGTTGGGGAATAATCAACATCCTTGTAAGAATTGAGCATTTTCTCTTAATCACACTATGCAGCAGCTGACTGGCAAATAGATGTCATTGCTTATTCTGCTAAGTAGAAAACTCTGAGTAGTTTTATTTTTATAGAGTATCTCAGTCTAAGGAGAGACACACATTTATGACAAAGCACAGATAGAAAAGAGAAGCACAATGAGGTGTATGTTACAACACTCTTGCAATGGCCACTGTATTAATTTTTATATTGTTTTTCTTGTTCCATAGGATTGTTGAAAGCCAGAGTTTGTTAATACTTGTAAAAGGTAAGAATATCCTCTACAGAAATTAGACTATCATCTGGATTTTTTTGTCAGCAAACTTACTGCAAGATACTAAAAATTCCTTATCAAAAACACAACTTAGATGGGAAGAAGCACCCATATGCTAAATACTCATGCAAAAATGTTCTCAAATTAGATGAAGCACATAACGTCATAAAGTAAGATTGCTGTTCTCTTACACTATTCCTTATCATAACATGGGATGGATTTCAAAGATCTAAGCAATAATCCCATCTTGAAAATGGGAAAACATTTCTTTAATTTGGGAAAACATGCCAATAAGTCCTTATTTACGTAAGAATCATTGATGAATTTTCCAGTCTCTAGAAAAACTATGGTATCAGAAGGGTACTCGCAGCAATTGAAATGCTAATATTGCCTGCCAGCATCTTTGTCATGAAGAGTTAGACAAGTCAGTAATTTAAATGCAGGATCCTAGCCCCAGGGAAGCAGTGCCAGGACTAGCAATTACTTTTCAAAAGTTAAAAAAAAAAGTAGAGTCAGCACTGGTAAAATGTCCATGCCTAGAATATTTTATGGAAAATCCAGAGGCCAAAACTGATTAGCATTGTTTGTTCAGTTAATGCAAGTAACAATCTTAAAAAAAAAAGTGCCATAGCCTGGCAAACATGAGCCATTTTTAGAGTACAAACTATAATTTCCCTCTTTCTACAAGCATCACAGATATACAGTATTTCAGAAGCAGCTGTGATCTAAGATCTTTCTGTCATACACACTAAGCTAACAAAATGTCATGATTCTCTCCTTAATAGTACAATTAAATGTTTCCAGTCCTGCTCTTATAGACTCAGAAACCAGTTTATATGCTGCTCATGAGGAATTTTTGTTTAGCATTTGTAAGCTCATTAGACAGGTTTTTGTTTTATACCTAGCACAGTGGGAAGAAGGGGTATGGCTGGTTCTCCTACAGGTTACCACAATACAAACTGTGTTTAAATGCAACAATTCTTTACAATTTAGCAGCTTGCGTAAGATTCCCCAATTCATTTTTAGTAGCCAAACTAAAAAGACTTAACCCCAAAAATGATGAAGAAAAAAGCCCCCAGTTTTAAAATATGTATCCTTCATATTCTTATTTCAAAATTGAACCAAAGGAGTTAAGGTGAAAGCAAGGAGAACATGAAACTGAGAAACTGAATGACAGTCATCAGCATAATGAGAAGAAATTGTTGCCATGTCCATGCTAGATTTTATCTGCTTCCCTTCCCTGTCTCTCACAGCAAATGACAGTAATTACAGCATAATATAGCTTTTGGGCACAGTATAAAAAAGCAGGGGAGAAGAAGAAAGATTAGAAGCTTAAATCTAGCAAATCATTCAATTCCTTTGCTAGATTTTTGGCATTAATAGGCCCAGGTTCATTCAACTGGTTTAATTATCAAGAACTTGAAATCAAGGTGTTGTGACGACAGTGGAATATATTTATTTTATGAAGGATCTACAAGAACTCTAGACCTCATGAAAAGCTCATAGGTGTAACCTACTGGCAGAATTTGGCTCTTTATATAATGATATCAGATTGCATATGAAAAAAAAGTTTAAATGAGGTTTGTTTTTTCATCTTACTGGGGGGGAAAAAAAAAAAATAAAAATGACTCTCACCTCCTTGTGTGCCTACGTGGAACAAATAACACTGATCCTGGTGAGTAAAATCAACTTTTGGCAGATTCCTTTGATGTTAGCATACATCTATGCCACTCTAAAAAATCTTTGTTAGGAGAATGAGTCATGTTTTTATTATTCTTTATTAACATGAAGAAATTATTCAGCAGCATTAATCATGTGAAATTCTTTGCACTTGGCTCCCTTCAGAGATACAGGGTCAAAACCCAACCCTTTCACTGCATCTCGGCTGGAATTTGGAAGTATCCATTTAAGAACAAAGAAAAGCACCACAGATAATTGTATGACTTGTAAACATATGTTATCTGTGTTTGCAGTGTTGGGTTATCTAAACAAAATGAGTAGCTTAAATCTGGATAAACATAGATTTACAGTTCAGGCTACTTAATGATTGAAAATTTTTCCAGGAGCCTATCCACTCAACTCCTGACAGCAAGCAAAGGAAAGCTGCAAGATGACAGCCGGTCATGGGCAGTAGACAGCCACAATTTGAACGTAAAGTGGTAAAAGATGTTGATTCTCTCTCTTCCACTAGTTGATGTCGGCAAAAAAACTCAGGGATTATAGTGTGCTTGGACTGCTTGCTCTATTCCATGCTAGTCACTTAAGCTTCCACTCCAGTGTTTAAACAGAAATTGGGCTGCTTATAAGAAATGAAGGTCTGTCTTCCTTTCACCTCCCTCCCCTAACTTTCTCATTCGAAGCATTGTGCAAACACTGTCAAATTCTCAGCATAACAAGGTTATGTGTTTTGTTTATTCTCCATTTTCTGTATTATTCCTGTAGCCTTCCTCAATATATTATCACAACCTGGTTATTTTCCCTTGCTTGCTTTCTTCTTTTTTTTCCCATGATAGTAAAACAAATAAAGTTTCTTTATATATAAAAGCAATAAAATGAAAGAAACTGTTAGTTCTGAATGCAGAACACTGTAAATAATGTTTCTTAACTAACTGTTGCTCTTCTGCACGTTCAATGTCAATCTTTGCAGGCTGTGTGAAATCTTTTTATCTGGGCATACTGAATTCTGACTTGTCTTACAATGAGAAAGACTAAGCATGAGGGATGAAGTATCTCCCACCCCAGAAGTTCCCCAATTCTTTCTTTTACTGCTGGATAACTCTGCTATTGGTCATTACATTTCAAGTACAAAAACCTAGTTTGGATGTCTCTGTTGCACGGCAATGCAGGTAAAATTTGGCATTGTTGTAGTAGCATACTGAGCAATGCATGCAATTGCTGGTTTTGTCCAGATTGTACTGCCGGCTTTGCATTCCTCAATCCTTTGGTGAAAGACACTAGAGGTTTACAGATTTGTTCTCCTCTGGCTCTGATGCTCTCCAAGTATGTGGCACAGAGCAGCACATTCTACTTTGCTGTTGACCCAGGACAGGGTGAAGGTTGTATGTAGCACAAGCAGCGCAGAAGTGCGCACATTCCAGTGGTCCACTCAAAGGAAGTCAGCAAACCAGCTCACTGCTTGCTAACTGCTTAATAGTACCCACGATGCACTTCCTCCCAGACTTTAACATCCAGCTGGCTGGTAAGCCATCCCAAAATCTAGAGCAGGAGGGAAACTACTGCATCAGCATACTGTAAGTACCATAGGAGGCCTACAGGCATGGACCAAATGATCAGGACAGGGGCGTAACAGACAAAAGCATTCTGCAAAGGTAGATTCTCAAGCTCTCTGGTACAGAGACAACATCAGGCAGTACTGATGTCATTTGCAGTGGCTGCCTTGCAAATCCTGGCCTTGGGGTCCGGCAGCCTACAACACGGCAGGGATTTCAGGCAGCACTCCCCCGCCGAGGAGTGCCCTCCACTCAACTATCATAAACTGTGGTTGTCCTATGGTTAAAATGTGCAGACAGGAATCTGATGCATGCGCTAAAATCCAAGCCATTTACTTCGGATTATCGATCATGACACACAATTTCTATCACCTCTCCACATTTTTCAGTCTGTCTGAATCCCTGAGCACCGCTGATGAGTGGTGATCAGGCAATTAGTTCTTGACAGACGTTCCTTTGTACCACTAGCTTCTGAACATAGCAAAAATTTTGGAAATGGTAGCTCTTGCAGAGTATACCTGTGCCATTTTGGTATTTCACGTCATGTCTACCTCTAAGAGGTTGTTATAATGTGCAGATCAGACATCAGGGACTGAGCAACACACAGTTAGCTCAGTCATGCAAAACTGAAGATCAGCAGTGCCTAAAGAATGATAACTTGTTTGTCACATCAGGACAAAAATCACTGAATGCCGTACCAAATGATGCAGATGGTGAACCTATTAAAATTTATTGCTTGATATCCAGCCAATTTCTTCTACCCTGGATGTAAATTGACATGATAATCAAATACTATAAACAAAATTAGAGTGCACTGTAGTACATACAGCATGATATATTAAAATTTCAAATCAGATACCGTATAATAGCTACTGCTTTATGATTTCAAAACTTAGAAAAAAAGTTACTTTTACTGGCACTTTACCAAAAGTATTAGCTAGCTAGATACCTTGAAAACAAAAAGAAAAATCCCACAAAAATTCAAAAGACATACATCCCACAACAGAGGTTATTTTTACTAGCATGAAACTAGCAGCAAATTCGTTCACTGTGTTTGAAATTTACAAAATGAAAATTCTGACTTTCCCTGTCTAATGTGTTGTCAATGCATAACTGAGCTGGTTTGATTTGGCTCAAGACTTGCAAAAGCAATCAATCATTATGGAATGCCTATGATTCTCCAGCTGAATACACTGCTTACAGAGTGCTGAGCATATGTTTTAAAGAATAACGATCATGATCATTACCAAATTCTCCTTCCTCCTCCCTCCTCAAACAACTTTTTGTGCACAGAAAGAATGGAAGCTCCTTTTCAAATATATTTATGACACCTCTGAGGCACATCTGTCCTTTCATGATTCCCATTATATTAATCTTTCTATGTGTAGAGCTATTACTGAAAGATGTGTAACTTGTCAGTGATAAGGTTAAAAACTGAAAAATTTGCTGTTGTAATAGTAAGCACAATTTGGCCTGATTCATATATTGAACTCTCTTTTCTAGGCTGGAAAAGCATTCTAGTTAACAGAATTTAGCACATACTTTAATCTGTCACTATCTACTTTTGAAACTGTTCTCTATAACTTTACAAAGAAACAGTTTTTAACAGCCATAAGAAGAAACAAAGCTCCATAGAATCACATATAAAGCATCCTGTATTTCTATGCCACATTTTGGGAAGACACACACTCACACATTCAGAAACATGCAAAACGAAGAATCTGCTGATGCTGATGACATGTCTGTTGTGCCTGTAAGTGGATGTACAGCAGGCAAAAAGATTGTTAGAATGGGAAAATCTCTTAATACAAGTCAAGACTACAAACCAATGCAAAAATCATGATTAAATCAGGGTTTTCCCGGCCAAAAACCACTAAGAAAACCCAGATGAGATACCTGATTTTTTTGTGGTGTTTTTTATCTGCCTTTTCTCTGCTATCTCCTTCTTTCTTGAACCAACAAGAGCAAGGAAAACGGACCCTGCTGTCCCCTACAGCCCAAAGGTTTATGCCCCTGGTCTTTTCTGTGAAAACTTTTCAGTTTCTGAGGAGCTGGATAAATCCAAGACAGAGCAGAAAAGGTATTTATGTTCTAATACTGTTGAAATAATGTCCTCATTCTGCATAACTCCTCATCCAAGTACCTGCTGACAAAGTTCCCCAGTTGGAATAGGTTGCATATAGCCACATTGCCTAGAAGAACACAAAAAACTAAACCCAGAATCTGGCATCAGTGATTTAGATGACTACACACTCTGTTCCATGACAGCTATTTAAGATAATCAGCATTACTTAGCTTTACTAATGAAGCGTTGCAAACTGTATTCCAAATCCAAACAGGATGCATTTCTCCTTTTTCATCCCAAACAAACATAAAGACTGTAATGCATAATAGGAAGGATTAGGCATTCAGCAACTTACAGTAAAATCCTGTTTGCTTATCAAGGAAAAACAGTCCTGAAGAACTGGCTTGCATACCTTGGTTGTTTGTTTTTTTTTTTTTTTTTTTAAGCTGTCATTTAATATTTCAGAAGTAGTAGGGAGCTACTACATGGTATTTTCTAGCTGGCAATAAAACTTAAGTATTTTCCAGTTGCTTCTGTGTTCAGGGGACAAAGAGAGTATTTGGGCACTGTTTTTTTAAATGAAACAGGCCACAATACAGAACATTACTGTCCTGGCAGAACTCAAACAGAGAGAGAGGTGGAAAGACTTCACCTTAGACAGCATTATTCAGAAACCTTGTTAGTCCTGAAGTTCTTGATTTGATGCTTTTCAGATGGAATGTATTATCTAAAAATCAGTTATTTTCAACTGAGAAATTTGGTTCATGAGGGAAACTAAAGCGATCCCTTGCTTTCATTCCAATCCTGTTTCTCCTACTATAGTAATATTTAGTTGCATTGTCCTCATAGATAACTTGGAGGGAGAGGGATGGGCAAACTTCTATACCCAATATATGGACCCGAGATCACTACTTCCATTTTGTCCCTCTCTATTCTTCAGCTTGTTCCATTCTGCATCCTTAAAGATTCCTTTCAGGAGAAGTGGAGGCAATCCAAAGTCTTGTATTTACTAATTAAAGAAAGGCAAACCTCAGTAACTATTAGCAAGGAAAAAAGAAAACATTAAGGCAGTGGCATTTTTTTCTTTTGGAGTTAGCAAATGAAGATAAAGGTCATGTCCAGATGTATATATGACACAGGTATAAGAAACAACAAGACTAGTCATGAACTCTAGATTCTGCAAAAACTAACAGCTTGGTTAATGATAGTAGGGTCAAAATTTCACCCTGCACGTCACATTCATTTATATGTGAAGAGTACTCAGAAGCTCTAGCCAGAACTGGGTTTCCTGACACAGAAACATATTCCGGAGAAACCTTTAACCTCTCCATACTGGAAGCAGAGTGTATCATTAGCATTACATGTTGTTTGGTGCACCCAGACCTGAAAGTAAAACTTACCCTTTGGTCATGCCTGTTATAGTCTTAACACACTAGAACATGTACACTGTAATAAATCCATCAAAACAGATGTTCCCCCAGACACACTTTTGCATACAAAGTTTTCATGACAGAACAGAAAAGGCAACAACAAACTTCTTGTTAAGTGGCACAACTCATGAATTGTTCAAGGATTTTTTTACTCCAAAGAAGGGCAACTGAGGAACTGTGTAAAAGAGAAGTAAAATTCTGCTGCTAAAGCAGTATCCGTTTTGATTTTTTTTCTTGGGAGGGGACATGTGATATAAAAAACCAACCAAACTAGCAATCTCATCACACTTGCAGACCTTTGAGTTACTGGTCAGATATAAAATCTTCCCTTTCAAAGTATGCCAAGGCATTAACTTACATTCTCAGGGCCAAAGAACCCAGAAACAAGACATGTTCACACAAAATAAAGAAAATAGAAAAAAAAGTGACTCATGAACATTGCATAAAAATGCAGGAAAAAAACCCCAACTACCAATTTAGGTTAAAGTGGTCACTGTCCACTTGGTTCTGAGGTGAATCCTCCAGTCTATCACTTTTGCACAACCAAATATTTAAAGGATTGCCGTCTCTCTCTGGATACCAATTTTCACAAAATCCTAGGCATTCAATTTTTAAGATACTTCTGTCACCTCACTTCTTTATTCCCTGCTCCCTCTTTTCTAATTTGGCCGAAAACGGAAAAAGTTGGTTATTAGATTTGAGTCAGACAAGCCAACATACACAGCATACTTACGTAAAGCTACTTTCCTTGGAAAATAAACCCAAGATGTGCAAACACCCATAAATGATCACAGATTGCCATCTGTTTCTAATGTAGCATTCAGAGCAAAATAAAAGAATCCACACAGAAAGAAAAGATTTCCAGGACATAGCAGTAAGAGGCGTCTTTCCTTTTCCTAAATGGGCTATATGCACATATGATTTGAGGAAGAGATCTTAGATATAAAATGAGACATTGATTGAATCAAACTGGTCATAGGACAAGAAAAAGTGGACTCCGGAAACTGGAAATTAAGTCTTCCTTGACTTTCATGTGAGAAAAGTGTTGTCAAAAAACACACCAAAAACTTCACAGTTCTTTCTCTCACAGGGAACCTTGCTTTGTGAACACTCTCTCTGATGGGACTGACTATGTGAACAGTTAAACAACATACATTCACTGTGAAAATAATGCCTATTACCTGGTATGTTGACCATCCTATGGGATGGAGAATGTGACAGAAACCAGCAGTGGTAATCCTGTTTTCTTGGGAAAAGAAAAATGAGAGGTAGGTGTATTGCAAAACTATCTGATTTTGCCAGAGAGAACAAAACCTGTTGCACAGTGGCCAGGGATGAGCATTTTTCGTGAAATCTAAATTCTGACACTGATTTACTACTAGAACAAAGGCAAGCTACTGACTTTTCACGTTCAGAGAGTGACAATGCCCACCTGCCTTCGAAAGCACATGAAGATTCATATTAGGAAGTTGCTGAGAAAGAAGTTATGCAGTTCTTGTGTCACTTGTATAAAGTGAAAACAGAGCCTTCTCCCTTGACTTCAGTGGAGGTAGGACAGTACTTATGGCCCTAAGTAATTCCTGTTACAGCTGTTTGTGGACTAAAATGAATAGATGGCCTTTGCCTGAGAACAGTGGTCCAGAAGCTCCACTGAAACCCATTTGTTAAGAAGCAGAGGTTAGGTCTATGCGAGGCAAAGGAGATCCATAGCTTTTTTTCTGCAGAAAATACATCCTTCCTCAGGAAAAAAAAAAAAAAAAAAATCAGAGAGGGAGTTAACGAGTTTCTTGGTCTTGACTGAGTGTCAAGAACCACAGAAGAGATTGTATGAATTGATCAAGTGACCTTTCAGTTCAGCTAGGTTCCACAACGCAATATTGGGCATGTGCTCCACAGACAGTTCCGAAACTTATCTTTACTGGAGAAAAGGAGACCTATATTTGACCACAGGAGCAGTTTTGTGAACATTCTGTAATTGCAAAGCAAACTTGCTGAGAGAGAAACAAGTTTTAATGACACAGGGCTGAAATTACATAGTAGATCCTAATTCTAAAATATTACATGAAGACATAAAATACAAGAACATGAAAAGCAATACCAAATTAGAACTAGAAAAAATAAAAGAACAAAAAAGGAGGGTACTGCTGCAGTGTGGAAGCAATGTTTAGAGCCATAACAGAAGCAGGCAGGAGGCAGATTTAAACAGGTAAAGAGAAGACTTGGTCTGTTATTAAATTTTGAAATTTACAGTGGGCATGCTGAGTCATGTTTAATCTTTCTACCTTGAAATCTGGCTTTGGTTCCCCCTCTCATCCTAGTCTTCCCACTTGGCTGACTTCTTTATACCATTTCATATAAAAAATGTGTAGGATTTAAATACATTAAGGCAAAACTACCCTGAGTTTACATTATACTTTTAAATATTGTATTGGGTTTGTGTGGCAAGATTTTGGTAGCAGGGAGGCTACAGGGGTGGCTTCTGTGAGAAGCTGCTGGAAGCTTCCCCTATTTCCGATAGAGCCAATGCCAGCCGGCTCCAAGACAGACCCACTGCTGGGCAAGGCAGAGCCAACCAACGACAGTGGTAGTGCCTCTGGGATAACAGATTTAAGAAGGGGAAAAAAATGGCTGTGGAACAGCAGCTGGAAGAGTGAGAATACGTGAAACACCCCTGCAGACCCCCAGGTCAGTGAAGAAGAAAGGGGAGGAGGTGCTCTAGCCGCCGGAGCAGAGATTCCACTGCAGCCCCTGGGGAAGACCCTGGTGAGGCAGGCTGTCCCCCTGCAGCCCACGGAGGTCCACAGGGGAGCAGATCTCCACCTGCAGCCCATGCAGGACCCCACACCTGAGCAGGTGGGTGCCCCAAGGAGGCTGTGACCCCATGGGAATCCCGTGCTGGAGCAGGCTCCTGGCAGGACCTGTGGCCCTGTGGAGAGAGGAGCCCGCACTGGAGCAGGTTTTCTGTCAGGACTTGCAACCCCACGGGGGACCCACACTGGAGCAGTGTGCTCCTGAAGGACTGCAGCCCATGGAAGGGACCCACGTTGGAGCAGTTCGTGAAGAACTGCAGCCCATGAAAGGGACCCCACGCTGGAGCAGGGGAAGAGTGTGAGGAGTCCTGCCTCTGAGGAGGAAGGAGCAGCAGAGACAACATGTGATGAACTTATCATAACCCCCATTCCCTGTCCCCCTGCACTGCTTGGGGGGAGGAGGTAGAGAAAATTAGGAGTGAAGTTGAGTCCAGGAAAAAAGGAGGGGTAGGGGAAAAGTGTTTTAAGATTTTTTTTTTTTTCTCATTACCCTACTCTGATTTAATTGGTAATAAATTAAACTGATTTCCTTGAGTTGAGTCTGCTTTGCCCATGACAGTAATTGGTGAGTGATCTCTCCCTGTCCTTATCTCAACCCACAAGCCTTTCATTATATTTTTCTCCTCCTTTCCAGTTGAGGAGGGGGACTGATAGAGTGTCTTGATGGACACCTGGCATCTAGCCAAGGTCAACCCACCACAAACATCTTCCAGATATTTCTACCTGTAGTTGTGGGGGGTTTACTATAAAAATTCCAATGCTTTTTTCCCCAGCTGTATGACTTTGAATAGAATTCTTGCACTCTCTTCCTCCATTATTAGAATCTAGGTTTCATAGTCAAGATACACCTCACCCTGTGAAGAACAGCAGGAACCAGCTGGCAGGTAGCTTCTGGACATCTGCTGATCTCCAGTTGTCCAACAGTATGTAAAACAGTTCACTGTAATGTTCTCAGTACAACATTCCTTTTATTTTTCCATCTTCAAAACTATTTCTGCCATCTCTTCCTTTCTCTGCCATCCTTTGCTGCACGTACATGCAATCATCTATATGTCTAGTGCTCATTTGTTTACCTCCCAGACGCTTTTGGGCAATCCCTTCAGTATGCTCCCAACATTTGGCTCTACTCAACAGACAGTGGGATTGTCTGCTACTCTCAGCCTGTGTAATTGTGCCTGTGATTATTGGTAAAGTAGCAATCTAAACACAGCATGGACTCTGCTGTTGCCTCAAGACTTGGGTCTAAAGCAATCCTACTGTTAGTCCAGCATCTCAAAGTGTACTAAAATCTAGTTCATGAACGTATTGAAGCATTTGTAGATTTTCTTTGAAATTATATTGCACATATCTTCCAGATTTCTTATTTTTCCCCCCAGTGTGGTAAAGAAAGGTGTATCTGTTGATTTAAAAAAACATATATTAAATAATCAAACAACATCAATGCAAACTCTTTAAACTCCTCAGTCCACAAATTCTGTTTACTTATGAAAAACTCGAAGGTATTTGCATTTTATAATTGGCCAAACGGGTCTGTTTACACTCCATGTTACTACCTGCAACACATACCAGATACCTCTGTGGGTGATCTGAATGACCATTACCTTTTTAGGAGATATAAACCAAGTTTTACTAAAGCAATTCAGTCAGTGTAATTCCTGAAAACTATATCCCTCTAGAGATTCCTCAAAATGCTGCTGGAAAATGAGGTTTAAGTGTTTACAATATACCTCTATCCAGAATATACCTCTCATTGAAATTAAGTTGTCATTTCAGAATGTGAAAGCAAGAGAGACTTCAGGATTGCTTTACATTTGATATAAGCTCTAAGACAATATTCTGAGAGAAAAGGCTGATAGGACAGGCCTCTAGAAAAGATTTTTTTTTTTTTTTTGTTAGGTGTGTGGGGCACAACAGACACATTAATAGAACACAATCATTTCTACAAAATACATAGATCTGCTGGAATGAGAAAAAACCCCATGTTCTAATAAACACCTTGAAGAAATAGTCCCCCTGCCCCAGGATATTCCTTACAGCCCAGTGAAAAGCTGTTCTCTGTTCTTTGCTTGGTGTTGGTTAGAAGAATTCATGGGGATGTGCCAAAAGTTCATCACTTTTGACCCACATTTCTCCTGCACTCTACTTTTAAAAGACTGCATAGATTTGGCTCTCTGCTGTTGAATTTCAAACAGACAAAAATACTGGTTCCAGGCCATTTGCATAGCCTCAGGCATCATTGCTATCACTGCTTGTGTCAGAGCAAGTGCTGAATGAATGAGCCTTCAGTCTCATTAGGTTACTGCCTGCAATATTACTTCTGAATAAAAAGAATAAGGGTTTGTTTTGGGAGTCATTAGTTTCAGGTCCCACCTAAAAACAGCAGCCTGAGAAGAAACAGTTTGCCAGACCAGAGAGGTAAGAGGCTGGGATATGTGGTCACTTAATTGGGACAGTTCCACACACTGGCATACTAGGACACCCCCCCCCCCCACACCTGCTTCAGATTATTATCTCCAGGCACCTTGCGCTATTACTTTAATTTTTTTCCCCACTGCATTTGCATCTCTCCTTTTGATCTACTTTTCCAGATGAGAATTGTATCTGGTTGACAAGTAACAGACTACCAAAACTCTTCTTCCAGGCAGGCTGAAAATGCTCAGTGTTTTAATTCAGATGAGGACTCCCATTCTGTACTTTCATTATTAACCAATTAAAAGCTAATCATCATGCTCTATGTAGTGATGAGTGACATCACACTAAGTAACTTCTGCAAGGCAAAATTAAAAGAGCAAAAAATATTTACTGGATTGTTGAAGGTCATAGCTGTCTAATAAAGAATTTGTGACTATGTGAAATTGGAAAAGAAACGGTATACTCTGAAGCTATTTTCATCCCATTAGCTTAAGCCAGAAAGAATAAAAGCAAATGTTGTTTCAAAGATTAGTTTAGAAATCTGATGTGTAATGAACAAACACAAGTGGCACTTCCCCCCCTTCTCCTTCCCTCATAACTTTTAGATTGGGTTCATTCTCTTTCTCCATAGGAACCCCAGTGCAAAGTTATTTTTCATTTTTTTTTGAGCCTGGTGTCCAAGTCAAGGATTTTTTTTTTTTTTTGATACAAATAATCAAATTTACCATTTCAGGAATTTTCCTTAATGCAATCATCCTTTTCATTTCAGACAGGTGAGAAATACTCAGCTTCCTATATTTATTCATAAGCAAAATAAGCACCCTTGATTATTCACTTCACTACATCACCACCCTCATCCCCTTTTTTAAAGATTTCTAGTGATATCAAAAGATAGTGGGCTTGCAATATCAGTGGCTTTGATCATTCTTAGAGCAGATGTGAACTCAGATTCTTCCATGAGCCCAAGAAATTGTTGGTTGACTGTTTTTGAAGGTAAGAATTTCAGGGAAGGTAGTATCATGCAGGTACTAATGATGAAAAATAGATATAGTAGAGCAAGAAAGATAAGATTCATCTGATTCTATTGGAAAAATCATTCCACCTCACTTGCAACATCAGGATCTGCTGAAATGCATTACATACAAATCTATTTGCAAATCCCTGGGCTTGTTTAGCATTTCAGTGTCTGTTTGAGCTTTGGTAGAGAAACAAGGGAATAAAAACTTTGCTTGTGACTGCAAACCCTGTACGACATAAGAGACATTTTCTTTCCCCAGATTTTGGATGAACTAAATAGCTGAGAAGACAAAACAAGTTGGTTTTTTTTTTCCTCTAGAAAGAGGAGTCTAGACTAATACTTGGTTATCTAGTCCATGTTTAGAATCTCAGATGATGACGGTTCTGCAGTCTTTTCCTAAAATATATATACAGCAGTAAAACAAGATGTAAAATTCCCTGTAATTTAATTTGTTTTCTTCACAGATCTTTAAGTCAATTACTTCTGTTCTGCTGTCACTGGCAGAAAGCAACCATTTTTACCTACATTTCAAAAACAAAAGCTTCAAAGAGCTAATGTTTCCTTAAAAAACAGCACCCCCCCCCAAATATCTGTAGGGAGTTCCATATCTCTTTGATATTTCTGTCTAGAAAGGAAGACATCCAATTCTAGAAACCTTACTTCATAGATCCTGTCTTCCATCTTTAATTTTTGTTGTTTTATTGTGAATCTAATTGTTTTTAAGACGTTAGATGAAAAATAAAACCTCAGTGTTTCAGCTAGGGATTAAGTCCTGCCATATGGAGCTGAATAATTATCTTCCCCATTTTCTTCATGATATGTCTCTTACAGCTGCACTTCAACAAAAACGTTATGTTCTGCATGCAACATTATTTTTGTCAAAAGAGTTACAAAAATTTCTGAAAAAGGTGATTAATCTAAAAACGCACTACAGGAGTATCTTTAATTCAGCTAACATTTCCACGGAACAAGGCAACAGTTGAAACCATAGGTGCAAGATGAATGGCTTTGACTACGTACAACGAATAGACATGAAAGACTGGTTAGACTCAACACTGCTACTTAGTATAGGCCCTAATGAAACTGGCTAAAGGCACATCAGTTCTAGCCACCACCTGTCAGGCAGCACATTTTACTTGAAGAGTACCATGGGTCTTTTACTAAAAGGAATGTTCAATGAAAGGCTTTTTTTCAGGATATGTTTCAAGTCAGAATTGAATCAGCTTGTGAAGAAAGTATTCTGACTACCTAAAAATTCCACATTTCAGCCAGCTCTATTGTTAATTCCTACTCCAACATTTTTTGCAACTTTTCATCTCCTGTCTAAACACAGTCTTGAAACACACACACACACACAAAACCCCCGAAGGATTTTTATGACACATTAGTACTCAAAATACACCTTCATTAACTTCTTAACTGTGGACATAATAGTTAAGGCAGAGACACAGCATCCCTTTTGCCACATAATATGGGAAATGTGAACAGAAAGGTTTGGAGAAGACAGCCAGGGATTATAATTCTTTCACAGATTAAAGCTATAGACACATTTGAAGTTCTCTGGTTTAGGTTGTCTCCTAGGGTGATAATACTTGAACTGAAGAATAATGGATTTTTCTACTCATTGGATTAACTGGAGAAACAAAGTGAAAGAGTAAAAATATGTCTGGATTATAGCCAGGTAGCTAAAAGCATAACTTTACAGTTTAAGCCAAAAAAAGAGAGAGGGAAATATTAGACTTGATCTTAGTTTAATATGAGAGTTTTGAGACATTTTATTTTGAAAATACTATTTTTGTTTAAAAATACTTAAAAAAACCCCCAACTATTAGCACTCAATCTAGTTATAAAGAAAGTTATCTTTCAGCAGTAATTGATCTATAAGATTTTTAAATTTCTAAGTTTGAAAAAAGCTCTGCAATACAAGAAATGCAACTTGGGATGCTCAGACATATAGTGACTGTACATGTTATTTCTGCATTAACGCATAAAAAACAAAACCAAAAAAACCTTACCGTGATATAGGCTTTCTTTATTTAGGGTTAAATTCAGTAGTCTTTTGTTTCTGTGACCAAAAAGGTGATGACATTAGTGAAAGTACATCTGACATCCACACATCAGCTTTGCCTGTGACAGAAGAACCATACAAAGCTTGCAATCATTTAGTGAGTATGCAGAGGTACTCAGCTTCTCAGTTAGAAACCCCTCCTACAGCTCAACTCAAGATGCATTAATCAGGGAATCTAGATATTGGTGCTAGTATAAGTGCAATTGTTGTGGGATGGCATCCAAAAGAGTTACGTGTATGAGAGAGAGAAAGTGGGGGATGTATCTGAGCTGGACTGTTAAAAGCTAACAGAAAGCCATTTTCTTGATGAGGTTTATGTTATTTGCATTTCTACACTTTCACTAGAGGAAGGCAATTTTCAAACTGTTAAATCAACTCCACAGACTATCTGAATTTCAACTCTTGTAACTAGCCATGATATTATTTCATTAGTGTGAAGGTGTGTTGAGGACAAGACTCGCATGGATAGCATAATGACAATTTCCCCATTAATCCTTCCTGTTTTTCAATATATTATGAGGAATAATAATAAATGAATCCAAATCAACAATTTACAATTAAAAAGACAAATTTCTAAAGAATGAAGTAACTTCATTTCCTTCTGTTTTAGCCAAAGTGATGAAATCTGACCCAGTAAATTCTGCTAAGAACTCCTGTATTACAGTAGATGACCTTAGATCCTGTACATATACCATAGATCTCAAAGAGGCATAAACAACCTCTAAACCTCCTAGCCTGCTCCAGTAATCACAAGCTGTCTAGCAATTAATTACACAGTATAACAGTCAACACTAGAGACCGCACTGGGAGACTGCTACATCCCTACAAATGTTAAACAGGTATCTCATACTCCTTTAAAGGAAAACTGGCTGAAGGTATAGTACTAGCCAACAGTTAAGGTGTAACAGTTTAAAAATTTTATTTCTAGAGCTTTTGTTTCTCCATGACTTTTTGTCCCCTACCCTGTTCTCCACTTACTCCATCTTCCCAATTCTCTTTGCTCTCTCAAAATAATGAAATAAATCTATTTTTATACAGATCTACTAAGTAGTACATTAAAAACTAAGACCACAAGCAGATGTTCTTAGGTGGACGTATTCAGATATTGAATCCACCCCAGTTATATTTAGAAAACAGCTACATCAGCCGAGTAGAGGAAAGATTTCTGACTCAGTAGAGAAGAGCTGTAACATTGAATTTATTAAATTGGGTCCACAGTGTCTTGGTTCACTCATCTGTAAAGGATTAAGTAAGCCTCCAGGGGAACATTTATGATAAAGTGCATAATGTTGGAGAGATGCAGGTGATACATAATTCTCACAATCTTCAGGGAAGTGTCTCAACTGTTGACTGACCTAAGTGAAGGCAGGGAAAAGGGAGTAGGAGAAAGAGGAACATATCTTGTACTAACTGACCCCAAAATGCAGATGAAGAGAATCTAAGATTTCACTTTGTGACATTTATGTTCTTATACAGGATTTCTATCCTCATTGTTGCTCTATCTTTATAGCTTTTTTTTTTTTAAAAAAAAGGCATACAAGATAAACATTGCTGACTCTGCAAGGCAGAGCACCCTCTTCTGCTCTTCATACATACCAGAAGAGATTACTGACCACATCTGACTGAATTTTGCCACCCTATATCACAACTTTGCAGCAAGATCTCCCATCTATTATTGGAAGACTGAGCTAAACAGTTCCAAGTAAATTAAATTATATCAGACCTGCTGACTATTACTTCACAAACTTATCTAACAGTCTTAACAAGTCAACAAATTGTTTCCCCTATAGTTGCACATATATGAAGTTTTTAGGAAAACAAACCCAAGAAATCAAAACAATGAAACATCATTTAAATGCACAATTTTGCTTAACACAGCTGAAAATAGCTGGACTGATATCAATGGAACAAAGAACAGATGCAGAAACCCAAATTATGGTCAAACCATCTTTGCACTATCTGAAACATTACCCCTGACCTAAGGTGATCACTTCTTCCTCAGCACAACTGATTAGATGCTCTTACAAGACCTTGCTGTCCTAAAGTCGTGGTTGAGGCTATGAGCCAGGGAAGCAGTCAGTGATAATTGCAGCTTTTATTAGTATGAACATATATTTAATAGGCAACAGGATATGTTTGCAAGACAAATGATGTCAGTTTATGAAGGATAATAATAATGGCTAGTCACTCGGGATTCGTAGCCTGCAAGTTTGAGTTAGATATGTGCATAGCATCACACTACACACATTGGACAGTCTGCATCCAGGACAGATTCTAGCTGAAAAGCTCTGTTTCTAGATCTTAAATCAAGTCATTGCCCCTTTAGTCAAGGTGATAAGTGTTTATCACAGATAAAAGAAGATCTAATTAAAGATTAGTGAGAACAGGATTATTTCTCACCTTACAAGGAAGCCATGAGTCACTCAGCCAGGTGAACTGAGAGCCATTGCGTGAGAGAGTGCACTGCCAACAGTTCTGAGACAGGCACTATGATTATTTTTGGAAACTGAACATTGCCAAAGAAAAATAAGCAGGCCAAGTTTGGGGTGGGGATTGGCACAACAAATGAAACAAGAAGTGTTATTATGCACTGAATCCCTCTTACTTTCTAATCTCCCATCTTTTACCAGAGACCTGCAAACACCACCAGAAAACATCAAGAAACACAATCCCTTGTGGAGACCCCATTCTCTACCCCCCCAAAATGTCTGGTCTACAGCCTGCTCTGTTTACCCAGACGGTCCTACACAGATACCAAGTACAAGAAATGGGATCACAAATAAAAGCGTGTAGTATTAATGCACTCTGAGGTATTTTACAATGAAAGCAAGTAAAAACCTCAATTGTCACACAACTTCTGAATGTCAATTTACAGGATCCAGATCTCCTTTACACAATCTAGGAAAGAGTGTATGTCCAAAACAGGCATAGTCCAAATGAAGTTGGTCTCAGGGGCTTCATCCACCTTCATTAATGTAAAAGGATGTTCCTCAGCCAAGTTAATAACTTATGAACTAACTTAACAGCAGTGTATCTGGTCCACACAATAAAAGATTATACACTGGGACTGCAGGAGCTCAATCAAGATATGTGTAGAATACAGAAAGGATATCAATGAATACTCTGGGACTCCACAACTTTCAAGAGCAAAAGTGGTTAAGACATACAGGACAAGAACGTTTAAGTAAAAAATTAACTTTCACAATGCATTTCACAGGGTCAGAAGCACTCTTTCCTTTCACCATGAGTAGATTAATATTGTCTTTAACCCAACCAATTGTGTGCTATTTGCTTCCCCGATAGCCTTGCATGCTCATTAGCACAAAATCGATTCTCTGTTCTGGCTTCTGTTATTCAATCACTTGTCAGCGTTATCTCAGGAGAACAGGTAATCATTGTGGCTGAAAGGGTCAAGCTTGTCTGCTTGGCATATTTAAACATGCCCCTTGCAAGTACTGTCTTCAAGATACTCTCTCTGGTGAGATGCTGGATTGTCACAGGATTATTATTACAAAGGCCTGCTTCACAATCTGCTGGTAAATACTCCTTACGTATTGGAGTTCTAGAAAGAAACAGACATAAGTCTGGGTGGGGCTTGAGGACTTTTTTGGTTTGGGTATGGGTGGTTCTCCCCCCCCCCCTTTTTTTCAAAAAAATAACTTGATCAACAGGAATGTTCATACACAGATCCCTTTAGAGGCTATTCTACCAAAGTCATGCGGTATTCACAGGGCTTAAATACCAGGATGGAATCGCAACAGAGCACCATAATTTCTGCAACATTGTTCTCCCGGTTGACAGGAAGGATTAAGAACAGCAAAACATTTAACTTCTAAACATGGAAGCAGGAAGTTCAACAACTGTAACTATTATATAAGTGTCCTTTTCAGTTTGACACTGGCAATTTAACTATGTGCCAGGAGTTACACAAAATTCTAACTGTTTCAGGAACTTCTTTATTTTTATGCTTCTACCTTGAATAAGAAAAGGGTTCTGTATATGAGACCTCTAGTCTATGCTTCGAAAGTCAAACACAGACTCAAAGTCAGGAAACTGCAGAGTGCCAGCTCCCAACCCCACCCTCTCCCCCAAACCCAAATCTGAGATGCTATAGTGTATTGCCTGGATACACCCATTTCCACAAGACAGGAAGAAATGGATTTATCTTTTGTAACTCTTGGTGTTTCCATATATATTAACAATAAAAAAGCAGACAATATCACAGGAACAAGGAAAAATCCCCCTTATACATACACAAATGTAAAAATGAAGTTGACTAATCCAAATGACAAGCTGCCAAAAGCAAGTCAGAGTTCACAGTAAATCTAATCCAAAACTTCCATAAATTCTATTCAAATGGATTGTTTCATGTCAAAAGAACTTTCTCCCACTAATTCCCAAGTTCTTTAAAGGCTAAGAAGTGATGTCCTATACTATAGCAATTCTATATCAATTCAATCCATTTTTGGTTTTCCCCTTCAAAAAGTGATCAGATCACATAATCTTTAAGCATTAGAAGAATCCACTTTAGATGTAATTTTCCTAAATAGTCTTTTAATCATGTCCTTATCACTGCAATCCTCCTATGATTTACCATATAAAAACATACTAATTAGCAAAGGCTCTGTATAATACTCAGACATTTTGGCTGCTTAGATTTGTCCTTCTGTAATTAACTGTTAATGCCTTACTTAAAAGGAAGAAGACATTCACTCTCCAGGAACAGTTTAGTACTGCCCAGAGGATTTTCACTTCACAGTTTGTTGTCCTTGACTAACTAAACAGGATATTTGAGTTTTTCCACACAGGTCTACGGAAGAAAACCAATGGACATTACATATAGACACTCTTTTCCTTTCTGTAACCCAATCGATCAGATCCTGGTCACCCTTCTGTGTGACCTATGCAGACAGACCATTCTGTATGGCACAAGTTATGAGACTGACCAGATCTGACAGCTCCCTGACATATATATGGTGAAGCTTTACTCTTCCTGACCCTTTTAATCATGTCTGCTCCCAGCCATGCAGTTTTACCTGACATTTGCATGGCCATGATGCCTTTCATCTGAGCTGATTCAGCTCATTAACCCAGAAGAAAATTCTCAAATTTCTTTTGCTGGCTTAGTAAACCATGTCAGATCATGGCAAGGTCTGATGAATACCTGAGCTAGTGGAACAGGGTGCTCAAGATTTTGAAGAGACAACTACCATAATTTCAACTAAAAAAAATACAGGAAAAACACACAAGCAAACAAACAAAGCCAACAGGTGTTTCTTATTGTATCATGGCAGAATCCTCAACCACGATAGATTGAGGAAGATAACAATCTATTGCTTTTTAATTCAGTGCATGCATATATACAGTATAACTAGACACAACTCCACTGGTTTCAGAATTTACAACTTGTAACAATCAATTTGGCTAAGGGTTCAAAAGGAACATCTTTATAACCATCTCATGGAGGAAAATAAATAATAGAATTTTAGAAAAAACATATTAAATTATTTCCTTAACATGTAGAGGAAGCATTCCAAGGGCAAGCTAGTCAGAGTAGAAACTCCTCCTATATTGACTGCAGTTTAAGCAGATGCTGTCAAGACACATATGCAGAGTTCATAAACAGAGTAACATCTGGGCACCAGAATCAATTCACACATACATAGTGACACTAGTACTGGGCTAAACCATGACATTTTTTATATATGAGGGTGGGAACTTTAGCTGCATTTTAACTGAAAGTTTTCAGTAGTACGAGATATGTTTTTTGCATCCTCTACCACATTTGTCAATTAAACCCCTTGGAACTGCCTAATAGTCCACACAGTATTAATTAAGCATCCAATCTAAAGAATAGTACATCTAGAACCATAACTACCTGTGCAGTGCTAAACTGTCACAGGAGTTAGTCGCTTCATCAAGATAGGAAGTTTTTATCCTTCAGCAGAATCTGCTTTTCTGAAATTAACTGATTAAATACAATCCTTATTAGCTTCTGAAAGGTGACAAGAACTTAGACAGGAAGGGTAGCAAACACGGTATCAGAGGCACCCTGAAATCATGATGAGTCTTATCTGGTTATCTCTTATTGCCTGGCAGAATGGGAGAAAAACCCAGTCTATCAACCATGCAACCCTTTGCTTTATAGGCAGGTTTAATCAGACACGATCCTAATGATACCTTTCAGAATATTATTTATGTTGAATATTCCACAGTTAGATCTTCCAAATAATAGGCCAAACAACACGTTTAGAGCTTTGTAAATTGTTTCTGTCACCCAGACTAATTTATTTGGACAGGAAAGCCCTTTCAGTGTTAGACTTGAACAGCGAAGTGGCTAAAACACATCACTGAAGCCCTTGGTGTAAAGTCTGTGCCATGATGCCAGATTATATCACTGTACAGTTATCACTCAGCTCTGATATTTCTGTCATGGATCATTAGCCAGGTGGTAAGGAGACAAATGGCAGCATTTGCCACTTGACAGCTTGCACTGTTTTTATACCAACAGCTTATTTTATCAACAAAGTACAAATAGTTCTACCTTCTTGATTCACATTATGCATGTTTATGACAATTCTGTAAATACATTAAAGTAAAAAGTTTTAGTAGAGAACAAATTACTTTGATATAATTGTACATAAGAAAGTTTAACAACCTAATGGCAATTTATCTGCTATATATTAGCAATTTCCAGGTGTACCTTACTCTCCTTGAACTTCATATTTTTCATTTCATTATACTGCTCTTCTGAAACTAATGAGTTGGCATTTTACAGTATAGCCAAACATTTTAAAGTAGTAGCTACTGCCAATTTTCAGTAGCTGTTTCACCTCAAAGCACTGTATGATGTCCTGGTTTCAGCTGGGATAGAGTTAACTGTCTTCCTAGTAGCTGGTACAGTGCTATGTTCTGAGTTCAGTATGTGAAGAATGTTGATAACACTGATGTTTTCAGTTGTTGCTCAGTAGTGTTTAGACGATAGTCAAGGATTTTTCAGCTTCTCATGCCCAGCCAGGGCACCTGACCCAAACTGGCCAACAGTGTATTCCATACCACGTGACGTCCCATCTAGTTTAGGAACTGGGAAGTGGGGGGCAGGGATTCGCCGCTGGGGGACTGGCTGGGTGTCGGTCGGCGGGTGGTGAGCAATTGCCCTGCGCATCATTTGTACATTCCAATCCTTTTATTACTACTGTTGTCATTTTATTAGTGTTATCATTATCATTATTAGTTTCTTCTTTTCTGTTCTATTAAACCGTTCTTATCTCAACCCACGAGTTTTACTTCTTTTCCCGATTTTCTCCCCCATCCCACTGGATGGGGGGGGAGTGAGTGAGCGGCTGCGTGGTGCTTAGTTGCTGGCTGGGGTTAAACCACGACAATGATAAATGCAGGTCAAGGCTATCTGCTAAGTCTTCTCATTTTGCACCCACAACAAAGGAATTGAGTTAAACAGGTTAGAGGAAGGAGAACTAGATTGGTTTTAGGATGGTCTGATACAGTGTGCACACTTCCAGCACCATTACATGGTTGCACTCCCCTTCCATCACAATACAACAGCATCAACAGCTAAATGATATGGGAATTTTCCTAAATCACTTGATTTTTTTACAGCTGGGACAAAGCTCATCTAAACCATTTAGGTATTTAATTTTTTTTTTATACTTTAGACCATGATGGCTTTTAGATATACTTTTGCTTTATATATAGTCTGTATTATGCTAGGAGATAAACACATCTCCCTTCTCTTCAAGTAAATAGGGCAAGGTGTAAAAAACAATCAACCAAACCCCAACTATTTTGTTGTCAATATAGTAGCAAGCAGTTAGTCAGATTAAACCAAAGTATTTTTAAGGAATTCATGTAAATGATTACTTCGAATCAGGAGACAGTAAATAATTATTTAACAGGTTCTAAAGGTGAACATAATTAGAATAATTAGCTATGTCAAGCAATAAATTTTTCTGCTCAGTATTAGTCCAATGAAATAAAGAATCTTTAAAAAACAATTAGTAAGACACTTACAACTCGGATTCTTCCAAGGCCTGGGCTATAATAATGCAACAAATGAAAATATACGGGTTTTGAGCAACATAAATTTGAAAAGAAGTTTTAATTGTACTTCTCAGGTTACTGTATAACCTCGGGAAATAAAGAAGTGGCTGTAACACAAGTGGATTTGAATAATTGTTTCGAGTTAACCTACATATTTGTAACAAGCTTAACAGCTTTCCTTTGAATAGCTTCAGATTTCTTAGTTAAAAATTAACTTCTGTGATTCAATACAGAAAGAATATATTCTACGATGGAAAAAAACCCAGGCAAATATGGTCACTAAAGAGCAGAAAAGTATCCACAATTGAGTCTTAAGTAAGAAGTCTTCTTAGAATAATGCTCTACACAATCAAGCATTTTATTGAATACATACTCTGAAAATTAACCTCTGTTTGAGCAGGGGTTAGTTATTAAAAAATTCAGGCAAACAGCAGTTGCCCATAAGTTAGCAAAGACTGCCAATTTTTTAATGTATATTTGGCTGTTCCCTCTGTATTCCTTATGGTAAACAGTATATGAAGCAGCAAATAAATAGGAAGGCTGACATAAACATATCACAGTGCAGTTAATGTAAAGAAGGTACAGTATGATATGGTCCTGAAAGCAGACAGAAGTTGTAATTTAACATAAAACCTATTTATGACTATATATGACATCTGTCTATATGACATCTGTCTTTGGGTTTTCCCATAGTTAACTGGAATTAGGTACAACAAAAAGACTTAGTACATTATTGCTAAACTTGAGACCATATGCACTTGGAAAGCATCCTCACAGAGAAGGAAACCTATCCCAAAAAGGGATCTGGTCTTCCCTGCTAATGAAGAGCAGACTAGAAATTTCATGTGATAATGTAAAGACAATCTTTGCATCCATAGCAAAAGAAATTAAACTTTTGTAAAAGAAGAGTTTTAGAAAATCCAAGTCTCGGATAAAAAGTCTTGGAGAACCTAAAACACAGAGAAAAAAGCATTGACTTAAAAGAACATAATTTAGAGTCCACAAGAATGGAAACAAAGTGCAAATTACCAAGAATCAAGCAAGGTTGGCCCATAAAAGGTAATTAAGATCATTTCCAAAGATAAATTATTCCGATAACCTTACACTGCCAAAAATAGATAAATCTGATCCCTAGTATAGGCTTTGAAAGGTTATGACAGCAGATGTAAACCTCTGAATTCAAGGATTTCTGAGGGATGCTTCCTCCTTTTCAAATGAGAAAAATGGATCATCAGTATTTTTCTCCTCCTACATGTGCATGCTGTTATCCTCCATTCTACCCAAAAGGAGCCTTGCTAGTGAATCAAAGGCCCACTGGTGCTCTTCTCCTCAACAGTGGCTAATAGCTCAGTGTAATAGAAATTTCTATAGTTTAACTACCCATTACAGGAAGTAGCATTTAATTTTGTTCTGAATCTACTATCTATTACTTTATTTGAGGACCTGTGCTCTTACAGGGAAAGGAGAAGTTTCTTTCTTCTCTGCTTCACCACCAATTTTTTTTTTTTTTTAATTTTCTTATATTCTTTCTTAGTTGTACCCTTTAATACAGACCATGATGGCACTCTGCTGAGACCTTTCTCCCCCACGAAAACTGGTCATTGGTTTTTACCCTGTGCTTCTCCTTCTTTATCCAATCCTTTGTCCACTTGACTTCTCTGATCTTGAGACAGCTTAGCTAGAGATTCTTTGGTGAGGGACTTTGTAGAATATATTTTATCACTTGAAACAGACTACCTCAGTGGGATCTTCAAGTCCACTTCTTTGCCGACAGCTCACAGAATATAAACAGATACTTTTTTTTTTTTTTTTGAGTCATGACTTCACTTTTCAAGTTTTGCTGACTTTCCCTTTCTTTCATACTCATCTCCATGTCCACTAATTCTACCTATTTGGCCAATATTGACACCAGACTTAATAAATTCTAGTTCTCTAGATACCTTTAAAGTCTCACATAGATTATGTGACACACTAGCCACTATTAGTCATCTTTCCTCACACTTTTTCAACAACAGGTTGCATACTATTCAATAGCTCAGCTCTCCCACTCTTAGTTTCTTTTTGAATTTGTGGTTTAATACCATTTCATCACAACAATGTAGTTAGATGAATTTGTACTTATACTGTTAGGAACAAAACAACTGCCAGAAAAGAGACCTAGGGTCCACCTGAATCAATAATAGATGGTAAAGAGCATAAATAATGAGGCAATAAAGGAATGATTCATCTCTGGTATATTCTTTCTGCATACATTGATTGTGCAGCAATTCCCAAGATGGAAGATGCGTTCAGATCATAATTTTATAGTCATGGGTGAACTTATCTTGTATGAATTTGCTTAAGGTCTCTTGAACTTTTCTATTTTTTCTGACAGAATATAATTTGCAATGGGTTCTACAATGGAATCATGAATTGCATTAAAAAAACCCAACACACTGTTTTAAGATTCTGCCTGTTAAATGACACCGAATGAAATTAATGGGAGGAATAATGAATAATCTTTCTCCTATTTATCTTCCCCACAACAGTAATATCTTCTAGAAAATCAGGCATGAAAGTCTCCTTTTCCACTGCCTTTCAACCCCTCCTCTTTGTGGACATACTGAATAAGCATGAAAGGATTTTACACCTGTTTGCATTGATACGACTTATTGCACAAGGAATTTCACAATGAAAAATGAAATTCTAGATAAAAAGATATGAATTTACAGGTTAACACTACTTATAAGAATTAACTGAAACTTGTAACACCGTGCTGATGCAAGTTACAACTCTTTCCATGTTGACATACTGAGGAATCCACTTTATTTTTCCCAGTTCTTTAACTTAGTATAACAGTAAGTTATTCAAATCCAGAAGTAGGATTAATTAATTGAGGAGTATAATACACATGTACAAAGACATGTTAAGAGAACCGAGTAGTTTTATTTCCTAGCACACAAATTTTTCTTTTCAAAGTTCCAAAAGTTTTGACTTAGTTCAATGAACATAACAAGGGTGTTTGTAGTGAGATTGTATGAAAAAAAAGTTTTACTCATATGCTGAATATGAGATATCAAAATCAACATACAGGATTTTTTTTGAATGTTGAGAACTTCCTCTTGTTCTAAAATGCACAAAACTATTTACATGTTTAGAGAGAAAGACTAGGAAAAAGACCATTATTATGCAGCACGGCCCTCCAACAACTTTTGGATCATGAGTAATTACTGTTATCGGGCTTGGCATTCCAGACAATCTGATAGGCTATGATAAGATTGTTATCAGGCAGAAGAAATCTGATAATCAGAGGTCCAGTTCTAGAATAATTTCTCCAAACAACCAGAAACTTTTGATACATCCTGAAGTTGCACCTCATTAGCTAAAGTTCTATGACTTTCCGAAACTGAAAATAATAGTCCTTATTGACTGCAGATCATGCAAATTCTCTCTTATTTAGTACATATAATGATGAACAATTAGCAAAGAAAGTCCTGGAAAGAGGCCATAAAAGAACTAAGGTAATTGCCTAACTTTAAGCAAACAGCTTAGAAAGGTGTAGATTTAATGATTATTTTTTACTGGTTGTTGTAATATACTTAACTGATCATATTTGATACACAATAATGTTTTCAGTAGTTTCAGATTGCTTTATGTGTATTGCTAGCACAAAATGGTTTTGGAATACCCAGACTAATCTAATTCTTCCTAACATCAGTATGAACAAAATTGCTGAAACACATGGAAGAAGAAATAGCTGTAAAGTACAAAATATCAAATACATGAAATCAGTGCTTTGCCAACTAGAGCTACTGCCTTTCAGAGTTAAGGTCTGAATCTCTTAAGACATTTTTAGAATTATTACTGTTTTCAAATATACAGTAATCTCATTGGTTTTAAGCCAAATATACTTCTGCTCTTTTTATCTTTTGTTTTGTTTACCAGTGTTGACTTTGCAGCTCTCATGTAAAGATTCTGAAAAAAATGTTACAGAGTAAAATAATCATCCTTGGTACTTGCTATCATTAAACAAACTTTACTGATCAAAAGAGACTTATGTGGCTAACATTAGCATCTTCTGAAATCTTTTTGAAGGGAAGTCTGTAGTATCAGGGGGAAAAAAGTGTCTATAGTTTTAGGAAAAAAAAATACTTGTTAGATATTTTGTAAAAAAACAAACCAAAACACTGCACTAACTTTCATATCATTCAATCACCTCTTCAAGTATTCTTAAAGAAGGATAAACATTTTGAGCATTTAAAAAAAAATCTGGTTTGTATACCCTAGTATAGAGCTCCAATAAGGCCTCTCAGAAAGAGATGTATAAATGAGAGTCACCATAGAAAAATGTGGGTTAATATCCCTGAGAGGAAAATAATTTTCAGTGTTTATATTCAGTAAAAGCAGTCATATTGCAAGATGAAAGTCTAGAGATAATGGCAGACAGCAAATTTGGCATCTGTTTGCAAAGTAATATGCCTCCAAAAAAGCAAAAAGATGACTTCAAACTGCCTATCACAAATCAAAGAGTATTCTCTTAACTAACTGTAGAAGATATTTAAATTAGTTTTGGTCAGTATATAATAAGAAAGACATGGAAAAGCTAGAAGGATTTTGGAGGAAAAAGGAAATAAAGTAAGCTGGATTTTTTTTTTTTTTTTGAGAGGATTAAAGTAGGTTAAAAAAATAAAAAAACGACACAAGCAGTTTGTTTGGGTAAGTGATAACTAAGAATGAATAATATATCAGGCATGACATATCTTTAAGCTATTAACTTCCAAGTAGGAATGGGTTACTTAGCATGGTACACAATGCATAACTAGAAAGAGCAGCATTAGATATGACAGAGAAAATGCAGACTATATATAGAGAAAAGCTTACTGACAGGAAAATGTGTTACTTCCCAAGAGAAGCAATTGGAACTAAATACCAAGAAATTGTAAGACCATTCAACCCCAGTGCATTAAAGATCACGTTACATAAGAAATTCACCTGAGGATACATACTTTCATACTAACTTTGACTAAAGTACAAGCAGGCTCCAACAGAAAGCTATCTTGTTCCCAATTGTTTTGCTTGTTAAGGCACTAAGGAAGTGAGCGACAACCGTACAGTCACAAATGTTTCTCCAACACACACATGATCCCAATGCCAATATAATTCAACAGTCAAGTTTGGAAGGGGCATTTGGACATTTTTTCCAGTCCAACCTCCTGTTCACAGAAGGGCTGCTGTATATCAAGTTGCTCTCATACCCAGTCCCATCCAGTGCATTTCTGAATCTCTTTAGGGATGTAGATTCCACTGCCTCTCTTGCCAACTTCTTACACTGTCTGTTATCACAATAAATTACTTTCTCCCTAATATCTAACCAGAATTTCACACATTGCAACTTGTGTCCATTGCCTCTTTTTGGAGGCGTACAGTGAAAGGAAAAGAATCTTTTTTTTCTTTTTTTTGTCCTCTCCTCCATAATGTCCCATTAAGTAGTTGAAGATGGGAACTCCACAGCTTTCCTATTTCAAAGATAGGATAATCTCAGATCAAGATGTCTTTACATGAAAAGTGACCTCAGAGGACCCTAACCCCCTATTCGCAATTGAGGTCCCAATTGTCCATGTGTGTCAAATGGGAATATCCACTCCTAGAACATTTCCCCCCCTTCCCCCCCCCTCCAAATTACTAAATAGATAAATAAATAAATAAAGAGAGAAAGAAAAGGAAAAACCATCACTCCTGCTTCCCCAAGAGAACACTGGAGGTCTTAGGTACTCTGGCCCTAACCATGATCTGAAAGATTTAAACTTTCTATTTGGCAGACTACTTTCTGACATAGCTGGATGTCCCTTTACCACAGGAGACATCCAGTCTCCTATCAGGACACAGTAAACAGTACATTACACAACCCCCAGACAGAAAGCCTGTATAGATCTCCTAAAAATCAGGATAGATAGTTTTGTAAGTTTTCTGGAGATCAGAGAAAAGGGAAGTTCACAGACCAAAATGTTTTCAATTTTCTAAAATCCATATTGCTTAAAAATAAAGATATAAAATTCTACACTTCTACGCACATCAGGAAGAAAAGCACACCATTATGAAAGTGAAAACATTTTTGGCTTAGAGAAATTAAAGCTTTAATTCAGGAATTATTTAGACAATTATTCTGACAGAACCAAATGATCAACATAATCCAGTTAAGGGCCCACATACTCAGATATTTTGCAGGTATTTAGCAAATTGAAAGAGGCAGCAGTAGATGTCAAATTGGTGCATTATGAACTTACTGTTGAATTTAATATTTTAGCCTGCTCAATGCATTGGCAAGACAAGTTAATCGCACAGCTACCAGAGGATAACAGGATAAGGTTAATGTGATCCTGTGGAGGTATTTATTGATTCCAATAGAGTAATTTTACACTAATAATGTGGTGACTACACAATATTTTATTTCATAATAATACTGAATTAACTTATGACTCCACTAACTCTAGTATGAACAATCAAAATCTGACAGCATTTTACTGGAACATTCTACCACAACCTCGTATTTTACACATGCACCCATAAGCACTCATACACAATTCAGTGAATCGTTAACAAACTCCCTCCTTTGCGACCACCTGGATTCTCAGAAACAGCAGAGGATGTACCGACATTTTCCGATTAGCTTTTGAGAAAAAGTAGTTCTGCTTTTAGGTTTGATCAGGATGAACTTGGTATCAATTCTTCATGTTACTCCTGGTTAGAAGACAAGCTGGATGATGTGATTTATCACAGAAGTCACCTGTTGTTGAATGTTTTCTTCTCTAATTGGTTGGCCCTGTGCTATATGCTCAGATGTGTAACATGAACTGTCCTGTTTTTTTCAGGAAGAAAAATGCATTCCTTTTCTGTTAATAGGTTACGTGGTTGAACTACAGAGACAGACAATCAGAAAAAAAAAATCTAGAAAAGAGTAACTTTGTTACGCAAAATTTGGATGTGTGAAGAAGAGAAGGCTGCTCATTTTCTTGTAAAGAATGAGGATGACCTAAAAAGAACCCTGGGTAGCTGATCTGCAGGGTAACCTCTGAAAAAAACTTGAGACAGCAACCAGAACTAGTCATTCTACTGAATGAATTACCTGCCTTTTTCTTGATTGAAGCCTACTAATAAAGATTAATCATCTAATGCTGAAAACATACATTGAGAGTGAATATCTACCCTATGTAGAGTTATCCAAAATAGTTAAGCTATATCTCATAAGAAGTCCTAAGTATCTGTAACAGATTGATTTAATTTCAAAAATAGCATTATTATGTGATATTATATGTGTTTTGAAGATACTGTTAATCAGGTCTCAGAAAAAACATCCTAGTATTTTTCCTTCCTTTTCTTAAGTGAATTGTCTGCTAATTAAATTAGTTTAATGATTAGCTGGAACTCATTTTTCATGCCACCTTTACAGCTAAAAAAATATAAAACTTTTTTTCAAATAACAGAGAGAAAAACTGCTTTAAAAAAATAAATTCTGAAAATCTATTTAAGGACCAATGTTAGCATAATATATCTTTTCTATATGGGAAATCACAATGGTGCATAGGGACATCAATCTTTAACTGGTTGGAACATTAGGAAAGAAGATTATTTACATAGATCAATCTCAGTTATCTGATTTCCTTAGATTATATGCAGTGAGAAGAGATTGGCTTTGCGGTTGTGGGGGGTGTGGGGAGTCAGAACCAAAACCTGTTGTTTTAGATGGAGTCTAGGGAGGGGAAATTAGCTTCACTAGATAGATAGGTAAGAATCAGTTCTTGCAAAAACTCACTCAGACTATTCAACATCACTAGTATTGTGCAGGATAAGTACTCCAGTGCCTTTGGCGAGTACTTGGTTTCTCAAGGAAACTTCATGACAGTAATCCTTTTGGGAACACTTATACAGCAAAAATTCAAGCAATAATTACTTAATTATATAATGAATTTGTTACTGGTTTAAAAATGAGACACAAGAAGGCACAAGCATACAATACATAATACCACTAACTACTACAGGAGTGACAAGCCTTTTTGAGCAATCCCATACATAGATAAAAATCTCCACAATTCAAATTGTACAGCGGCATTTTTCTGATATAGATAACAGTTTATTTGCCTGCACATTTTTCCTCAAGCCGTTTGAGCCTTCATTTGTCATCTGTTAATACACTGCTGCCATCAGTGAGCTTTTTAACTGAAGTAGCGCAGATTAAGAAAAAAGGTCAGGACAAAAACTTATCCCAAAGCATCAGTTCATGTCCACACCTTTAGACTGTCTTTTTTTTAAATCAGTGTGCCCCCACCCCCCCTTTTTTTTTCCTTATTGCCATTACAATATTTCAGACAGGGATTATCTGTAGACTATGTAGTTCACACAATGGTTTGCATGGTGATGTCTTACTGAATTTGTGCCACTGTAACCCAAAAAATATCACACTGGCATGCTATGTTGTGCTTCAAGTCTCGTTGCATTTACACTGAACAATAAAGCACTCATCTTTAAAGAACTAGCTTTTCTCTAAGTCCTGGCAGGAGCCACTGAAGTAATTTAAATGCCAAGCCTCACAACGGGTGTTGAATTTGACAATCTAATCTTCATGTCTCTACAGATCAACTGGTAAGTTTCTGTAACCTTCCTTGAATTTTAATGACCTTCCATTTCATCAGACAAGCATCCCATAAAGCTTGCCATAAATGTGTCCTAGTTTGGGTTCACATATCTGGATGCCCACTCATAAAAAGCAGTGTGCTTTGTTCCTAAATGCTATTTAAAAAAAAAAAAAAAGTATATATATAAAACCCCACAAATTCATTTTTGAACAATGTTATGATGAATAGAGGTTAGAAAAGGTCTGGTGCAATAGAATAGGAATGTATTGGTTGTCATGGTGAATAAAGCCATATTGTAAGCCAAACATGTTCCATTTTATTTACACTGTTATTCAGATATCCATGAAAGTATTTTCTCGTTTGGAAGAAAAATACAGTAGACCACAAAAAATTGATTTTGTTGACATGAGTACACATGATACAATGTAAATATCTTTTAACTTAAGGGAAAACATTTGACAATTTAATATTACAACAAACTCGGGTAGAATGCCACCAAAAAAACCTGCTGGATCAGTAAGTTTACTAAAGCTAAATACAGCACGCAAGTGTCTCCTATATCCTAGGTAACATATTAAGCCTGGAGCTGTAATATCTTGCCATTCAAGTTCTTAGACAAATTATTCACTTGATGCTTTCTACTAACAGACAGGTCTTTTGAAACAATACTATTCGAAGCAAATACCATAGTCTTTTCCAATGATCTGATCTATGTATTAATTTACAGAGGATAATTTAGTGAGAACGATACTACACAAGCAAAAGGATGCATCACATAACTGCATTCCGTATGCCCATAGGAGAGCTAAAGTGTTTTTGCACAGTCTTGATCCTATGCTAACACGGTTCTAGCTATAACTCTTCTCTCTACGTTTTAGTTCAGAATGTCCAAAAATAGAAATATTTCTCTCAGTCAGTTCTAAATGCCAAACCAATTCTTAAAGTACTTTATTGCTACAAGAGTATCTTATGTTCTTCACAGTTTTGTAGTTCCACTTCATGCCTTTGTGGTCAACAGTACCTATAGCACAAATTTCTTTCTCTTCATTTTCTTCCAGCTGCTGTTGCCTAGACAGGAGCATATCAGAGGCAGTGAAATGCCAAGTATGTTTGGCAAAATATAGACTGCTGCCAAAGATTTACTTAAGCATTCTATAAGTAATGTGTGCTGTATGAAGTCATCAATTCCCACTATGTGACAGCCATAATTGTTGCTAATTGTTATTTTATACTGTAGCCAGGACTCGATTTTGCAAGAATATTAATTCACCTGAGTTCACATTTGGGTAGTTACTGTAACTATAGAGGATGTTCCAGCTCCTAGTGAAGAGCAATGCCTTGCAAGTGATTGAATAAGCATTAATTTTAATTAGGCTGTGTTTCATGCAAGTTTTTGGAGCCCAATAGGAAACAATTACAAGCAAATGACTTAAACCAAATATCTCTAGAAGGAAAGAGAACAACATTCTGAATCACAATCCACCATTATCTGGCAATATTAATTATAATTAACATTGTAGGAGTGCATTAAGAACCCACCCAATTTTATTTAGGAAGAAACTAATGCAAAAGTTAGTCTCTTTATAGTTATGGCAGAACTTGAGAAGATGCCTCTTTTAAGTGTTATCCATATCCCCTTATATTGTTTTGCTTCTGACATCTGTATTACTGTTCCCTTTCATACTGCTAAGGGTGAGACTACACTTTTCTCTGATCTTACTCTCTTTGGATTAGATGTAAGAAGCACGTGCAGAAGTACTGTGCAATACTAACAAGGGTGTTATAAAGCCAGACCATTAACAGGATATACACAGGTGTTCCTCCAGTGAAGTTTGCACTGTTATGTAGCAAAAGCAACTCTTGACCATAAAGCCAGAAATATAAAATGACAACAGCAGTCAGATGATCAGCCAGAAAGGAGAAAATAATAACAAACACTGCAGCAAACATTTTTTATGCAGAGGGGATCTTGAAAGTAATCATGGCATAAACAAGAAGTAGGAATTACAGCTAAATCCAAGAGCAACATTAAGAGTCTGCAAGTCTGCAGTATTTCTCACTCCAAATTTTGCAGATTCAACCCTGTGATATTAGATTATAATATCTTTCAAATACATTTAAATTTTTTTCTCTTAAAAAAAAAAAGAAGAAAAAAATCCTCTGCGTTCCCCTTTCAAAGAGTTTCTCAGCTCTGCTGAGTGAAGGCTGTTTCTGAGAAATGATCATCTTTGTAATCCCATAATCCTACAGACAAATGGGAAGCCATCATTTAGCAGGTTGCAAGCAAAGCTTATTGAAACACAGCATGCTTTGCCCACCACCAGTCAGAGTTTAGAGAATACAGAACTGAGAAGAATAAAGCTGCTGTACAACCTTGATAACAAATGCACGTATTAACATACATACACCTACAGAGTATGTTTCAGTGATAAGGTATTGTTTTTCACATCTAGTGCAGATTGACCTAGCCTAAACTCTAGTAAAGACATTGAAACTTTATATTTAGAAGAACACTATTTTTTTTTCACTAGTAGGATTCTATGCTCTGTGCTAAAAAAAATTGCAGTTCCTGTATGTATACAGGACACATAAAATACAGAAACGAAAAAAGATGATAACTGGATTAGACATGTGAAGGTCCAACGCACAGGGCTAACAGATTAGTTGACTAAGAATTCTCCCCTGCACAATCTCTTGCTGTTCTGCTAAATTCTGCAAACAAGTGTGCTTTCTTCATCAGAAGCAAACCGCTATTTTACCCATGGGATGATTTATAGCTTCTGACAACTGTTAACTCGCTGAGATATCTGCTAGCAAGGACTGAAAAGCATCTTCAAGAACAGACGCCATGCAATAGAAGAGAAACCAGCAAACAGCGCAAAGAAAGCTAGTTTGACAAGTTTAAGTGTTATCTATGAAGGAGGAGATGCGCAGAAGCAATGTGGGTCCAGGTTGGGCCAGTCACCTGGGCTTGGAAAAACACATCTGGAGTTCCTGTTTTGCCCAAAGCAAAGTGATGCAACTTTCTAATGAAAGAGTTTGCAGATTCCATAATTCTTGCAAGTTTGAATCTGAATTAACTTCAGAATATGTGAGATAGCTTAAAGACTTTAATACATACTACAAATTAAGATTGGCATTTGCTCGTTTCGGTGGACCACTTCCAATTTTCTACAAGGTATGTTCACTTTGTTTTTATTCAATTCACTATGCACTTTCTAAAGCACACATTGTTTAAGGCTTGGGGCATTCATTTCCAGCTCAAGGACAAAGAGAATGAACTTCCATTCTTAGGGAAACACAGCCAGAAGATAGGTTGAAAGATGCTAGTCCTCAAGCACCCAGCCCATGGTCTAGGGTAAAAGTCTTAAAAAGAATATGTACCTAAATTTGCTAAACAGAAACACCTGATGTTCGGAATCAGAGGCTGAAATTCAAAGGTACAGAACTTCATCCAGAGGAAAATAAGGAAAAACAAATGTTATCTTCAGGAAGGTAAATGATTCTACCAAGGACCTGTGCAAATATTTAAAAATAAACTAGATTTTATTGAAATTAAAGTTATTCAAACAAGATAGGATAGTAAGGATGGCAGCACTCTCATGGAGTACAGTTGCCGAGGGCTAGATTGCAGAAATTCTGTGAAGGAATGCAATACCCACATCAGGATAAAGGCTTGAAATTTTACAGTAATATAACCTTGTTGTTAGATTGATCAGTTGATAAAGTTAAGCTCTTTTGACAGGAAAGTTTTGACTCTTACTGCTGTTTTGTTGGATGTCTTGTCTTCCTCCCCAATGCATGAAAACTTGCATGCTGAGTTGTTAATGTAGACAGCAATTTACTGGGAGCAAATACACACCCCCTGGACCATGTAGTAGAGACCACAACATACTAAATGCTTGTACTTGTCTTACAGAACACTGAACTCCAGTAAAGCTCAAAGGATGCATAACAAGCATAGCTAGTCCAAGAATCTGAGATAACGCTGATCAGCTGCAGTTGGCAATGAAGATTGCACTAGAGAAAACAGGGAAGATGGTGGAATGAGTCCTTTGATGGGGACACAGTAGGGTTTTTTTAAAGGCTTATCCTTAAGGCTTGGCCCAAGGGAATCAATTTTGAGGTCCAGTATTCAGCTTTCTGCTGGATCACTAGAATAATACAACCAAATATTTTTTTTTACTTGTTTTTTGTAAATATCCTAAGAAAACAAAACAGACCAAAGAGACTACTATCTGCGTTCTGTACTAGAGCTCCCATTTAAGCACAGCATAGGAATAATATGAATTGTACGTTAAAACTTTGCAAATAATAAACAGTCATTGCACTAATAAACTACAGGTGAAGAAAGAGAGTTACATTCTTAAGCAATAAGACAACAAGGGCCTCTCTGGACTGCTATTAAGGCCTGTAAGTTCATACAAGGCCAAAAAACCCATCCAAAAACTTCAAAGCCAAACCAAGCCTACTTTCCATACATAAAATAAATGCTAAAGAAGGTATTTATCCTTTGCACCAGTGCTATGAAATACAACTTATGCATAAAAAAATATGAATAACAGCACAAGTCACACATAGCTATTCCTGATACAGATACAGTATATATCACAGCTGTTGACAACTTCTGAAAGTTAAGCTCTGGGCTTTGCAGTTAATAAACAGCACAACTGAAATATAATTATGGGGCCTATCTTTTTTATATTTTATTTTTCCTCTGAACAAAGTGAACAAAATGCTCAGTTTGTGCACACTTAAAATGCAGGGAAGGGTAGCAAGCGTACAGGACTCAGGAACACACTCCCATTCAGCATCCACCCCTTATTTACAGCTTGGGCCAAACATTTCAGCCAGTCTATGAATTATTTTCCTATCCAAAATGAAAGAAGAGATCTTCACTAGAACATGACCACTTCAACTTTAGCTTTACATTTACAAGCAGCTGGCACCAACCTACAATTTGGGGTAATCAAGATGCTGTAAATATTGCTTCTAAACATAAGCCAGGGAAAAAAAAGTAGTTCTTAATAGCCTGTACCAAAATTTCTCAAAAAACTTTGCTTGAGTTGTCTTACCTCTCCAGCAGATGAAATATCTCACAGGAAGACAAACCTTAGACTACATATAGCACTTGTTAAGCAAAACTTTCTCCTCTATAGCATTCATCTTTTTTTTTCAGTTCCTTAATGAATACAGTTTTTTTCTTTTTAATACAAAATTACCCTCAGCTTTTTTTTTGTTTCCTTCTCTCCTGTTCCTCCTGAACACCCTAGACTAAGTAAAGGTGTTTCCGTTGGTTTGTTTGTTTTTCTAAAGAGCACAGCACCCGCCCACTTATTACTCAGGAGTGATTAATGCTTAACTGGAGCCACCTGCTTGAATTCTCCCTCTCTGCTTTCCTCTGTTACAATTCAGCTGTGTGAAATGACCATGAAAGGTTAAAGCCAAGCATACATTTACCTTTCTTGATAAATGAAATGACATGGCATAAAGATACTTGGTTTTCCTTCCTCATTATCAGAAACAGCCAGTCAACACCCCCTGTCGCCCCCCCCAACCAAAATAAACAAAACCCCAAACCAAACAAACAAACCCTCCGCTAAAATACACTGACTGATTGACAATGAAACCAGCCCAGGGCTTCAAGCTGAAGTCTGTCTTGTAGAAGCCACGGTGCAGCTATAGGAAGAACCGCAGTGAATTAGAAGGGTATCATTGAGCTGCATTTGTGTTGGTGTAATTGCTAACTATGTAATCATCTCAGAATTATTTCACACCTCTTCTTTCCTTTCTTTAAAGCAAATGAGATGTGAACATCTTTTCATTTCTCCAGAAAGACATTATTCTAGAGAGAATGATATATTCCAAGTAAAGTCAAGTAAAACACATAACTCTAATTGGACTAAGTACAGAATTACTCTGAATTCAATCTGCATTCTGTACACATCATTCTTTTCAAAGTTTTGTGGCCTGAACACATACAAAGCATAACCAATTCAGAGCTTGGAGAAGAAACATAACTAATGTGTTTCAGATTCATTTTGCTTGCTTATTCCACTCTTGACTGTCAGTGTAAAGACAATTTGAGCGAGTTGTTGAAATTTGGTCAATTATTTGCCTATCATAAAATGAAAAATCATTCCTGCTATCATTAAAATAATTTCAGATACATACATTTTACTGCACTCTTCCCCTATCCAAAATCTGACCTGTTTTTGTTAAACATAGTCGTATATTATAAACTCCCTACTCCTTGGCAACAAGACTTGTTTCTTAAAATTGGAAGTCCTTCAAATGTCTGTACTCTTAGCTTAATTTTTTTTACAATAAACTCAGAGTTTAATTCTCTAATCTATTATTATGCATTTTTATCACTGAATTTCAATTGAAATCAACATCATATTTCATTAAAACAATGCATACATTCATTGCAAACATACAGATGAACAAATGTGATTTTAAATTGCTAAAAGTGTAAAAATAGAATAATTGATTTCTTGCCTAACAAGAATAGTGAGGGATTCTACAAAATATGGTATACAAAATGAAACTTAAATGTGTTTCAGAAAATAAGTATTGAGTAAATGCAGAACAAATATCAAGTTACAGAACTCCCTTGAACAGTGAGTATTATTTGGCCCCAACTTTTTTCATCATCAAGAAGAAAATCAAAGAAAAGAAAAAACCTAGAATAATTTTTACATACTTTTTGCCTAATCAAAGCAATGAGAACTCTGGGGTTTTTTCTTTACAGAAAAGACTTGCATAGTCTGGCAAAAATCAGGCTGAGATAAGCGAAAAATTCTGTCCCTATTTAGAGCCAAATAAGTAATTAATTCAATTGGATCTGCAGTGTCCATTGTACCTGATTCATATGGAGTGGAAGAGTGCATCCCCCATCATTAATTTGGCTAGCTATTTATATAATACCATTTGCTTATAGTGTACTTCCTCTTTACATCTCCAGTACACTGTCCTCTGAGCCAGGAGATGCTGGATCTCAATTCATGTTCCATATTTGACATCTACATGGAAAGTTACCTCCTTTGAAGAGTTGGTCCCAACTTTGATGCTAAGAAGCTGAAAACAACATACAGAGTTGTCTTAAAAATCTGGTCTAACCTTTTCTTTTTGAGGAGATTTGACTCCCTCTTTTTTTATGTTTTAAAGACAAGACGCTCAACCAAATCATATTTTCAGTTATTGCATATAGAAAATTAGCAGTACTTACAATGATCAGTTTCCTCCAGCATTCACCTAAAAGCTAAGTTTTTTGCCAGAATCCACTGAATCCTCGGCAAATTACCTAAGACTGAAAGAAATTGAAGAGTACCTAGCTCATTCTTGTCTCTACACTTGTTGATAAAACATTAATTAAGTCAGCAGAGGGTAGATCAGGCACCTGGTTTGACATGCTCTAAACAATCTCACATTAGTAACTGTGTCTGAAAAAAAACTTCCTCCAGATTGGATTCTTCCACCAGGTCTCAGGTTCTCAGCAGCTTTATCTACCTCAGATTCCATATCGTCACCAATTTCTGTATTTCTCACCCTCATCTACTCTTGCTTTTTTCTGTGCCCATGTCTAATTTAAGAATGAGCTGTTAGTTCATTAACAAAACACGCTGAGAATATGCTGAGAACACTGTAAACAAAATCAGTGGAGTTTCTTAAGCAAACAGGTTTCAAAAATAGTTGGTACCATTGAAGTAAGAATCTATATGGTCCCTGAAGTAATAATTTTCAGTATTGGTTAGACAAAGAATGTAATCCTCAATGCAGATACTCATATCCCACAGTAATCTAAGAATCTATAAATAATAATGTATTTGCACCCTACCCTGGGCCAGCCCCCACAGCATCATCCTCTCTATGTATCCAGGAATGTTTCTTCACATGTGACTTCAAAAACAAACCCATGCTATTATACAGTGCATGCTACACTGAAGTTGCAAATTTTTCAGGCACAATTTGTCTAAAAGTAGGTACTTATGAGAAGAATTCTTTCAAGAAATGCAAATTTTTCAAATTCTCAATAACCTCTAAAGGACTCAAGTGCTGGCTCCCATGCTCATTGCATCTCTATGATATACTGAACCTCTGGACAGTGCAGTGGCATCCGGTAGCAGGAAAGTAGTGGAACTGCATCGTACCAAAGAATTGGACTTCTTGGCATGACTTCAATTTTTCCTTAGTCATCAACTCTCAAGACATGCATGTTGCATTTCCAGTAACTAAAGAAGTCTGCAGTAAGTGCCAAACTGGATCCCACAGATGTAAATCAGCATGACTGCTAAAGTCAAGGGATACATCAATTTTGCAGATAAGAATTTATTCCATAAAGTGGGGAGGGTGATGAATCAGATCTAATGCATATTGCACGGCTAAGATAACCATTTTGTCACATTATCAGTAAAATTTTCAGTTTGGGAGGTAAGAATACCTTTAAAAATTATAATCATTTCAGAAAGGAAGTTTTTTGCTGTCTACATACCATTAATGTGAAACTTACTATAAACATGAAGTATCATACAAAAAAATTAAATTCACTGAACTAATGTGTAGGTGCTTCTCTGTTTTAATTGGGCTTTCCATTCTAATTAGACACTACTTCAGTGATATCTTTCAACCAACATAAATGTATTAATAATGTACTTATTAATGCTTTAATATTACATATTAGAAATTGTGTTCTTTTCCATTCTTAAAACAGTATTTTTAAGCAATAATTTCTAATAAAAAACTGCAGAAACTGAACATGAATTTTTCCAATATTAAGATTAATAACTTAATTAACTCAGCAGGGCTTAATGATATACTGAAGCAACAGATGAGTTAGTTCTTAAGTAATATTAGTAATAATAATTATTCTTATATAACAATGTATTTATTTTTGTTATTAGCTTGACTTTCAGAGATATTGAGCAGTATGGTAGATTAATAATGAAGCTGAAGTAACCAATGACTTCCAGAATGAGGCTATTGAAGTCCTAACTACAGCTTACGAACACCCACTTCAGCCTCTTACAGGATAATGGCTACAACAGTATGTAAGTTCTCCTAAGTAGTATTCAATTGCGGACATTCTGTTGGCCAGATTCATTTTATCAATAACTTTAAATAACCAGTCTCTGAAAAAAGTATCTGATTTTGATACTTTTTGTTGAAAGATGATTTTTTTAATAGGATCCCTCAGCAGTTCAGAAGAAATCAGCAGCACATTCTTATGCAACACAGTCATTACTAAAAGTTTCAACATTTTCTTTTAATTCATTATCCAGGAAAAGCAGAATCACATATTTGAGGCAAATCACTGAAGCAGAAGTTGATACTTTATAGCCATTATCATATTTAAGACAGAATCAGCAACAATACAAAAGGTTTGTATTGATTCAGAATGCAGAATAGCAAATTAATATTTGATCTTTTCCTCTGTCTGACTCTTAAAGAACTCACAAAAAGTCATACATTAACAGTGTGAATGTAAGCCTATTTAGATTTTTTTCTGGGTTGTCCTCACATGAGTTAGTTACTGGCAAAATCTACAGTGTCTAGCAGTCATATAACAAAGTATCAAGAGGAATAATGCAGAACGTTCACTGAAAGTAGTTGAGGACAGAGACAGTGGCTGTAAATTACATCTTTGGTGTTTACTCAGTCTTAACCTCTGGGAATAAAAACTTGGAGAGAAGACAAAGGAATTGTTCAGCCCATTATTAATTTATTCATGACCTTATTTCAAAGACATACTAAAATCTTAAATTAAGGTTCTATTGGAATAGAAACAAATAAAAATATGCAACAAACTATCTTCTATTCATCCATTCAGAATCAGGTCTATTTGCTTTTTTGGACAGATGGAGAATTTTATTGCTATTTGGACTCATGAAGCCAATTCAGCTCCAGTGAGGGAAATGGAATTTTGTTCCCCAGTCCACAAAGATGTTGTCAATTATACAAGGCAGTTTTGTTCAACTTCAAAAAAAAAAAGTTGCCAGGAATCATATATTCTGTGGGTTTTGCCCTCCAGTAGAATAAAAATAGGATTGATCCATTTTAATTTTAAATAATGAACAAACAAATCTTGTTATGAAACAATGCTGCAGGAAAGAATTTTGTTATGAATTTACACAGCTATTTGCAGTACTACATTTTAGTTGTGACAGCGTTGGCCCAGCTGTTAAGCTCTGAATGTCTGTTTCCCAAACTAGTTTTGCATGTACCGCTTGCAAATACAGTACATCTTCATCAATGTCAAATTCAAAAACAGCCTCCTGAATATATTTTGTACTTTATATTCTAGTGGGCTTTAAATCTTTGTTTAAAGGCTTCTCTCTGTTCTTTTTATTTTGGAATTTAATTTAGTCATGGAAAGTTAATTAGTCTTTAGATTTATAATTAGAGCAGTGAGTCAGCTCTTCCCATCCTGTGGTATGGCCAGTTTTATACTAGAGTCTGAAAAGAAGAGGATGTAATTCATAATTTTATGCAAATATCCTATCAGCTTTAAATGAAATGGAGATGGAAATCTTTTCAACTCTTGTCTGTACAAGAGCCCTATGCCAAAAGATTTCATTAGAAGCACTAGAAAGAATACAAAGGAAGAAGAAAATCTTATATCTCATTTATGGGAACTATTTACATTAGTGGGGACTTCATTACTGAAGGGAGGGGGAGGCTGCAAGTTCTCTAACCAAACTGTTGTGTTTCAGAAAAGGTTGTTTAGACAAATCCCAAATGTTTCACAAGAACACATCAACTTCATCAGCTTTTAATAAAGCATTATGGTAGAGCTTTCCTTCAACTTAAATATTTGTATGCAACTGATAATGAAGTGTTTGAATAAGCTTATTTTGCAGGAAAACTTTTTGTAATTTAAGCAGAAAGGAAATCAGTCTATTGTCAGAATTGTTGGAATTGAAATCCAAGACTCAATCAGATCCAGACATCTACCTACCAAGTCTAAAAGAGAAAAATTCTCAGTTATGTTTCTATTTACTATGGTCTGGTTTATTTCAGGTCACATTACAAGGGAAATAAAAAGTCCATATGGCTCAGTAAAGAATAACATAATCTACAGGCAATGGATCGCTTTGGCTAGCTGTGCAACACATCAAATGGCATGTATTCCTCATCCAGAACAGGCCAGTAAGATTCAGTAAAATTATGGCTGTATCAATTAAATAAAGTTATTATCTCATCAGATGTAATGTTATGCAAGCAAAGAGACAGTTCAGTTTAACACTGTATGGGGAGAAATGTCTTTGGATATTCTATTATTGTTAAAATAATGTCTGAGAATGTCCAAAGTAAAAGCACAGAAAAAACACGCAGAAGGATTTGACAGATTTTTGTCAATGTATGCATTACGTATGTGTACAGATTGCATTTTTATATGTATTGCATTTTTATAATTCCCTGCAATAAACTTTATGCTGTGTCACTGTCCTTTATCTTAAAGGAACTATGGATACAGTAAGAATACTAATCTCACCGGAGTTTAACCAACTAAGCTGATCACTGTAAGTGCCCTCACTTGGAAAGGAAAGAGAGAAGTGCTTTCTGGGGGTGACTAATTTCATTCTAAGTTAGTATCCAAGAGACATAGGACAAATTGCTTACGAAGATACATTGTTCTCCCCATTGATTATAGTGGGAGCCTAGACTACATGCCTTATTTTTGGATGTCTAGAAAAGACATCCAGAAAATGCAAATTTATAGTCAAAAAATTATTTAGGAACTCAGTTTTAACTAGTTTTAATTGGCAAAAGCTTAGTGACAATGAGAAAGCACTGAAGCAGAATTAGCTACAGACATGACTTTGGAGGTTATGGTATTTCAGCTTGTTCAGAATTCCTTTTCTTTTCTCTACTCCTTAAACTTGAAAATAATGAGTCCCTGAAACAAAGAATTTTTTAGAAAGGAAAAGTTCCCTGATAACAAGAAACTGCCAGCTGGCTTTTAGACATCATATAACATTTCTTTAGATAACTCAATAAGAAATGGCAAAAAAACATTAAAAGACAGTTTTCAAAATATGAGTACAATTGAAAAATTATTTTTCTGAGCCTACTTGAGTAAATTCAGATGAGAGGAAAGGTATTATGGCATTAATGCACAAGAAGAGGTACCTGTGTATATGTCTGCTTTCATGCAAAATTTCTAAAGAAAGGAGTAACTATCTACACGTCCTGAACAAACATAGATATTTCTTTAAAAAGTGTTGCTACAGATGTAGTAGAAAGTGGACAGAGGATCTAATGATCTAATAAAATTATCTTAAAAGTTTTGCATAACCAATTTGGAGATAAGTACACTAAGAATGGAGCAAAATTGTGACTACCGAAGCCACTGCTGCTGCACTATGTTGACTACAGCACTATCAGACCTACAGTAGAGCTGGCAGATAAAACTTCATTGCTATGCTTCCACATTCAGTGAAGCAGTGATGGAAACATTATACCTTCTAACAACCTACACAGTGCTTACTAACAATGTGCTGCTTCAAGATACTGAAGGGTGGTACAAAACTCGATCCAAGCATTTGCTCTCTATTGGAGTGCTTACGAGCATCACACTTACGAATGCAAGCGAAGCTTTGGGCACTCAGAAATAAAATTAACAAGTCTAGGCACCTAGCTCCCTTTAGTTATCACCACAGAGGCTAACTAGCTTACTGTTTACTAGCCACTTGAAAGACATAGAATGTAAACAATCAGTGAATTAGAAACTATGGACTGAACCTATGTCCACAGAAGTTTGCATTCCACTTGTACAGTTATTTCATAATGGGTTACCACTGCATTTCTGTATCACAGCTGTTAGCAGAGATAAAGTCTGAAAACTTCCATACCAAAACTTCTGCATTCCTTTGAAATGGAACTTTCTCTACCTGCCTGAAGCTACCCTATTTTACCTCCTACCTAACATTTTTGATCCACAGATTCCATAGGCAGCTGCCAGAAATACACGTTTTAGGCCAGTTTAAAGACACATATAGTACATAGAAACTACTGGGAAGAGGAAACAAAGGATTTTTGTGTCTAGAATGTGCTTCAATTTTTGCCCATCTCTGTACTGGCCATTTCTTTCATTGAAATCTCTTTATTTCTTCTCTAAGCTAAAGTATTAGTTGGAGGAAAATATAACTCATAGAAATGGGCTCTTTGTGACATAAATTGTGACTTTGTTGACAAAATCTGCACATCTGTATCAGACTTTTCAGAAAGAGCAGTGATTTTCTTAACTCTCAAACTGCATCTTTTTACATTACACTGACAATGGCCACACTTCAATGACATTTCCAGCCTGCCTTATCTATACCAACAACTGGTTTAAAGTTTCCAACGCTGTAGCATATGGGCACTTTAATGCCCTGAAGTTTTCTTCTGTTCTATTCTATTCTGTAATACTTACAAAAAGGATTCTTAGTAGCAAAAGAATAAAAGATTAGTAAGAACTGTTCGAAGTTATGGATATGCTTAAGGAGTGCAATACTAATAACATCTACTGAGGATCACAACAATTCACAGCATAAATATATTCATTACAGTGGAAATGTAAACGGAAATAAAATTATCCTTATTCATCATTTAGAAACAATTCAAAATGTTGAAAATGCTCCTGGATAAGGAAGTTTTAGTCACAGGGTGACAATATCTTGCCCACTCATGACACATTTTACATCTAAATGCAGTATTAAATGGCATACAAATGAAAGGCTCTAAAGTGACACAGTAGCTGACATAATATTCCGACCATAAATGTCAAAAGCAACACCATTCTGCAGTTTCTAAATGTTCTGCTCCAGAATACCTCAGGTTTGACTGATGGAAGCCAAGTTCTTTCTACTTCTGTTCATGACAGTGGAAGAGGAAAACAGCATGTTTGAAATAGAGACCAGAGGACAGTATTCACATTACTGACTTCAGGCAAATAACCTAGGTGACTGAGGCCACAAACACTTCTAAAGGACTGTTCAGGTAACCTATTTTAGAAGTCAGCCATTCTCCCAACTCCAATTACTATAGAAACAATCAAGGCTTGCTGAGCCTCTAATGTTGGCATTGAAGTGAGATACACAAACTGGGCAATGAAAATTCTGGGCTCCTAAGAAGCAGCAGATAAAAATCAATGGCAGCTAAACCAAACCAAAACAGAACGAAAAAAAAAAAAAAAATAGAGAGGACAAAAAAGACCTTACTCTGGATGAACTCATAACTCGAGTAACTACATAAGTAACTGGATTACAGACCAACAATTTAAAAGTAGTATTCCTACATGTTCTAACTCTGAAACTGGCAAATGTCAGGGGATCTGAATATTGGCTAATGACTATAAAATACATTCGGAATCTAAAGGGGAAGTTCCTCATCCTGTCCCAGTATTGTTCATGTTTCCAATCCTTTATTTGTATATGAACCTTAGAGAGTAACAGCAATTTCCATGCCAGCTGGATTTCACCCAATTTTCTTGGAGAAAAAGAGAGAGTCTAAGTGTGCGACATTGTGGCTGCATTACATGAATCTGGATAACACTAACTGAAAAGCAGACTACAAGTAGGATGGGTTGTGCATCTCTGGCTAGTGCAGAAGCAGTAAGCAGGCATCACTTACAGCAGGTTCACAGTCTCAGGCTTGTGGGAATGACCACTGGGAACAAGGAGAATCTCTGGGATATTAAGGAATCTGGACCATTCTTTTTCTTTCTCTTTCCTTCAACCTAATTTATTCTAGTCTTATACTCTGCAGACTTATGTGACTAGAATTATATCTTGAATTCTTTTATAACTTAACAAGCATTACATTTACTTTTGAAATCATTTAGAAATTTCCCACATAAAAATTTTTGGTGTGAGTTACAATCCATGGAAGCTGGCTTTTCTTAGCTTTCTAGAATATTTCAAAATGAGATTTGGAATTCAGTTGTACTTCTGGGGCCTGAATCTGACCCACCACAGTCCCACTGACTTTAACTGATTTCATTTCACTAACATGGCTTGCTTATACTTGTGGTCATCACACACTGTAAACTATCAGCTGATATTTCTCATATACTACTCTACACCTAGCAAGAAATCAAATTTTTTCATTCAGCCCACTTGTGCATTTCAAACAGTATTCTCATGGAAATATAATGGTCAGTTTTAAATGCTTTGGCAATAGGATTTCTACAAGATCATTTCAGGTTTTATATCCCTGTCATTAACCCTTATACAGTCTTCAGGCTTTTCTTCTTCATGGATCATTCAAAATTCATCACCTGTCATCTGTCTTCAGACTCCTAATAGCTGTATTTCTCCCTCATGATCTTCACTTACCTTAGCACCCCCTTACTGACATTTTCTATCCATCTGTCTTTGATACTCTGTTTGCTCTCCTTTGGAACATTTTCTCTATCAGATATCAAAAGTGTCAGCATTTTCTTTACTCAATCCCTAACCACTTTAAAACCATGTCTCAAACCTCTTCTGACCTGACCAAATAACATTACTGATTTTCTCTCAGCTTCTCTGTGAAATTGAGTCAAGTATCAGCTTCAGGTTCTCAGACAGTTTGCTTATGCTGTCATCGAACTATGTGACTGCAGCGGAGAGCTCATTTCTCTCTTTCAGACAGGAAAATTTGAGAGAGGGGGATCCATCTGTAAGTTTGAAGTCTACTGTGCCTGTGAACTATGCCAGAACCAGCTGGTTTGGATGGTCTTATGCTCACCTTGCCCATAGCTATTAGTTTCAGAAGCAGACTTGGCTGTGTCCGGATATATACCATGTCAACCCTGTGGCCCAGCAAAAGATAACTGGTTTTGTATTCTTTTATTTGGTTCAATTGCCTAAAATTGTGAGGGTTCCACATTGTAGCCTGTAAAAGTATTTGTGTAGGGTAACTCTTTGAGTAAGTATTAAATGCCCCAGCTTTGAGGCAGGAGGGTATGCGAAAACTCTGGACCAGCTGCAACAGCATCTGAGGAAACCCTGGGCAGCAGGAGCCAAAGCCGCTGTGTTCAGCATCTCTGGAAGAACCCTTGAGCCTTTGTGGTCAACTGTGCCCAGATCCCCATCGAGAGATTTAGCTGACTCGCTTCAAAAGGGAACCTGGGGGAAAATTAGACTGTATAATGGTACATGAATAGATCCTAGCGGCAAAACAAAGACCCAGACTGACAGCACAGGTGTTCCCTGAAGAATCACACTCCAATTTCACATCTCCGTAACCACACCATTAATGGCACTAACTGGAACACATATTGAACTCTTTGATAGATGAACCAAGAACATAAACAAGCATGACAGAGAGACTACATCCAAGCTTTACGGTGAGTCAGGATAGAACATACTTCATGTAATGTCTGAAATGTTATCAGGGGACTTTTGTCAGTCCCAAGGGAAATTATTCACTTAATATAAAAAAAAAAACAAACCAAAACACAAAACCAAAACAAACAACTACATAAAGTATCCTAGTTCCCATACAAAACTTTTCAACTGTAGGACTGAAACATATTTCATACTCATATTGTGTTAAGGTGACTTTGCTATCACTACAGCTTAGAGTGCAATAAAGAAGTGAACTAATTGCTTTGTGTACTCAGTAGTCTGAAATTTTAAGCAAATCTGGCTTATTATTCATGAAGTTCTGCCATAAGTGGGTAGAAACTAGTTGCAAGAATAAAATGCCTGTATCTCTAGTTTAATGTAGTGGAATTACTTTTCCAGGTAAGGATATTATTTGCTAGAACCAGAGGAGCAAAACTGATATTTCAGGTTTTTGACTCTCTGAAGACCAATGTTTTAAAATAGGGATTATTTTTTACAACTGTTTCAATTTTCAATGAATCCCTTAGTAAATCAGCTGTATAGCCAAAAAGAGGGTATTTTCAGAGTTTTAAAAGAACTGTCTTTGTGTACTTGATAGATACAAGAGTAACTTACTGCACATGCACTGAATCTGCAAGCCCAGTCAGTTATGGTGTGGGAATACTCATGTCTCCGTGCTCCAACGTACATTAGATACGCAATTCCAGAGACTCTTCATCATATTATTAATTTTTAAGCATTATCTTGCTTAGAAAAACTCAGCTAAGTCTAACTGACAGCTTGTTGCTGAAAAATGACCATTTCAAGGAAACGCTTAATTTGTCTAGTATTGAAGAAATAACATCTCCCCTTCAGAAGCCAGATAATAGCAGATCATCAAATAATGTGTTACAATCTGCATATAAAGTGGAATGAAATATTTTTATAAAGAAGGTGATTGCTTGTCTCACTTAGTGACGGTTGTTTCCCATGGCTTTTGGAATTATTTATATTAATTGATAGTAATATGGTTTAAACATTAGATATAATTTGAATATTCACAGTACAAAAGCATTCAGGTTATTTAAAGTTTTTAATAAATGACATGTTATTTGCTATAAATACTCTACAAGAAGCAACAAGCCTGTATTAACTTCAAATCTTTTTAGCTTAATATCACTCCTATTTATTACATACCACACTAATAGACAATAAATCCTCACAGTGGAAGCACTTGTATTTGCAAATTAATACCCTACCTCATAAGTCATGTAAACAACCCTTTTATTGTTGTTTCACCTCTATCATTCATTGCATTTGACTTATGAATAAGTTTTAGGGAGTTTTTATAATTCTGTTGTTTTTTCATAGCTTTCAAAGTGATAGTCATTTCTTAACCAATTCAAACATACCATGTGGGTGAAAACACTCATCTAACAGATACTTGTGAAGACACAGTAAAATACATCCTAAATATAGCTCAACAATAAAAACAGTCCAGAAAATATCAAATCTCTAAGGGGGTGAATATTCTGATGTGCTGTGGTTTTAGTCACATTACCCAACCAGCTTGTGAGTAAGATAAATCTGCACTGTGCCTCTTCTAAGAAATGACAAATGGACCCGTCCTTTTCTAATCAATTTGTGGAACTGCCAACATCAATAGTGCTCCTGCTTTCATCTCTGGGTAAACAAGAACTAAAGTTCTCCATTTTTTTCTAAACTGCTATAAAATGGACTTAAAAAACAACATTGATATGTGAGCCATGATCTTCAGAAATGGTTGTGTTCAAAAATTACAGGAGTCAAACACACTAAGCATCCCTTACCTACCTCAGCCTGAATACAGAAGTTTGAAGCTGTGCCTCAAATATCAGACTTGGGATCTTTGTTTTTGGTCTTATTACAAAACGGGTCCTGAGACAGAGAGCTCTCTCCCTCCTCCATCCCCCAGATACAACAGCCATGAGCACGGATTCTGGTCTTCATACACAAGCACACCACAGTGAGATTGTTGTTGCATATCCTGATGGTAGCTGAAGGTAGTCCTTCTGCCATTGAAAGTCTTGAAGCTTCAGTTTAAAGATTTTGGAGGTTTGATGACTTCAGCCTACAGTCTAGTATCACAATAACTCTCTAAACAAACAGGACAGGATGTTCTGACCACAGCTGTAACTTTTTAGTGAGCCAGTACAATAAAATGAGCATTTACTTTTAGCATAGCTTGTTAGTGTGTGCTACTAGAGCAGAGCAGACATTTTTTACTCTGTACAATCACAGGCAGAATTAGTTCAGAGCCTACAAATGGCTAGCATTTGGTTGTACAACCAAACATTTGATTATTTTTATATTACCAAAAAAAGTTATCAATGGCTTAATTGTGATTCCAATTCTTTTTAAGTGTGTAAAGCCCATGAACCTCTTCTTTCACATCTAAGTTGACTGAGTACACATTCTGTAACTGCTATATTGAAATGAATCTCCTCTAATTCTATTCTCTTTCTTCCACTAAGACAAGCATTTGCAACATCTCTATTTTTCTTTGGGAAAGACTTATGGTCTCTCTTTCACCTTAAAGTTTCCTCTGTATAATTTTGGATAATGATTTCCTTTTCAAAATGTGAATTTAAATTGTAAGAAAAGAAAGTAAATAGCATTTTATCCAATGAATTTTCCCACAATGATGATTTCCTCTACTGGATTTTCTTTAGCATGTCCTATTATTATTATCTGCAAAACAGAAGCTTATTCAGATGTTTCATTTTTGTCCCAGAATTGTTAACATAGCTGGAATAAATTGGGAGGGGAACTACACAGGCAGTATAATCCATTTTCAAAAGATTTTATAAACACCAGGTATCAGGAATAACTACCATAAAACTATGCATTCAATTCGTGCACAAATTCTAGGCAGCAGAACATGAAAATTTGCTTATTTTTGCTAACTGAGAGCACTTGCCTTGCAATATGGGATGTTCTTTGCATCAGTTCCAGTCAAAGTAACTAACCTTAGTCACAAGGTATGTTTGTGGCTTAGTTCCAGTTGCCTGCTGGAATGACTGAATTGGAAAGGACTGTCCAGAGATTAGAGTATGTATGTAAATCACAGACTTTCCATCTGACCTTGGACTGAACACGTAAGGCTGAGATTCTGACCCTCAGAATTCTGTCACAGTCCTTGCACCTATTACTGTCTACTACTGGCTAGTTTTAAAGGCACATAATTAATCTAAGCAAAGTGATTTTTGGCTTTAACCTCCCTGTACCTCATTTTAGAAGCTGACAATAACATCATTACTGAATCTTACAGCTTTTTGTGAGGAGAGATATTGAAGATATCATGCTTGAATATCTGGATTGAGGAACATAAAAGAATCTAAAACTAACTAGAAGACCATCCAAAATTCAATCTCAAGTATTCTAAGATCATGTACTACTACTACTAAAAGTATAGTGCAAATTGCACATTTCTAATCATGTCAGGTTGTCCAGGTGTGAGGGAAAGAAAGTCAGTGTGTTTTAGTACCTCCCTCTCATTAACCACTATCTCACAAGAGCTTGTTTTCTCACACAGTGTCCCAGCAGGAAAAGAGAATACAAGAGATAATGAAGGCAGGAGGGTTTAAACCACAGCAGAACGAGGCAGTGCTGTTGTGTTCAGAACATGGCAGACAGCCCTAAATCCAGGCCTGAAGATGGTGGTCTGCACCAGGGACAGCCTGTTACCCTGGGTTGCAGCAGCCTTGCATTTCAGGAGGCATAGTTCTTCAGGAACAGAGGGCCTGCTGCTTTCTATAACCTACAAGGGAAGATCCTTTCCCCACATTCACATCAAGGCTTTCTCCACATCTATATCTAGCAGCAGGAATCAGGAAAGATAGCTGGATGTTTGATCAAAATCCTAATTAGAACATAAAGCCAAACTGATTTGCAGTTCTCATCTCCTTCTCTGCACTTCCTTCTTTGCAAATGATAATTGCTGAAGTGGCATTTCATAAGAGGATTCTGCCTGTGACATTCAGACATACTGGCATTTGAAAGAGTACTAAAGATATGCTAAGGCAACACAGCATCTCCCTGGAACAGTACAATATGGTCATTGTATTATTTACCCTTCGCTAGAAGCAGTGGAATAAAAATAACCCTAATCTGAGGGGAAAAAAATTTGATTGTTTATGAAGATCAGATTATCTCCTCTTGAACTCTTTCTTCCTGCCAAGTACTTAGTATGTCCCTGCAATTCTATTACTCATGGGTTTTTTTTTAGTCTGGGTACCATACGACAAAGTCATTATGACAGAATAGGGAGAGTAATACGAGACACACAGTCCAAGAGGCCACGGTAGTCTTCAGGAGCCTAAGGGTTATGCCATTATATCACATGTTTGAAAGATAAACAGACAGTCTTAATAGGAATACAGTGACTGGGTGAACCAGCATCACAGATGATTGAACTCAAGACCCTTGAGAAAAAAAAACGTCCAGTTGAAGAAGTGTCATTTCTTTCTAGAGCTCCTTATGGTCTCATTTTCCAACAGATGGACATAGAGTATGATGAATTAACACTTCAATCTCCTGGAAATCTCATGGCCTTCATTTTAAAATACTGATTCCACAAAGTGTACACACTCTAATGATATGGTGAAAGTCAGCATAGCTCTATAATACAGCCCATCATCAAGATTAGAAAGGAAAAAATCCCAACAAAACAAAACACCAAGGCAGTTTTACTTAACAAGGCTATCTCCACTTCATTTCAATTCAGAATTAAAGTCAAAAGGATAGACCACAGTCCTTTTGCATTTCTGCATTATCCTAATTTTCTAACAATAAGAAAGTGAATTTAATCATATCTGAAGATAAAAAGTGTGGACCATTTAAGGTAGTGGGATTCAAAAAAGAAAAAAAATAAACAACAAACCAAAAAACCAAACCACCAAACCAAAATCCAAAACCAAACTATGACTGCATAGTACAAAGATCTGCAGTATCTTTTAAATTCTGTTCAAGTACATCCTTCTCAGCTATGCTAGATTTCAGAATCTAGTGCTGTCATTTTAAAAAGGAATAAAGTATATTCTTAGTCCTCACTATGAATCATCAGTTTGCTTTTAAAAAAAAAAAGGGAAAAGAAACCGGCAGAGAGTTTAAAGCATAGAGAGAAAGGGGGGCATGGGGATGGGGAAGAGGATGCTTGAAACATCCGAAAGAATCTTTGATCTTTACTGTGAATTGATCCTGTGATTTTTGAATCACATAAGAACATTAAAGTATCTTTTTTATTCACTTCAATGGACTTGGATCAGACTCTTAAAGCCTTGTCAGATAATTAATGCTCTACAATGCAGCTAGCAAAACTTTTGAGTGATATTACTGTTTTGACCTTTATTCCTTTTTTCTCAGCTAAAATAAAAGGAGATCACTGTCTATATTGTTAAATCTTATAAATACAAACAGAAAGACATATTCATGGTAGGTTTATTTTTTTTTAAAAGCAACCTTTGTTTTCAAGCCAAATTTCTGTGGGTTGGTACTCAGCACATTCTGAATAAAGTTAGATCCTCCCACCTTGGAAAGATTCCAAGTCAGGCAGGCAAAATTGATTGCCTATCATTTTTAGCATCTTGTATCTGAAAATTAGGTGAAATTTAGGCTGGAAAATTATTTTTTCCTTTACCATGGGAATTATTAGTAAAAGGTACTTACAAACTAGAAAACTGTTTCCTTAATTGTACATTACTAAATGCAACTTAATTGTAAAGCAGCAAGAAGCTTACCATAGACTTTTAATGAAAATATAAATCTAAGCAGCTCATTTGAAGCATTTACATTTTGTTATGATAAAATAAAATGGAAAATGTACATTTCCTGCTCCCCAGATTTTTTCATATTTCTGACTGTTGTATGCTCAGCTAACTTCTTTATAGCTCTCTAGATAATACTGCATCTACAGTTTTGTTCCTCGTCTCTTTTCTTGTGAAATATTGGAGGAGTCAAAGTATTTTAATATTTTTTAAAAAATTAACATTTACTATACCATTACTCATTGTGCCCAAATTTAGTACTAGTTCTGTACAATAGCACAAATTAATACTGGAACATATTTCAGCGCTGCAGAGGTAGGGTGCTGCATCAGCTCAGGTAAGAGACAAATACGCTGGACACAATATTAATGAAGAGAAAAAGAAAAGGGAAAACATATGGAACCACTTCTTGCAGAGTTCTGCAAACTTCTGCCAAAGCCTTAAAGATTTTATGAGAAGGAAGAGTCTGTTCTAATCCAGGAGAGGATTAGAATATAGAAAATAATGAAATCTGAAGAAGCAGGGAGAGAGTAGTAAGTTATATATTTCTAAAAGTTAAATTTTTCATCATGAAAAGTCTGTTGAAATTTAAAAAAATAACCAGAAGAATGTAAGAAATACATTCCAGATAGCTGTGGAAGACTGAAATTGAGAAAGATCTACAGACGTATTCAGAGCTTCAGTTAAAGGGAAGAGGCAAATATGAACACTGGAAGATCGTAATGAAGAAGGAAATAATTGAAATGCTGAAAGACTGGTGCAGGACAGAAAAATACTTCAAAGGGGAAAAAGTTCCTTAAGATCTAGGAAAGTGCATCAAGAAAAAAATGATGGATAAAGTGAATGGCTTTCAATCTGTAACTAGGACCACGAAAATTAACTAAAGAAGGATCATATTCTCTAATACTCCTCCACTGAAAAAAAGTAAGGGTTTAAGAATACAAAAATAGGTTATAAACCAGATATCTAGGTACAAAACACCAGTGAAACATAGGAAATGCAAATCTTGTAAGGGTTTGGTTTTGATAACAAATATATGTTATGTCAGTAGATATAGCCTACTGAAGTGAGACTGAATGGTCAAAATCCTATTTTATTAGTCAAAAATACTCATGTTTTTTTCTTTATCCATATGCTCATAGACATCAGGGCACACAGTTGGTGAATAGTGTCCTGCAGAGTGTACCTGCACCCCAGTATTGATATGGACAGTTGGACTATATCTACTATTTCTATACACAAATATAACAATCATGGCTTTAAATCTACAATATATATTAAAAAAAAAAGGTAAAGCAAAGCATATATATTAAAAAAACTATAAAAGGTGAAATTATTTGCCTAACATACAACTTCTGAATTCACTCAAAGTTCCCTGAGAGTAGAATCACACTTTAGATAGTTTCATGGTGGTTCACAGTTGAAATTACAGTATCTTGCTTAATATGTGATTAACTCCTTAATTAATGCATCCTTGTGGTAGGTTGATCCTGGCTGCATGCCAAGTGCCCACCAAAGCCGCTCTATCACTCTCCTCCTCAGCTGCACAGGGGAGAGAAAATATAACAAAAAGCTCGTGGATCAAGATAAGGACAAGGAGAGATCATTCACCAATTACTGTCACGGGAAAAACAGAGTCGACTTGGGGAAAATTATTTTAATTTATTGCCAATCAAACCAGAGTAGGGTAATGAGAAATAAAAACTAAATCTTAAAACACCTTTCCCCCACTCCTCCCTTCTTCCCAGGCACAACTTCACTCCCCATTTTCTCTACCTCCTCAACCGCCAGTGGCACAGTGGGATGGGGAATGGGGGTTATGGTCAGTTCATCACACATAGTCTCTGCCACTCCTTCCTCCTCAGGGGCAGGACTCCTCACACTCTTCCCCTGCTCCAGCATGGGGTCCCTCCCATGGGAGTCAGTTCTCCATGAACTTCTCCAACGTGGGTCCTTCCCATAGGCTACAGTTCTTCATGAACTGCTCCAGCGTGGGTCCCTTCCATAGGCTGCAGTCCTTCAGGAGCACACTGCTCCAGCGTGGGCCCGCTGTGGGGTCACAAGTCCTGCCAGAAAACCTGCTCCAGCGCGGGCTCCTCCCTCCACGGGTCTGCAGGTCCTGCCAGGAGCCTGCTCCAGTGCGGGCTTCCCACGGGGTCACAGCCTCCTTCGGGCATCCACTGCTCCGGCGTGGGGTCCTCCCTGGGCTGCAGGTGGAGATCTGCTCCCCTGTGGACCTCCGTGGGCTGCAGGGGGACAGCCTGCCTCACCGTGGTCTTCCCCACGGGCTGCAGGGGAATCTCTGCTCCGGCACCTGGAGCACCTCCTCCCCCTCCTCCTTCACTGACCTGGGGGTCTGCAGGGTTGTTTCTCTTACGTGTTCTCACTCCTCTCCCCGGCTGCAGTTGTCATTGCACAGGGTGTTTTCCCCTTCTTAAATCTGTTATCCCAGAGGCACTACCACTGTCACTGATGGGCTCGGCCTTGGCCAGCGGCGGGCCCATCTTGGAGCCGGCTGGTGTTGGCTCTGTCGGACACAGGGGAATTTTCTAGCAGCTTCTCACAGAAGCCACCCCTGTAGCCCTCCCCCTGCTATCAAAACCTGGCCACGCAAACCCAATGCATCCCTAAGCATCATAGGATACTCTGTGATCACACAAATCGAAAAAGCATATAACATGATGAGTTTGCTCTGGTATGCAGACTGTTTCTATATAAGATAGAAGGCAGAGGAACCAAAGCTAATGTAGAATCAAATGTATCAGAAAGCATGCAAAGTAAACAATATGTAACCAGTATGAACCAGAAAGTTGAAAAGGGATTTTGGGGAGCAGAGCCTTACCACACAAACAGCCACAGAATAACACCATGAAACACCAAGATTACCTAGGTAAGCAGCATGAGAAATATTAAATTTGGGTATGGATTTAGCAAAACTGGGATTAACAGGAACAAATAGGTCAGGACACTTAGAGCAGACTGGGGCAGAGAAAGGGAGATGCTAGGGTGGCAAATAGGGTGATGAAGAAACAGAAAAAAAATTAGAATAAGGTCAAAACTAACCTTATTCACCACTGAACCTCATTCATTCATTGAACAAGAGAAGATGAGATCTTTGCAATAACAGGCATGCCAACACCAGCAGATTATAGCAAAGCTGACCCACTGCACTGGGATACTAGAGGGAACCCACCTGACAAACTCTCAGACTCTCCACTAGGTCTATGTCCGAAAGACTTGGTGCAGATGAGTAAAGAGTGATAGAACTGTAACTCAGTAACATTAGTAGTGTAATTATTAAACAGTAAACATTAAAGCTTCTTCCATCAGTTACTCTCTGCAGTCAAAAAGGAGAGTGTCAGAACCAGAGGTAACAACTTCCACAGTTAATTATTCTACACAATATTGTGCAGAAATAAAGAAAATCAATGGAAGTCTCTCTCCACATAGAGCAGATTAGCAAAATCCAAATATTTTTACAGTAGAATGTACTTAATTTCTTTAAATTATTTTTTTTTTTACTTTCCTTTTCTACAATACATCATAGAATAAAAATAGATTAAATATATAAAAATGCTTCCAACGTAACACCCCCCCACCCCTCCCTAAATCTAGGGCCAATTAACAGTTACGTTTTCCATAGTATGCTCATCCACTTCATTCCCCCCCAAGGTAACCATAACTCTGGTTTCTAGGGTCACAAACCTTAACATAAACCCCCCCAGAGAATTTAAATAAAAAATTAAAATCAGAGCAATGTAGAAGTTTCAAACAAACTAATGTAAGTCAGAAATAATGTGCATACTTTTTCCATTGAGAATAGTTGATTATAAGAATAAATCATCAAGAGATGGATTTCCTATTTCTGTTTGTTTCCACTGAAATATTCAGAATTTTTTTGGAAGATACCTAGTGGGTCAAACTCAGTTCTGTGTTATCTCAATTCCAGAATATATGAATAGATTATTGAAGCCATGTTACACAAGCAAACACACAAAATGACTTAAAACTAACTATGCCTTGCTATGTCAGAGTATGTAAAAATGTTACATGGGGTCTAATTGAAATACATGAGATTACTGAATCAAGAGAAACTTTTAAGTGAAAGAACAAATCAAATAAACCACTGCAAACACAGGTCAGTTTCAGGTGATATGCAAGAATACTGACATACAATACAACATCTCTTTATCCACCAAAATGGACCAAATAAGAAAAGTAACATTAAATATGTAGGGGTTATGGCATTATAAGAATTTAGTACTTCAGCATAAGTTTTCATATAGGTGGGGTCTTGAAACTGTTTTTAAAGATGATAATAAAAAATTTGCCTGATTTTAAAACAGCTCCAGCAGCTCTGGGGAACTGAAAAACCAAACCATTTCCACTGAAGAGACAAAATAGCAATGCATTTAAAGACTAGCAATCACTGAAATTGAAGACATCTACAGCTGCTCTTGACAATTTTAACTAAATACTTGGCCAAATATATCAGAGTTATGCATATATGCCTTCAAGGAGATAATATTCTGTAAATATTATGTTTTTGGTGGCTGTTGTTTCTGTTGTTGTCAGGAGAGCTAATAAAACTGCCTAGCAGTCAGAGCTCAGCCTTTGAGCTACTGCCTGTTAGAGTTTCCACATCTTGTGTTTTTGTCTCTTTTCTTGGGCCTGCCCTGACAAAATATTTCAATTGAGGTTCTATGTGCGTTTTGTGTGTAAAATTTAAAAATTAGTAGTACAATTTTTCTTCATATACATGCATGCAGCAATATTTGGACCACAGCGTAAGGTATCCTTTTACCCTTTTTCAGTTAGCTTTCAGGTTTGTGACATATTAATAAATTTTAACAATAGAAGTCAGAATATACAGAACAGAAAAATAAAAGCCTATAACATGGCAAATATCAGAGATCCCAAACTTACCTATTAAATAACAAGAATTTTACAGTAGCCTGAATAAATAGGTACCATTTGGAGGACAGTGTAAAGGGCAGTAAATTAAATTCATGAAGGACTATGAAAGCAAGAAAGACATTTCAGATACAAGCATATCTAGGGCTGAGAAATGATGATGCCTGTACTGCTGGCTGAGTAGCAGATGAAGCAACACCTGGAGAAACAGAAGCTAGACTTAACGATGAAAATTTCTATGGATGAAGCAACTGTGGTAAAACTTATAAACCAAATGCATGTTATGCATAATAGTAACTACAAAACTAAATTACAAATTATAAAAACCCACCAAAACAACACTGCCTGCTATTTAGCACTCAAAAAACCATGAAATCTCAATTTGCTCTTTCCCCTGCCTTTTGAGGCATTATATAAATACTTCTTACCTTCAGTGCTAACCCTTTCCACTTCCTTTTCCTCTGTTTATCACACAGGTATATGTACACAAATCCCTTAAATGTTTGTATAAGGGAATTAAGCATAACCAAGCATTTTGGAAAAACACAGAAAACAAAAACCAAACCAGACATTCCACCTGGAGAAACAAAACTATTGGAAAAGCTGAGGTCTCTCTTAACTGTTGCCAGAGTTAAGAACACTGCTTTTGCAGTTTCTACCTGTATGTTTCTATCTAGCTATTAAAACGTGGGCAAAGAAGCTCATTTAACCTGAAGACAGTTCAGAATTAAGTTCTTTGCCAGCATCATGAATCACAGGTTATGTTGATGACTCAACCCTGCTGGATGTACTGGAGCATAAGCATAGACACTTGACGTATAGAAAGAACACAGACAATACTGAAGTCTCCAGATATTGGGATATCTCTACAGACATCATTCAGCAATATCTGTGTTTTGACTTTCTGTGGTTAATAATGACACAATATTGTTAGTAGAATGACGGAATTCTTTAGTAATTACCTTTGTATTCTTAATTGTATCTGGACAAGAAAAAGACTGAACCAGGAGAGCTGGATGACCTGTAGACATCTGTTACTAATTTTAGCTGTTTGGTAGTAAGACATCATTATCTATTTTGTATGAAAAAAGAGCTTCATGCTGAATGGAAGTAGGGAGAATTTTATATGGTAGCAGAATAAGTACCATAGTTATGACAAAGAACACAAATAATAGAGTAAATAAGAGACAAATGTTATGATGCAAGGGAGATTGTTCTAATGATACAGAGCATAAATATACTCCATTTTTACATTTATAGATTTACAAACCTATGTGTATATTGCTGTGCCTAGGCAAAAATGTTTTCAGCATCAAAACCCAACATAGCTAAAAATGAGTTTAAAAGTATGAATCTATATATTTGAAACACACACACACGTACTATATTTGCATGTACCATAGAAACAATAATCTTTAATCTAGATATTTTAGATTGGCCTTTCTAAAATGTGGGACTTGCTTTCTACCTACACAGTCCTGCAAAGAAAAATACAATTCATCTTAGCTGGTGAAAGAAAATTAAAATTGGGTGAAGTGAAGCAGGTACATTACCTTTGGAGGTTATAGGAAATCCTAAATTCCCTCAATTTTTCTTCTTTCAAAAGACATGATTTGTGTAAGAACACACTTGTGTAAAACCTGCTGAATCTACCAATATTTTCTCATATCCCTTTTTTCACTGGGGATAGTCAAAACATTTTGAGCAGCAGACATCTTTTAGGAAGTTCAATGAAGAGATAACTAGTTGTAGTCTTTGTAGAACACGGAATAAATAAATTTTGAGTTCTGTCATATTGATCATGTCATTTCTGCTACTCCTTAAAGAAGGTGAAAGCTCTGTAGGGACTGCACAGTTCTGGAAGCTATAAGCAGTCCAACTGATAATTTTCTGGAACTTATAATCTGTTTTGCATATACTCCTAATTAGTTGGAGTAGAAGTGTTTGTCCTGGGTAAGAGATGATGTGTATTGACCAAGATTCTGAATAATTTTGCGTATTTCCTGTCATACTTAGTTTTGTTTAAAATCCAGCTTTTACATATGTATCAAAAGCCATTTCTTTAACTGGAAAACTTTAATAGTGAACATTTTAAACAAGAAAATACTACATTTTTAAGATAGAATCATTAGGTTTCTTTATTTTAGAATTTTATCTGCTAGGTTTACAAAGTATAGTAGAGCTTTAATTCATATCTTTCCTCTTATCCACTATGAAAAAAAAAAAAAGAAAATAAAAAATAGTGTTTTGAAAACCAGCACACGCAGAACATTGTATATATTCTCCCTTGTTTTCTAAATATATATCAATAGGAATGCATGGTCTATAATTTGTGCTTCTTAAGTCTACCAATCTTTCTGCAGTAATATATTATGTATATTTTTCTGCTTCTTTGTCACCATCTTATTAATTATTTTATTCCCCTTCTTATTCCTCCTAAGGCAACTTTACAAACATCATTCCTTGAAAGACAAGACATCAACAAATTATAATGATAGCTGATTTCATGGAAAACCGGAAAGATTTTACTAGAAAGGCCTATTGGATTACAATAATGTCTTTTAAGGATAACATTTTTTTATTCTAGGAAATTTCCATATTTAAAATGACTGAAATAAACTAAAAACTTTGACACAATCTTAGCAATTCAAAGACCTAAATTACATCTTTCTTGAAAGACACAAGTAATATATTTGAGACAAAGGGAGAGGAGAATGTTAAAGATGGACTTGAAAAAGTTATTTTTTTTAATAACTGAAAATGCTTCGCAAGTTTTCAAAACAGACTTGATGGGCTTTAGAAATGCTCCTTTTTAAACTGAAGACTATGCTCTGAAGATATATCATAAATGTCTGCAGATACACTACATATATCTTGCAGTGTACACTGCAAAAGACATACATGGGAATGTCACATCAAAACTTTTGCAGAACACAAGTCTGAGAGCAAAGGCTTGCTGTCTCCTGATAAAATACCTTTAATTTCAAATAGACCTATGCTGTATAGTAACTCTGTTGATCTTTCAAATTAGTCTTTTTAAACTTAGGCTTATCTTAAAATAAGGATTTCTACTCAAACTGTTAAAGAAAGTAATGATCTATTTCCCTAGTGGTTTATTTCCCTAATGGAACCAGTTTTAGCATCAGACACCGTAGCAGTATGTTGATTCAATAATTCATTCAATTAATAACATAAGTTATTATGGAGACTTGCATTCAGCTGAAACATTTATTAATACATTCTCAAAATAAGTTTATGTTCTTAAACTGTTGAGAAACAATGAATTTTAGATCAACTATCTTTCCCCGTATTTTACAGCTGTAGTGGTTAGTCAATACGTTAACAAACAAGAAAACCCAGTATCGGTAATGATTGTTCCACTGGAGGCTTCAACTGAGGTTTCTCTTTATGAAGGAGTGGGATAAGCAAAGCCTACACTAAAACTTTATTTCTAGATTTTTATTTCCTTAAATTGTTTCTAAATCAGGTATTTTTTCTAAAACATAATTAACACATGAGGAGATATAGATCTTACAAGATGGTAATGTCCTCTAACATGATTTTTTTCTTTTTGAGCAGCTTTTTCCTCTACATGGACCCTGCAGCTTTTAATAAACTTGTAATTCCAGTTATGGCTCCTATCAAATATTGTTTAGAAGCTACCAATTGTAACATAGTTCAAAAATTGCAAAATCAGCGTAAAAAGTTGAATAAAAAAGAAGAAATAAAGCTGCATTCTAGAGTTTAAATAAACACATTTGAGCAGTCGTGAGTCAGGTTTAAAATTACACATTAATAGAATTTTGCTACTAATTACTGCTTTTCATCTGCTTTGATATCCTTTGCTCTATAGTTAATTTTCTTGGCATTCCATTGGATGATCAACATGAGGAATATTGGCAATATGTCTACAAGAAAAGTCAACAGAGCAGCTTTAACAAAAGTCAAAAACAGGGCTAATAACCTTATAAAAAAGCAGCAACATTTCAATATGCATGTGATCCTGAGTCACACCAGGAGGAGAGTTCCAGACAAACACAACACACACACAAAAAGAAAATGTACTAGCTAAAAGAGTAACAGAGAAGTACCACTTGCAATAGCTATGGGCAAAACAACCATATTGAAGCTACAGTTACTTCTCTAGCACAAGTTTAAAGGACTTTTTCAAACAAGCATGCTGGGAAAGGCTCCTCTGAAATAATAGAGCTCTGTAACAACTCATTAGTTCAGCTGAACTCTTTTCTGCTGGTTTACATAAAAGATTTCTTAATAACAATATCACTAAGATACACATTAGGAAAAGTGGCAAAGCCAACCTCAGTGGAAACCTGGTTTTGAGAAGAAGTATCACAGGAACTGCACTAAAGATTTACGAATTGGAACTTAGTGGATGATGTTCCCTGGTTGTCTCCTATGATTTCTTCCTTTCTAACTTCACACAAATTTTCGTTTCTGTTTAAAGTGCTGGTTTCGACCTTAGTTTAGAAAGAATGCTGCACTTCAAAGACAGCAATGTTTATTCAAAACTTCTGGTTTCCAGAATTTTCTGCTATAAATGCTGCAGACACCTGCAGCACACTGGTATGTAGTCTGTATGTACTACTGCTGTACACATTCCACAGCTCTGCCAGGAATAATTTTTGGAAGTCCTAATTTCAGTAGGAATAAATCGTGTTTCTCCTTCTGTTAAGACAAACTTAATATTGTTGTGTAATACTGCACTGAAGGGGAATGCACATTCCATGGTGTGAGTAAATGACAGGTTTATACAACCTAGGATGAGGAAAGAAATGCTGACTAGGTCACAAAACCAATTAGCTACTGTTGCATGATACCTGAGACAGAGATGCTTGTGAAAGTGTTAAATTTTCTCCTGGAGCCAGCTTGGCAATGTCTGTGTTGCACTTTACTTAATTTTATTTTACTTTACTGACATTGTAGGACTTCTTATAGTCATGAAGCAAAATTTCCCAAAGCTCCTTATTTTCTTAGCAGCCTGAATAACTACACTTTACAGTACAGTTCAGATTCTCGGAACAGTCTAATCAGGGCAGTGCAGGTACCATGAAAAGCTGTCTGGCTATCCACACTGTCTCCCGTGGAGCTCCACACTACCACACCTGGATTAGTTCTGATACCTGATATTTGCTTCAGTTACTTTAAATATTTCAGTGCAATGCAGGCATATTGTATCCCATTTTCAGTATAAGTTAAGGCCAGCAGACTTACAGTGATACAAGATTCCTAGGTGCTTGAGGCAGTTCTCCATAATTTTGGTAATTTTGAGGTTTTATCCATTTAATTTTAAAAAAGAACAGATAAGAAGCATTATCAAAGCAGAAGAATGTACTGAATAGGATTCCACAAGTGTATGTTCTTAGTCCATAATCTCATATTGTCCTGGCAGACAAAATAAACATTAGGTTTAGTAAATTTGCAGACTAGTAGAGATTGCCAGTAGTTAGGAAAATATGCTCAGAACTCATACTGATCTTGACAAATGGGAGATTTGGTCTGGAAAAAAAAGATGTTATTCAAAAGAACAAGATAAATTTGCTATGCCTAGCAAGAATTTCAAGGTATGTAAAAACCAGTATGGGCAACAGTTCTGCAAAAGAGGTTCTAGGGACTATTATGGAGACTTGGCTGAGCATATGTCATGATAATGGGCAAAATCAGTCGTTGTATTATGATATAGAAACAGTTAGTCCTGTAAGAGACATGAAGCTGGTTTTCTGCTCTTGTGGTGCATCCTCATAGCTGGTGCTTTAGGTCTGATTTGAGGCACTGTCAGTTGGAATACGCAGAAGAGAACAATGAGAATGACACAAGATCTAGAAACAGGTCCTAAATATGCAAAATTTTTTACGAAGGGCATTTAAGAGATACTAAGAAAACATGGTGAGAGTCTTCACTATATAAAAGAGTGCTGGGACGGGCAAAGGAGCAATCTCTTCTTGTCATTTGGTAGGAACAGGACAAGAAATAATAGCAATAAATTTCAGGAAGACAGACTCAGGTAAGACATTAGGAAAAACTTTTTTAGCAGTAAGGGCAGTCTAAAGATCTCTTTAGTGGGACAGTGGAACCACCTGTAAGGCTGAACCTCCATCCGTTAATGGAGACTATAATAGCCGCTTGTGCAAGCATCTGTAAAGAACGGCACAGCGCAGTTGATGGTGCCTGAAGATAGGGAAACAGGAGACGAGATGACCTTTCTGGGCTTGTCTTTTGTACAGAAACTGAACTGTGACTGAAGATACATATGTGGTTAAACCTGGTGCTTTTTAATAGTGGAGGCTGGTGTGGGAGAAGGGAAGAAAAACCCTGAAGTATAATTGGTGCACGAGCCCTGCTAGTATACCAACATGCACAGTATATACATACATCTGTAAATGGACATCATTGTTAGTCCCAGGAACTGATCTCAGGACTTTTGTGGTAAAGTCTGAAGACATACACAGACATCAGGGTCACTTTTAAGTTACTAGTTTTAACTTTAATTTCAGAAACCTGACTAGAATGATTCATGAACATCTTGTGATTCTGAATATTTTCGTAGCAATGCCATGGCAACCTCATGTGATAGATGCAGCGAATATAAAAGTCAGAGAGAGCTGACAAAAAAGATGTTGAGACTTTTTTAAAGAGAAGAAAAAACAGTGAAAATAAAATATAAAATGTATACCTGCAACTCCTAGATGCTGCTAGGTAGTAGGAAAACCAGAATTTTCCATGTAGAAATGGCATTATTACCTTCTAATACTACTGTTAAAATAAAATATTACATCACAAAAGGATCTTAAAAAGGTAGAGTATTTTGTTTCTCTTTGACCTATCTCATTACAGAGTTGCAAAGGAAGCATAAGTTTTAGAAGTCGTAATGAATACTGCAATTGTTGTTCTATCCCCATATGTGCACTAGAATATAAGAATTAAACAGATTTGGGAGCACATTGCTTTACACATCAGCAATGACATGTAGTGATCCAGAAGCTTCCACAGGAGAAGAAAGGTTTAGAGCGCTGGGTGAGAGACTTATCCCAACTCCTTGGTGCCACAGTACATGAAGGAAGGACCCAAACAGGCACAGAGGGCAACTACGAGTGTTATTTTGAAATTGGGAACCTGAACTGCTACAGGGGTATGGCTAACTAGTTTGGTGCAGGCAAGTGCATAATAATGGTCTAAATAAATAGAGACAAGACATGCACCTGTAATGCTGCAGGCATCCTCTTCAATAGGTTGGTCACTGCCGGGAAACCCATCATCCTCATCAGCTATAAATTCACTAGCTAGCTATCATGAAATTTGTCCCATATTGCCTTAAAGCAATAACAAACATGGAAGTTGGCATTCTTTAATCTGAAACTTCAATAGTAGCATTTCCATTGCTGTAGGGGAAGCTGTTCGTGTAATGTCTGTTTAAAAAAAATGACATGGACAATCAGAAAAAGAAGTATTTTGGTAGTTCTTGAATTTTCTAATAATTTTATTACAAAAGTTTTTTAGCCATTTGGAAGACAGTTCTTCCCATTATTCTTATATGGGTAACAAATCACAACAGCAATTTAAACAACTTTTTTTTCACAGAGAAATCCTCCTGTCTGCAGGGTTTCCATTCCCCTAAGATTACAAGGACAAAAGCTGAATATATTTCATTCATTGGAACTTCAGTTGTACAATTTTATATCTTCCTTAGTTGAACTCCTAATTAGATAACAAATTAAATAAAGGATTGTGATGAATTTACACTATACTCATGGCTACTTAAGTTTTTGCATTTGCATCTCATGGAGGCATTGTTTTCCAGAGCCCTGAGTCCCATGGTTGCGTTAAAAAACTGGAAAAGAAGCATTTCATAGTTGCCTACAGCCAATCTCTACCTATTTATGGAAGCTATGACACAGCAGTTCCAAGAGTCTTGCAACTCATTTTTTTCTCATAACATTGTTTTATGGTCAATATACCTTCACTGCCTTTTTGAAGGGTAATCATTGGATGCTTATTGACTTCAGTACCTCCCATTCATTATACACAACATCTTGAGGAGAAATAACAAATGTAAATAGGACAAATGTGTGGTATCTCTTGAAACGCTTTCTCTGCCTGAGCACACAGTCACAGGTTGTTTTTTCCCCTTTCTAAGAATATTCCTATTAATAATAAAGAATGAAGCAAACTGCATAATGAAGGTAAGAAGTTAATATGACATTAGCATATAATTGCACTTTTTCTTTGAAAAATTTAGAGTCTTAGGAGATAAACACAAAGGATAGATTACTGAACTGTGCTATCCTTTTCACTTTACTGAAAGCTCACATGAAAAATATAGTTTGAAAAATTTGAATCTAGAAAGCTTGCATGGGTATTTACCTATCTATACCTTTAGCAACATTTGAAAGACAACTTTGGAAATATATGTTTTTAATCAAAAATCTACAAATTTATGTGGAATGAGAGCAAATAAGAACATATTCTGGGGAGCCAGATAAAATGGAATTTGTACCTAAACCAACATCTGGATATTGCAAGTCCAAATTCTGAAGAATGACTTGCAATGAAGCTAGATAAACTAGTAAGTCAAAAAAGGAAACTTTGAAGATTTTCATAGTGCTTAGTTATTTTTTATATTTAAGGTCAAAACTGGAAGATAACTATATATGAACTGTAGTTGAAGAATTTGAGATATCAGAGTTCTGTTGACCAAGTCTAAAGAATAAACACATAACTTCAGTCGTCTTGAATTCATGCTTTATAATGCTGCTGGAGTACAGAAAAAACCATCTTTTTATTCTGTGCTTGTATAATACATGGTACAATAAGGTCTGTATTAGTGAAATGATACTGCAGATAAAAATGGTTCCATGTTAATTTTCAGTCAGCTTCTGATATTCTGAGTAATCTTTTCAATGGTTAAGATATTTTGAATACACTGTATAGACAGCAAGTTCATGCTGATAGCAGAGTAACTGCTCCAGGAACTTATACAGCTCTCCTAACCTAGGAGAGAGAAATAAGTGAGATTTATAGCCATCAGTTTCACAGCTGTTAATTTAAGACAGTATCTGATGAAGACCTTCTCTGGGACAGTTTCGCCATCTGGAAATTACCAATAAAATTTGGTATGAAGCAGAAGAAAAGTTTATTCCTTTGGTAAACTTAGTCACTACAAGAAGATTTTGAGATAATTTCTGAAAAAACTTCCACTATATTGGAATTCTAACATTCATGTGCAGATAAGGAGGTTTACAAGATACACATAAATTTCAAACAAGGACTATCACCGCAATGTAAAGAAACATAAATCATTCCTGTTTGCAAGAAGGGAAATAATTATAAAATCAGAAAGGAATTGAGTTTTAGTAATCTTCTGACCTAGAAGTTGCAGAAATGATAAGAGGAGGATTTAAACTTCTGATGTGAAAGCTGTGGAGCTGAAATTGAATTAGGAATATTCTCAGATTGCTTAAAAATTGTTGTACTAAAATTGTAGGAGCAGAATTTGAAAAAAATTCATACGATATTTATGGCAAGTTATTAATTTATTCTAGCATCTGTTACTTGTCCATACTTTCATAAAAATTCAGATTTTGCTCAACAGTAATTAGTGCAGTTGAATAGATATTTTAGATTCTTTGGTAATTTTGATTTTACACTTTTGTTTTTTAGAATTCACTGTAACAACTAGAAAAAAATGTGAGCTATATATTCAGCTCTATTCTTTACTTTGGGGCACTAACATAACTAGAGTTTTGGATTTTCTGCTTGAAAACATGTGCTTTGTTACACATTTTACAGTTTCAGAAGATGATTTTGTGAATGAAGATGAAAATAAGGTATATATTAGTTTAAAAGTAATAGTAAAAGAATTATCAAAAGATCATATTTATTTGATTTTTTTTAATTTACTCAAATTTTAAAGCACTTAGGTAAATTAACAAATACTTTCTTCTATATATAATTGCATCAGAATGGAACTCAATAACGTGGCTTAACCAACAATCATCATCATGAATTTACAAAAGGGTCACTGTGCAGCTGTAAATCTCAGTACTGTTAAAGTGCTGCTGTTCTGAGTGCTTTAAAACTGGAATACTAAAACCCAAGCAGAACAGAATACACAAAATAACAAAAATTATCCTTTCTTTACCAGAATCTTCATATGCCACAGCACTGATCTATGGTGAAAGATTTAGCTTTGTTTCAGGTTATTTCAGAAATCTGGAGGAAATATTTCTTTTTTTTTTTAAGAAAAAGCTATCAATATAGCTTTGCATAGTTGTTCAATTTTGGATTTCTTTTTAATTTATCTTGCAGCACAGTACAGATACCATAGTAATTTTTGCAGTAAGAGGTAGTGCAAAAAAAAAAAAAGCCCACCCCAAATATTTTCTTTTATGTCAGTCGGACAAGTTTCTCAGTCAACGCCCAATAAGCCATGTATGTTTTTATTCTCTTTTTTGTATATATAGTGAAATGTAGTAATCTGAGCTTGTGAAAGCACTAGGGATGTATTCTTCTACTACTGAATACAGCTGTAGAGTTTACTTTTCAATACTAATATCAATGCCAGTCCAGTAATAACTAGCTGAAGTCAGAAAATAAAAGCATCTTTGAAAAGAAAGATGGTTGCTCATTTCTTATCACCATTACCAAAGAAGTCTTTACCTGTCCTTCACTCTCCTCAGAATTATAAAATACAGATAACTAATTTTAGCCATTAGTCTTGCCACTCAGCCCATCTTTGGGCTTCTTGCTTGCTCCTAAGGATTAATATTTGGTTTAGCCTCTAAACTTCCTCAGGAATGTCTCTTTCTTTAAACTTCACTATTTATAAAAAGTTGTCTAAGCTTGTTTTTCCTTTCCCTTTCCCTTTCTTTTGCATCGTTACGCATTTTGGAAGCAGATGCTGCAGCAAGACATGGGAGATTGAGCACACTTCAGAATATTAATGGCAAAACATTTCCTTTTAACGTCTTAATCACTGTCTTCTGAGGTTCTGGCTACTTCATTTTGAATTTAAGCAGCCTCCAGTCAGCCAGTTTGTGTAAGGAAAAGGCACCAAAACTACTACTGAATTAGATTTCAATTTCTTGAATCCAAAATTTTCTTTCATTTCCTTTGAATTATGTAAAATTGGCACGGTTTATTTTCAAATATTCTTTTTGACCTTGACTTGATTGGACCAATTATTTCATAGCTACTAGGCCCTTCCATTCCCACCTAATTCTGAAGCGTTTCTGTATCTGGGTACTTAATTTCAGTTGTAAACCAACTTTTAGTTCTGTCAAAAGGTTGAGACAATCCAGGCAGGGAGACAGCACCTTCCATTGCCTAGACAGTATGAGACACACTTCTGTCCTTTTTCCTGTCAGAAGAGTGGTAGTTAAAGTAGGGAAAGGAAAAGGATAGTAATGATCTAGTTTGGACCTCACAGCTCTCCTCCAGTTCCACATCATAATGACAAAAGAACTAGAAAGCTGGTCCTGCTTCTGTATTAATCACATAGCAGGGAGGTAAAGTTGACTTTCCTTTTCAATGATCAATTGTTTAGAAATAAGTAGTGCAGTGCCAAAATGTGTTGAAGTGGTAGGATTACATGATGCTGACAAGCTTCTTATCTGCTAGAGACTGATACAGATGACTATGGAATTCCCTCAGGAGACACGCCCTGCCCCTGCCCCCTGCCGCCTCCCCCCCAGCTTTTCCAGATGGCTCCATCTATTCTCTGGTATGCCTTAGGGCTGCAGTGAATTAAATGCCAACATGTTACATATGAATTTGTTCAAGGAATTCTTCTTTTGTTCATCAGTGATGGTTAATTGACCAAGAAATATCAGCTGTATATCAAAAATGCCAAATTAAAAATATTTTCCCAGAAAAGTTTCACATTATGAAATACTAATTCTAAGATGGCTTTTTCTTTTGACTTATAAGGTTAGTTCATTTTTAGTGTGAAACAATCCTAATTGTTTTAAAAAAATATAATCTGAGTTTACAAAAATTCTTCAATAACATAATGAAGAGAACTCAGGATGTAAAGACTGATTTGTAAGAGATGGTTTTGGTAACAATCTATTTTTAACAGGCACAATATTATCATGTTATTACATAAACTGATGGGAGTCTCTTGCTTTGGCAGAAGAAGGATGTGATGAATCCCACTGAGTTTACGGAAGCTTTCAGGATCACTCAGAGGAAGGAAGAAGTGCCTTAAAGATCTGCCTACTACTTTTGTACTTTTGGAGGGCATTATATCATTTAACAGTTACCTTTACTGCCTTCAGAGCAGAGATACATACATACTACTGCATTTTCCTGTTCCCACCTTTCCTGATACTCAGGACAAAAAACTTTGCTCTTCCTGGCCCTCTGCATTCCAAACCCAACCCGATAAACTGGAATTACCATTTTAGACCTGCAGGAGAGCTGTATGGACAGGGATGCTCCATACACCAGCTCTACTGCAGGAACAACCAACTCCCCAAATGCCTATGCAAATCTCTTCTACTTTTGAACTGCAGCTAAGAGAAACACCAACAAATCCAGAACACTTCTTACATAACATAGCCTTAGAATTATGACAATGATTTCAGTTCTGCTTTAGTTTAACAGTTTATCTGGTTAGTCACAACATCATGTCTAGAACATTCTCTTTTCTAATATATCACCGCAGGCATCTTAGTCTTTTATATGCCTCCAAAAGGGAAAAGGGAGGAAAGCACCTTTAGCTGCAAGTGTACAAAGCCAAAAGCAGACAAGTGTACACAGTCAGGAGCAGAGATTTTTATGCTGAACTGCATCTAGTCACAAAACTTTTCCATACGTTACTGTAGTACTGTAACCGTATTAGTGAATTACTGCCTTCATGATGCTATCACTCCTTCTTCGGGGTCACTAGTGCTGATGTTGTCTCATTGTAATGCAGCTACACAGCTTTGGCACAAGCCTTTCACTGTATCTTCTGCAGAACTGTCTGCTTAGTGTCAGTCTCAGTCTTGTCAGTATTACATAGATCAAAGCAAAGTAGCTTTAACAGGTAGATCAAAGCAAAAAAGCAGAATGGATTCTGGACAAGTACCCCAGTGCTTTCACTAAAGGTTCAGGAAATTTCCAGGCAGATGGAGGCAAATATACTTACATTATGGCAATTCAATTTTCCTAACGAGGCCATTGCAACAATATCAACATAGGGCAGCCCAGCTGGCTGCAATATCCTGTCATCTATGATTAGGAAAGTACAAACACATTCCTCTTGGTCTGCAGACTCTCCTTCACTGTCACACAGATTTCTGGGATTCGCATAGTATCAGCTAGAGGATGGTGTATTGTCTCCCACATAACTACTGTGGTTTTATATTTTTTCACATGAGAGTTTCTTTATTCCTCTCTACTGTTAGCTAAATAAATCCAGTACGTAAGCTGAATTTTCCTTCTTTAAAATACAATTATATGAAAATTTTTAGAGAATGTTGCAAAAGCTGTTTTCATAGAGTAGAATATATCAACAATATTGTTCTTTTGTGTGCTTCAGTGGGGGAATATTACTACCATTAGCTGTATGTGAACAGTCAGTGACTTAAATAATGGGATGGCTAGTGCATTTCTGTACATGTCTGCGGCTGACAAGTTTGTTACTTCCTCCTCTTTAAAGTCCTGGCTCGTACAAAATCTCAAGGAACCACTATTATACCAATGTAACCTGTCATTCCCTCCAAGGGCCTCAGAAGAGCTCTGAGCGGTTTTATGAGCTCGGGACTCACTTTAGCCCAGAGAGAGTAGGATGAATATGAATTAAACAGAGTCTTTTCTGAAATTGCACCATATACACTGTATCTGATGAACAGGGTTGCAGACCTATCAGCTGGACATTTCACCAAAACGTTGTTATGTCCTCATAAAATCATTTTTATAGTTAATGAATTTATTAGAAATACATTCAGCAATATTTTCTCAGTTTATTCCCATTTCATTTTCTAGATTTATAACATATATAACCCATACATAACCTGTATCCTTTATAATAGCAAAATTTTAAGGAGGTAAAATGCATTCTCTACATTACCCCTATCTATCAGTATTCCCCAATTCCCTTAATCTCAATTTTTAACACTATTATAATGATAAAACAATAGGTAACTCTTCATCCAGAAGCGTCTGGCTGCATAGATTTTTTGAGGCAAACAGCAAACTAGGTTTAGCCTAGGACTTCTAGGGTGCTACCAGAAGGTGGAGGATGCACTGCTCTCCTCATACATGAATGTACTGGATTTTCACTGTGGGAGAAATTTCCAATCCCAGAAATCCCAAGAAGCTCAGGCTGATTACAGTTTGTTTGTTGTGCTTGACACCACAGGATAAATGAAAAGCTTTCTTGGAAGGATACCCATTCCCCCTGGCATAGCATTCATTTAATGATGTTCACAATTATCTTTACAGCAAAGATACTGGCTTATTACGAGCTATCGCTGAGCTTGTGCCACGTCTCTAGCAAGAAATTGCCAAAATTGATACAGACTGCAATGAAAGCAAGCTGTGTAAATTAGCTGTGTAGGGAGTTGCATAAAAGTCACAATGCATGTTAGGAATTAAGTTGGGGACATTCAGTCTGTTCAGTATAGCACATATCAGTATGCAGTCACACGGTAAAAGAGGAATATAGGGTTTTCACATAGATGTGTCCATGGCAACTGACAGATTATTTTCACTTGTCTCTAAAGATGTTTCCAGCATGAAGGACTCCATTAAACTTCACAGATAAAAATCACGCTCAGAAAGAAGACCAACCAAGAGTCTTTGTTAAACTTACATTCTATTTTGACAGGGGCATGGGACTTCTTCATTTCACAAACCAATTACTAGTGCCTTTTTATGGCAGAAGAAAACAAGGGCGAGTTTTCATATACACAACATATAAAAACCTAAGAGTTTAAGATGGTTGTAAAATGATGTGAAATTAGAATTGTAACATTCTGTACCCATTTTCCACAGAGTGAGTTATGAGAGAAGGTTAAATGTAATCCGTGAACATCAAGAATCAAAGTAATTAACAGGTACATGTTGGAACACTTGACTGGAGCACACAAACAAACATGCAGCACAGAGCACAAATGTGATGACTCAGAGCCTAACTAGTCTTTCTCTGCCTGACACAGCTGTAATGTTACAATGCCTTTGAAACAGGTCTCCCCAGAAGTGACAAGACATGCTGCAAGAATGCTGAGGAAGTAGTACGCTCTGCAAAACCTATGATCATTAGATTAGAAGGGAATTAAACCGTTCAAAAGAGTATGAGGAATAAATCACACTGATTGTTCAATTAAGATGGCCACTGCACAGATCTGTGCTGTGGATCACAATATTAAAGGAAACTAGAGATCTGTTTTTAAAGCAGCATACCTATTAGAAATTCCTACCACAGCACATGCCATGTCATGCAATAGGCCTTTTAGTCTTTAAAAAATAACCTTAATTTTTACCCCAGTATAGCAACTTTTCATGGCTCTTCTGACTATTTGTTATCATGGAATGAGACCTGTCTCCTCTTCCAGTTCAACACTGACTCCATTGAAAAACAAGCAATATATCTTTCATTGAAGCTAGACATTATCTTTAATTTTTACTGCATGAATCTTTCATTATTTGTTTTCATTTTACCAGATTTAATTGTTTTAATTTTACCAGCACATTTTTTTTGCCAGTTCTTACCTTTTTCTGAGCTTTCTGACTTCTGAAGCAGATTTATTTGTTGATCAATCTGTCCCTCCATTCCCTACAGGCTCTCTGCATATTTGTAATATTCTTCTCTTGAGCAGCCATTCACCCAGCAGGTTTGAAACCATTCCTGCAAGAAATTCAAAAGTTTGTAAAGACAACTCTGGAAAGCTATGCATTTTTAATTAATAACAAAAAACTTAAAAACATCAAGCCTCATGGACACTGAAGAGCTCGAGCTCTTCAGCACAGCTGAATTCTCTAACAAGCTCCCTTAATTTCTCAAAGCTTGCCCTTTTGAAATAATTAAAAAATGTAATTACTAACCCATTTGGTTTATGTTTCTATTAAATTTAAACTGAATTAAATCGGGGTCACTCAATCCAGAATTATTTCCTATGATCAACTCTTCTCAGTAAGTTATCTCCTACCATTCAGGCTGGAAAATTATACAGCCTGCTTTTGGTTCAATGGCTAATAAAAAGTCTGTCATTTGGCATAGCTAGAAATTCATAGGCCTACCCAATACTAATAGTATTTTGTCTCCAAGCTACACAGAGGAAAATGAAGTGTCCCTCAGTGAAACAGCTGTGTTCAGAATCATCATTTTTTTCTACTAATATTAAATCCATAACCAAAACCTGGTCCTGGCATTTTATAATGACAATATCTCAACAGAAAGCCTATAGCGTATCTCAGAATCATATTTTACAGTAAATCTGAACTTGAGGGTTCAGTCTTTCAGAGTCAACCTACACCTCAGTGTATTTAGTGACAAAGTGAGTGAAATGGTCATGAGTATTATTGGTCACAAAATACACTAAGCAAAACGTACCTGTGGGACTTCTTTTCTTGTTGTTGTTGCACTAGCTCATTTATAGTTAAAGGGATAACATGCATTCTGACATTGTGGTCTGGTGTGTACCAGTTGTGACTTCCAAGTCACATACTAAACGTAAAATATTTAGGAATAACTGGTAATTGACTGTCACCAAAGCAAGAACATGGAATCTCCCATTCGCATCAGTGATGCCTTTCACTGTGTTTAAGTGAACACTCATACTAAAACAAAAATCTTTCATTTGAAATTCAGTTTAAGTAAATCATAATTCAATAAACAGAATGAAAAACAGAGGGAGAACAAAGATAACAGCCTTTCTGCATATGACAAGCTATATACTATTAAGGACAAAAAAAATGTAACCAGGTGTATCAGCGTTTCTGCGGCTTTGCTAGCAGCTAAGGAGCCACGCTTCCTTAATTCATGAGACTGTCTCTCACTACTAGCAGTAGTTTCCACGGGTCTGGCAGGATCTCTCATCATTACCAATGTGCTTTTATACCAATTACTCAAGGCATAGCATATAACCTAGCAATTTAGCAAATGATGAACTTTTGACATGTAAATCAACAGTCAAGGATTAATGAATCCAAGTCAACAGTGAGGATTAATGAAGCTAGACAATGGGAAAAAATGTCAGTTACAAAAAGATGGCACATTGCATCCAAACATTTTAGAACAAGAAATACAATTTTTCTTCCTCTGCAGAGAATAAAGGAGAACAACTTTCCATGATACTGGAGTAACATGCATGTCTGTCATTTAAAGTCACAAGTCCCTTAACCCTTACTGTAAATTTGTGAGAATACATCAGGCAAATCAGCAAGAGTACTACATGTCTCTGAACTATTTTCACTGTATTTCACCTAGGAAATGAACAAAATTACTCTCCAAGTGGACCAGACACTTTTTTTCCTATCACATTCAGGGGAAACTTTCAGACTCACTCACACACACTAGCCTATTGTATTTGATTTCTCTGGACCAAAATGATCTCTTGATATTTCAGAAAAACTTGCAAAGATTTGGTAGCAATAAAGTACCATCACTAACACACAGTCACACAGCATTGCTTTACTCTTTCTCCCCAGCACTTCCATACAACATGCTAAGGCATGTATTACACTCTCTTATTTTTCTTGCTCATCGACACAGTCATAACATTTCATATGCTTACATAAAGATTAACACACCACTGATCATGCATATAGGCCTCTTCTTACACGTTCCCTGTGTAGTCACTGACAAACAAATCCACCAGGTAACTCCCTCTGCTTCTGGAAGGAAACTCTACACCCCTGCAGTGGCAGGTGCAATGTATTAGCTCTAACCTGTACATCAGGATGGTGGGAGGAGCCTCTAAAGAGGGGAGTTGAAGTATTCAGATCTCAAGCTCAGTTTAATTCTTTAATGGGCAGTTATTCTTCATAACTAGTATGTCTAACCCTAGCAATTTTGAAAAACTAGGTATCAGCTCAAAATACAGGTGCTTAGTTAAGCCTTCTCTTATTACACAGGATAAATACCTTGTGTACACCACATCAGGAACAGCTAGCTGTGGTAAAGCTTCCTTTGTATTTGTTTATCTACCATGTTGGTTTTACATGGGTTTAACATGAGAGGTATGAACATTTCTAAGCCTATTTAATGAAATCCAAAAAGGGCTTTCAGATTTACTCAAACATTTACATTGTCTTGTACCTTGTCTATTGACCTTTTATATGTTAAGGTTGTCATTTAGCACTCTTAGCCACTTGCAGTTTATCTTTTGTGAAAAAGGATCTGTAGAGATGGAAAAAAAGCATCAGAAGAATATCAGGATTAAACCAAAATAAATAACCTTGCTAGGGCTTAATATTTTCATGCTTGGGAAAAGAAGTGAAACTCAGGGACATAAAAATCCCCAAACATATTACAACACCTACCAGCAGTCTTGAAAGCATGTCAAATTCATACAGAGCAAAACCAAGGACTATTAACAACACTGTGCAATACCCAGTTCTAACCACTGAGCACGAAGCTGTGTCCTATGTTTTTAAAGTGTTTGTGTTTGAATGGGCACAGGTGATTTTTCTTAGTTTCTCTGAGACTGTCTTAATGAGGTGTCTGAACACTCCCAGGGAAGAATTCTAAAAATTCCCAAGTTACTGTAAAGAAGCAACTGGAATCACTGCCATAAGGATGTTAGAATGACCTTGATTTCCCATTAAAAAAATATTTACACTTTGCTAAAGATGACCTAATATATCCATTATCTAACAGTTTTTTAAATGTTAGAACATTACTAGGACAGACTACTTCGATATATTTTACAGAATTTTTTTCTCATTTCATTCACATTTTACCATAATTTTATAATACTCACACATACACCATTACAGAATTAATTGTGATTTCACTGTTAATGAAGGGAATTTCATTTCCTTTGTAAAGGGAGGAGTATTTATTAAGTCTGTGTTTACAAAGCAACGGGCTGAATTTTCACAGAAGCAGCTGATTATGTGAACCTTACTGTATAATTTGGAATTGTTTAGGATTTTAGTCTCAACCCACTTTGTAATAAAGGTAGACAGTTAAAAGTCATTACATGGTTGCAGTTATGTATGGGGTTTGCATGGTCAGGTTTTGATAGCGGGAGGGCTACGGGGCTGGCTTCTGTGAGAAGCTGCTAGAAAATTCCCCTGTGTCCGACAGAGCCAACACCAGCCGGCTCCAAGATGGGCCCACCGCTGGCCAAGGCCGAGCCCATCAGTGACAGTGGTAGTGCCTCTGGGAGAACAGATTTAAGAAGGGGAAAACACCCTGTGCAATGACAACTGCAGCCGGGGAGAGGAGTGAGAATGTGTGAGAGAAACAACCCTGCAGACCCCCAGGTCAGTGAAGGAGGAGGGGGAGGAGGTGCTCCAGGTGCCGGAGCAGAGATTCCCCTGCAGCCCGTGGGGAAGACCACGGTGAGGCAGGCTGTCCCCCTGCAGCCCATGGAGGTCCACAGGGTAGCAGATCTCCACCTGCAGCCCAGGGAGGACCCCACGCCGGAGCAGTGGATGCCCGAAGAAAGCTGTGACCCCGTGGGAAGCCCGCGTTGGAGCAGGCTCCTGGCAGGACTTGTAACCCCACGGGGGACCCACGCTGGAGCAGTCTGTGCCTGAAGGACTGCAGCCCATGGAAGGGACCCACGCTGGAGCAGTTCGTGAAGAACTGCAACCTATGGGAAGGACCCAGGTTGGAGAAGTTCATGGAGAACTGTCTTCCATGGGAGGGACCCCATGCTGGAGCAGGGGAAGAGTGTGAGGAGGTCTGCCGCTGAGGAGGAAGGAGCAGGAGAGACATTGTGTGATGAACTGACCGCAACCCCCATTCCCCATCCCACTGTGCTGCTGGGTGGGGTAGGTAGAGAAAATGGGGAGTGAAGTTGTGCCTGGGAAGAAGGGAGGGGTGGGGGGAAGGTGTCTGAAGATTTGGTTTTATTTCTCATTACCCTACTCTGGTTTTGATTGGTAATAAATTAAACTGATTTCCCTGAGTTGAGTCTGTTTTGCCCATGACAGTAATCACTGAGTGATCTTCCTGTCCTTATCTCAAACCACAAGTTATGTTTTCTCCCCCCTGTCCAGCTGAGGAGGGGAGTAATAGAGTGGCTTTGGTGGACACTTGGCATCCAGCCAGGGTCAACCCACCACAAGTTACCAACTGATAAGCAGTTATCATACATTCTTGTGGTGAAATAGGAGGAAATCGTATTCTTACTAAAGTAAATTGGATCTTTCTCTTAAGGTTTTAGCATGAAAGTCTATCTTTCCTTGGTCACCACTGTAAGTATTCCACGAGGGCCATAAAGATGTCTTATTCTTTAATGTAGCTTGCTCTCTGTTTGAAGAATTTTGGTGAACTACCTAATGTTGTCTGTATAGACATCCTTTACAGAAGCAGTGTAATTTATCTGGACTAATTTCATTAGATATAACTGTCTTTCATGACTATTCAGATAGTGTTTTACTTTAGAAAGTATATTGTAAATTTTCTTTTAAAACTGCATTTCGATTATTAAAAAATTATTTTATTACATGAATTTTTGCTCCTGTAGTATCATATATGCAAATATTCATGGATTAAAGTCTCCCTGGAAAACGTGGATAATAAGCTACTTCAGACAGCACAGGCCAATAGATCGAGAATAAAGTTTGTCTGCTGCTGCTTGGAAAATCTGTGAAACACGTACTTGTAATATGAAAATTAGCAACCCTTTCATTCTTTCAATTTGACAACTCAGTTCTTGCTCAGATAAAGTAGTTGTTCATCTCCTTTTCTTCAATGTGAATATTTATTCTTACTATTTAATTTGGTCTTTCTTGAAAGAAGCAAGGACTTCAGATCTTACTGTATAACTTAAGCTTGTATGGTATTCACTCCAAGGAAAAATATATAATTATCTAAATCTCCATTTCATAGGAAGTAATAACCAATTCTGATGGCCAGCATGCAGTTCTAAACAAAATTAGTCTTTTGAATGATGGTAAGGAGGTAGCTGATATGGGTAGAGGAAGACTCTGAGGCTTATCATTAAATACAATATTAAGAAAGGAAGAGTGGATGGGTGTGATGATGTAAACAGAAATCTGTTTTTGAAAGGTGACATGTACATGGGTGCAGCTATTATATGGAAGTATAGAAAACTTGCATGGCCCTTCTAAGTGCTCTGTATTTTTCTAAGCTTGCTAAAAAGTGTATCTTCTATATAGAAGATGACAGAATTAGCCACCCCATATCTGATTACTGGCTTGTATACTGTTCAGCAAACAAAAGAAAACCAGTCAGTAGACATAACGTGGAAAACCATTAATAGGAAGGAAAGATCTTTTCTGAATCTCCCAGGCAATCACGTTAATTCTGAAATATGAGATCAGATTAGTATAATATTGTTTTAGCTTACAAAACCATGAAATACCATAAGTGGTTGAACTTAGTACAGAATATCATAAGTTTTATTAATCTTAAGTTTTGAAATTGCTGTTAGAAGTAAACTGTGCTTTGTTCTAAATGGATAGCCAGGAATTAGGTGTGATGGAAATAATGCCTTTTATTGGATTTTCAAAACTCCTTTGGTACTTTTGAAAATTCCATTGTAAATCTGTGATTTAGTAAGTGCCCAACTTTAGTCACATGGACAGTCTGATTTATCTTGATGAGAATATGCAAATGCTAAATGTACCAAGCTTAAAAGGGATACAAAATTGTACTGGAAACCTTGATGTTCCCTTAAAGAAACTTCTTAAGATAACACTTGTCCATGTGATAGAATTGCTAATGCAAAGCTTTCGTATGATTAATTTAATGAATATTAAAACTATGCTTTATTTTCATCTAGTTCTCATTACTTTCATCATGAGAAATTTGCATGTATATGCATTTGAATGTAGGATAATATGCTAGATATCATGCCTTAAGGACAGATAAAAAGATAGAATGTGTCTTTGTACCGCACTTGCCCAGGATCAGGTCAAATATGATGATCTGGATGTAGGAGCAAGTCCAACAAGGAAGGAAGCAATGGAAAACAAACCAAGGATTGCTCAAGAACTAAAGGAAATGTACAAACATACCAGAGTCAGTGAAAGCACTAAAAAAAGACCTGTGGTAATATGAACAGTTATCTGTTCATGTGGCCAGGAGAATAGTTGATTAAAACAGAAAACTTTTTAGTATCTATTATTTTGAAAGAGACTTACAGTTAATTATTAACTACCAGTTCACGCCCTGCAAGTCAATACAAAACAGCCTGTTGTGTAGCTTGTCTCCTCTGCCTTATTTAGGAGTTAAGCTGCCTTTTTATACTTACTGGGTTTTATTGGATTGTCAGTATTATTCAGCTTTGCATATCCAAGCAGATTCTTCTAAACCTATTTGCATGTAATTGTAAGAACACAAGTAAGTAAAGCTTAACTTTTTTCTTAATTAAACTCCAGACAACAAATCATCATTAGTAAGACACCCTGCAGGGACAGAGATTAGAGATACAGAGCAAAACCTTAAAATCTGTTTTTGTGTCTGCAATGCAATATTTACAAAACTATCAGAACAGTTTGTGTATTTGTTAAAGAAGCAAAAATATGTTAACAATTATGTAAGAGTAAATACTTTACGCAGTTCCATGTTCTCTTCCCCAAGGAAGAAATTGTCTGTCAGGAAGCAGCAGAAACAACCAAAAGTTACATTGCCTACATTACTAATGAGATCTGACCTTGAGTTCATCCTTCACTGAATCACTAATGAGATCTGACCTTGAGTTCATCCTTCACTGAATCACAGATCATCAGCCCAGTCTGCCACTGAGCTTGGTGCTGGTGATCCACCCATAGCTTGAACCATCCATCTTAAGTCTGCCCAGTTTTGAGATACATCTAGAACTAACTGCTGCCAGCACTGGGCACGTAGTCCTATCTTGCTGATAGGCAGGTTTGGCCCATCTGCGATTAGAAACAAATCAGAACAAAAAAAAGTGGGATTCGGATTTATTTCTGCATTGCCTTGCTTGCAATGGTACAAAGGGATGTACTCTACTTTTCAGTACCAGAGAGCATAAATCTGAATCATAGTCTAAACATTTCAATGTGCACTAGTATAATGAAGAGAGAGGAATGATAATTTACATGGCTTGAGTCGTTGAAGTTGACTCCCAGGCTAGTCCAGAGGGTCAACAATTCCTTTGTTAGACTGCATCTGTTTGGCCATGGACTTTAGAGGGCCTAGCATGAGGTGCCCTGGTCCACAATTAGATTCTGAGAATGAAAATAAAATAAATATGCATGAATTGTTATAGCAGTATCACCAATATCCATACTGAATAATCATGAGTCACACCCCAAAGATTTCTGGGTATTTATTAAAGACTACAATTGATCTGTTTGTCTCTTGAATCCTGAGTCATAGAGCTATAGGTCACATTTTCAAAGGTTCACTAGCAACTATGATGTCCAAGACATTACTTATTTTTCATTTTTATTTGATTTTAGAAAGCTGATACTTTTAAATAGCTAACAGTACCCATACTTGAGTTTTAAGGCAAACAAGACATGTTATGAGTCATAACACAGAATTCACAGAATTATAATCAGTCACATGCACTGAAGTGAAGGACTTGACCTGCATGTGTACATATCTGTGTACATTTGCGTGTGAGAGAAGAAGTGCGGGGGAGAGAGACAGATTCTTTGGCTCGAGCCCATTACAGGAAGTCAGGAAGCTCAGAGATATGTCTTGGGATTTTCCTGTAAAGGTTATAGTTGTGAAGTGTTAGCTAATCAAGTCTGCCCCCAAATTAGTCTCAACATTCACTTGAGATTAACAATTCATGAAATAGCAACCTCCACTGGTGACAATCTCATGTAAACTTTAGAGCAGACCTTTTCCTTCCACTTTTCTGATCCTCCAGAAATGTTCCTGGTATTTAATTCAATGCTAATTTAAGAATGTGAAGACCATACCTGTCCCAGTGGATAAGCTTTTCCTTTGGGACATCTTTTGCCATTATCCATTAAGAGCTGAGTTGACTGAGGTGAGTTAGCAAGTTTTTCTGCTACTTTTGTTTTCCCTGAATCACACCTCCTGCATTCTACAGCTTAGAAGTTTGAGTTGTTTAGCTGCTGCTGCATTCAGTACTAGTAGCTGTAATCTTAGTTTTTACTATGACCTCTTTTGCTTTATTACTTCAGCTGACATATAATTAATCATATTCTGCATTTGCAGTTTGCTCCATTCTACTATTTTCTTTTCATTTTGCTAGCTTCAGCTCCTCTTACCAGTTGCTTGAAAAGCGACCCTTGGCTAACCACTTTACATTTCTACTCTCAATGTCTGTTTTGACTGAAGGGCTGTGACTAGGATCATTTGAATTAAAAGTGTATCATCTTAAGGCATGCTGGGCTATCCAGAAGAACAAATAGAGTTTCTATCTTGGGAGATCAGACATTAAGTGACACTCTGTTCAATTGATTTTACTTGTCCTTAAGTGATATTAGTCAAACCAGTAAGCTGTTTATCATCTATTCATTCTATATAGATTTATGGGCATTGGTAGCAATAAATGTCTCTTTTTCAGGCTTTCTGGCTGATGCTTTTCTATCAAACAAAACTTCTGAAGTCTTGGGCATTTGAAAATTTTTCCATGCAAAATTACAGAAATGATATCACAAAGTTGGATGTGTTAATAAAGTTTGTTTTTTATTTCACCAATTAAATAAACAAACTCATTCAGAGTCAAATCAAAAGCTTTTTTTTTTCAAATTTTTGATGAATTTGAAAAAAATAAGAAAAAATTAAACAATTTTGTTACTTCTATGGAATCCTGAATTTAATCTTTCATGCACACCAGATCCATTTGGTGAGAAGGTGATTTTGTTGCCTAATAAGTCTCCAGAATGTTAAATGCATTAAAATAAAGAATGTTCAAATAATATTTTCATAAGGAAGACATGAAGATTCACCAAGGAGCTATTTACATACGCATTTTCAAGTGTTTTCTCATACTTCATAATTTAAATTATGGCTACAATTTTTACAAATCTATCTAATGTTCGCAAGGTCCCTGTACTCCTTAACATTATACACACTTGTAAAACTCTCCTCAGAAAATGAATGCAGAATTATGCACAGGAAAAAATGTTTCAGCAAAAAAGTTGTCAAGTTAAAGAGATGGAAACCCACTTTTGAATATCCAGAAGTCTGGCAGGGATTAATCCAATAACAAGTGGGTTTAACCTACCTATGTAAATCAACCTGATCATAAAATTGATCCAGTGTCTTAATTTTCTAAGAAAATGCTTTCAGTATTATTATCTGTTCTGGGGTTTTCACTCTTTCATGGATATTTTCTAGGGTAAAAAGAAGTAAATAAGACTGTGAAACAAAACATACTGTACCCATTCAAAAGTTTCTTAAAATTCTCATTTACTGGATATCCATAAAATGAAAAAAAAAACCCGAAACCTGAAAAATTTATGACAATAATTTCTTTAAGTATTTGCAAAGCTCACATATGACAGTACACTATATTGCTATGAACGTTAAAGGAGGCAATATCTCTTACACAATATAGTGCTCTTCCTGACGGATTTCAACTGGATGATCAGTTGAGAAACATGAGAAGCTATTGTAACTTTTAACTCTGTAAGTACTCTGTTTTTAAGTATAGTTTGGTTTGCTAAAATGGTTAATCAAAATGAAGGAGTACTCTACATTTTACTGGTTTGAATAGCCTCAAAATTCATAATTTTGGACAGCTAGATGTCAGATGCTGTTCAAAGGCATCACAGCACCTCATGGGATTCTAAATTTTAGTGCTTTAATTTGCAATCATGGTGTTTGACTGTGCAAACTGTCTGACTGTTTTGATGACAAAAATACTCTTTTAAAAATTTCACTACCATTACAAGTGAGTGGTACTGCAAGTCAGCAACAGAATGAATATTCAAATGTACCTCCTCCCATCTTCTTCCACTTCTGCATACTACTTCAAGTCTGTGCATCCAAAGTTCCAATAAAAAAATATTGATAGGAGAAGTGGGGTGGTTGCTGATACGGTCAAATGTGAAACAGATTTGGGTTTGTAGCAAAGATTCTCTTTCTATGGGAAAAAGACTTTTTTTTCCCCAAATTCACATTCTTTTTTTGCCTATGACTTAACTTTGTAGATTGCATCATTCATTATCATACATTACTTATTATTATGTTAGTAATAATATGGCTTATTAAAATGTATATACTCTTAAGCATAGTAATAGTTAAAGAAATATGGAGAGAGAAGCAAAATACAGGTATGTCCTGGTTTCAGCTGGGACAGAGTTAATTGTCTTCCTCGTAGCTTGTACAGAGCTGTTTTTGAGTTAGGTATGAGAAGAATGTTGACAACACTGATGTTTTCAGTTGTTGCTAAGTAATGTTTAGTCTAAAGTCAAGGATTTTTCAGCTCCTCATGCCCAGCCAGCAAGAAGGCTGGAGGGGCACAAGAAGTTGGGAGGGGACACAGCCAGGGCAGCTGACCCAAAGTGGCCAATGGGGTAATTCCATACCATGTGATGTCACATCTAGTATAGAAACTGGGGGCGGGGAGATTGTGGCTCGGGGACTAACTAGGTGTCCATCGGTGAGTGGTGAGCAATTGCATTGTGGATCACTTGTATATTCCAATCCTTTTATTACTACTGTTGTCATTTTATTAGTGTTATCATGGGGTTAAACCACGACAAAGTAATAAAATAGCAAGTTTTTGATGAAATGGTTAAATCTGGATTTTCAGGCTAACAGGTTAAGAAATATCAAGAGGAAGCACTCAGACTGACTGTCATACTCTTTCCTAAGAACGGTATTTTTACGTAGCTGTTCTGGCCATTGCCAGATAACACCCACATATTTGCATGTTCTGATGTGGTTGCTTTCTAAAATTTGGAAACAGTTGCCTTAAATAATTCTGGAGCTTTCCTTATAATTGAAGGGACTGAGTTGCAAGGATTATGCAGAATTCCTGCAGAATATTTTGACAGTGCAAACTCCAGTAGCCGTATTGCCTGCTTAAACTTTTCTGGTTTATTCCACTTTGCAAGAATTAGTCTTCAGTCCCTCTCTCTGCCAACTAAGTTTTGAATGTCTTCATCTATATCTAATCTCTCAGTTCTTCTTAATCCATATCCCAAAAATGTTTAAATAACAGAACTAAATCTTTCTGTTTAAAACACTGAGTGTTTTAAAACCCCTTTGAGTTTGATAGCTCTTGGTTACTGGACTTCTCAAATCACTTATGAAGTTTGTTTTGATTGATTCATGATTTTAGGAACACTTCGTTTTCTATTTATAGTTCAGTTTTGGTGGCTGTTATCTCACATTTCCATATACAAAACCAAAGAAAAAATATCCAGAAGTTCATAGTGACACTCCTACTTTTCATTTATAATAATGCCATTCTAAGCAGCAGGATGGTATTGATAGAATTTAGCTTTTAAATAATAGTGCTTTACATATGCATGCCAGGCCCATCCTTCATTCAGAGAAAGTGTAACTCTGTCAAGTATATACAATCATAGTCCTGTTCTTCCTTTGGTCATGGGGAAAGTAAGGACAGCCACTATACAGCCTACAGGGCCCAAAATCTCATGGAAAATCTTTCCAGACATTTCCAAGAACTATAAACTGTGCTCTCCTGAAGGTAAATACTGAGTATTTATATTCAGTTCCAGTAAAATTATAAAAACCAAGCTCTGTTTACTTTCAACTGTTTTCCCCTCCTTTCATTCATGCCTCTAGGTACAAGCTGTGCTCCACCTTTTTCCTCCTGAATATTTGAAATTAGAGTGAAAGAAAAGAGAGAGAACAAGGAGAAATTTACAGAGAACACTGAGAACTTCCTTATAGCCCCATGAAAAGCTGTGCAACCTGAAAGCTCTTAGAAAATACAAATTTAGCACAATACATATATCATTTTCCTGATTGTATAAATGAAAACCCTGCTTAATTTATGCTGAAACTGCTTATACTTTAGGGCTAAGAGAATTGTCAGCAGGTCCAAGTTCATCCCTGGTGGTTTCCAAAGGGTTGAATTTTGTTCCTAGCCATTACACAAACAGAAAAGCAGATTCCATGAAAGTAATGGACTAACATACTGATATTATAGTTCACTGATGAAAGAGCTAAGGTAAATTTAATTAATATGTAGCAGGAGAATTGGCACTATGCCTGGGTTTGTTCCCTTCTATCCCTTTACAAGAATATTAGAAGTTTTACTGAAATGGTAGCTTACTAACTGTCTTGTGTTTATCTCTGTATTACTAAATAACCATAAATGAGTTAAGATACAATAAATGGACAACTGACTACAGAGTACAGCATTACACTTAAGTAACTGAAAGTATATGGCTATTCAATTTATGTTCCATGAAGCCATTACCGGTAATTCACTGCATTTGTCAGGCATTTCTGAAGCTGATATAGACCTAGTTTATTGCATAAGATTTTATAATTGCTATGTGACTTGGAGCCTAGCAAATTCTTGTGAAATACAAGGCATGAATCTTAGAATGCTTTCATAGATAAAGGCATTTATGCTATGCAATGGTTTCATGTGAATCAAGGCTGGGACAGTGAAATCATCAGCACTGGTAAACATTCAGAAAGCTTTTCTCTGTTGACAAGGAAGTTTTCCAGATGAGACTTAGAAAAATCATAATTTCTTTGCTAACAGTTCAAAATCCAATGGACATCCCTATCTCTATGCTCACGTTTATAGCTAAATCTCTATCTACCTCTATACCTGAGATTTTCAGAAGGGGAAAAAATGTATCTAAATGTGTCTGAATAAATTGTTCAGAAATTTGTTACCTTCAGATAAGTACTGTGATCAATTTTCAACTGTTCTTTTTTTTCCCTTCACACTTTTATTCACAAGATGCGGTTTCAGATATTCATAATCCACTAAGAGAAGTTTGGACAGATTTTAATATGGGCAATCTTAATTTCAGCTTGTGGGATAAGAGAAAGAGTTCTCAGCATTTAATACAATTCAAACATTTTAAAGATTAAAGGGGTGAAGAGGAACATGGCTGAACAAATTGACTGTGCCTATAGTAGCATAAAAGTAGGATAGTTACTTTTTTTTAATCAGTTCAAAATGCTGTTCTTCAACAAGTTCATATATGAGTAGATAAATTCTATATGCTTATGCATAGGTAGGTAATATTTAACCACTGAAAGCGGCAAAAAGTTTTTTATTTGTCCACTGTAGATTCAAATGCAGCTTAATTGTTTACCTTTGGTTGTAATTAATTTGTTACCTGTAAATGACGGGTCAACATGAAATGAGTTTGGTTTTGTAATTTCAGCTGTCTATAAAATGTCTAGCTACCTCTACCTCATGGCTTTAATTGATACCTTTATTTGTGGTCTCAGCAGTTAAAATAATGAAAAAATAAATTACTATAGAAAAATAATTTCAGATTATGGTTGAAGCCCACCTAACACCTAGGATGGTATGGTCACTGCTTCTGTCTGAAGTACAAATAAATGGGTTGGTTCTTGCCATAGGTTGATTTTGATATAGGTTTAGATTGGTGATAATAAGGCAGCCAAGCCTGGACAATAGATGGTCTATAGCAGCAGCAACACTGTGTTGAACACAAAGCAACTACGCATAAACAGTCCTGATTGCCAGATGACTTCAACAGATTTTGGAATCAAACCAAAAGGTGGCTGGTACTGTGTATTTATTCAGTACTGAGATTTTAAGTCTTTCTCTGAAGAAGCTGGATTTGGAACTGCTAGAAGGAGAATGCTGGTCAACAAGAGAATGGCAGCCAAATAAAAGACTGGTCTGATGCAGAAGACAATTTCTACTGTATTTGTGCAGCACATAGATGACACTGAGAAATTTCCAGGAGGGTGGTAAAGAGTATGCATGTACATTAAAATAGACTTAAATGACCACTCAGCCCCTGTCCACCTCCCCACCCCCAAAAACCCCACAATCTGGGATCAGTGCTGGGTTAACCTAATATCCCCTATTAATATAACTTTTTTAAACCCAGAATTGCTTCTCAGAATTAAAGTATTATAAAAGTAATGAAGCTGGCCTTTTTCAAAAACAAACAAACAAAATGAGCCTCCACACAAGGAATGGGACCATACTGTCTGAAATACTTTGTAGCATCTCATCATCTAATATCTTACCTGAAAATTTGCTGTATTTGTTAACCGATGGGTATTTGCTTAAGACATATTATGCCACAGAAGCATCATGTAACAAAATAATTTATTTGGGCTACCATGACTCAGTTAAACATACTTTCAGGTTAATTATGTTCTAATTTTATTGAATAGAAATTTTGAAATATAATACTGAATTATTGTTTCATTTTTTTATAACAGCAAACTGTCTATGGATCTGTACAATTCAACAGAAGCTTCTTTTATCTTATGATATTTTATAAGCCAACTAGATAAGTTTCAGGAAGTCAGATTTAAAGGTCTCAGTAAATTCTGTCTCATTAACAAGTTCAGCCCTGTAGATGCTAGACGTCATAGTCCATGACCACAACAAATTTCAAGCCTATCATTTACTGCAGGCTGCTAAGAAGTCCTCTCAAATCTACGTTTGACATACTTCTTTCTAGCACCATTGCACTTTTTTGTTCTTTCTTTGACTTTGAATAACTACTCAATCATATAATTGTTTGCTTGTTTACTTATTGTCAACTACATACCCAAGAAGGAGCAGAATCCCACTGCAGTTGGTGCTCCAGGTGAATCTAATCCAAAGAATTTACCGAATAACTGCAGGTGAATAAGAAAAACCATAACAGATGGCAACGCAATACACACAATGACTGATCATGTATGACTATTATTATGAGCATCTAGTGAATGATTTTAAAACAGCTTTGCAAACTGGTTAGTTTAGTAGAACAGATTTTACTGGGTATACTTCCAAATGTTTATGAATCAAGGAGACATACTTTTAAGATACTTTGATATTTTGTTCTTAAGTATAACATTGTTATAGATAGATCAGGCAGCTGAATGACCTACTGTAGTACTGCCTTTTCTTCCACTGTGAACAGAATCTGAATATTGCCTATGTGATGATGCACAAGTCTTTGAAGCCAATCTTGTTATTGCTGGACTACTATTAATGTACTCTTCATTTGGGTCTGTTTAATATGACTCTTAGAAACGCGTTAGTGGTAAACTTATCAAATATGTAAAAGAATGTATCTTAATTAAAAAAACTATTATAGTCATTCTATCATCAGTCCTTATGAACTGTATCCTACAAATATCTAGTCACCTGAGGACTGTTATTAAATTCCATTAATGATTTTAATTACTGTTGCACTTAGGCATTTGCAAAATTGGACTATTTACTTGCAAAGATGGGGTGACTTTGAGCCAGAGCTGTTTTCCTCAGCCTATCTTAAGATATGATGTCAACTTGAATGATGAATGCATATATTTATTAAGTTCCTAGACAATACCACTCTTTGAAGGCTGAAAAAACATATTGGAAGACACGATTAGAATAAATTATTATGAGATTATTGGAAGCAATCTGGTATTGATAAATGCAAGTTATCCTTTTCAATAGGCAATCTCTTCAAAACAGGTATTTGATCACAACTAAGAAAAGTCAAGAATATTGCACTTCTGACAGAAAGGCAAACATTGTGGGATATAGGAAAAGGAAAGTAATCAATTCACTGTATTTGGTACTTGTAAGCTCTCAGCTGCAGACTGTGTCCAACTTAAGCAATAGGTGGACCGACTGGAGAAAATCCAAGGAATGCAATAAGAATAATAAGTAACCTGCAAACATAAAATATATGAATGATTTGAAGGAACTATATTTGTTTAACCTAGGGAGAAGAGGTGCAGTATAAAACTTCATATACACAGCAAATACCTGTAAAGAAGAAGAAAATAAGCTGTTTCTTCTGTCAACACAGTATAAAATAAATTAAAAAAAAAGAAAAAAAAAGGTGTCTAGTTGGACAGGGAAGACAGCTGGGATTGCAAAGCACTGAAAGAGATGGCCCAGACAGACTATGAAATCATGACACCCAAGTAGCCTGTTTGGGTTTTCAAAGTAAAACTAATGAACAAAAGGACAGTTCTTCTTGGTATTAAGTGAAGCAAAAATAACACTAGAAATGACACTGTTATAGTATGTTCTGACAGTAGAAGATGATGCCAGTGTGTGTGTAGGTGTCATTCCACTCAGAAATATGGGACAGCAGCTTCACAAGTTTTCCATTGTGACTCCAGAGCTTTGGAGTCTCCACCTAGTAGTTCTAAAAAGGAAACATTCATAACAAATGAAAAGATCACATAAATTTATAGCCAGAAAGCAAAATACAGAAAAAGTTTCATTGATATTTATTGTGAATGGGTAAATATTAACAGAATAGCCAAGCTGGACTGAAGTGACTAAATAGCTATCTATGTTTATGTGGTTTTCTATTTCTCTATCTTTTTTATTGCCTTTATCCTGTGTGATGTCCTCCAAGACCCTTTGTACATTGATGAAATTGCCACCTTTTTCTATAGATTCAGTATTATGATATAGCTAGAGAACACAAAAAGATCCCCAGATGGCATTTAAAAACCCCCACACTTTTTCCTTACATTGAAAAATAAATAGTCAAATATCTGATTAACTTCAGTTTTTCAAGAGATATTTTGCAACAGTATATTAATGATGTATTCATGAACTACACATTTTCTTTCTGTCCTAGGAAACAACCCTTTACAGGTTGCTGTTTTTCATTTATATTCCTGTAAGACAAGGGTATGGGGCATTTGTTAGAGTGTGTATATATATGTATGTATATATGTTAGGGTATATACATATATAAAAATTTTATTTGCTTAAACATATATGTGTTTTATACATATATTTAAGCTAAAGAGATTAACTTAAGATCAATTTCTTTTGAGAAAATTAATCTTCCTAGCATTTGAACATGTCTTGCAAACATGAAGTATATGAAAGCAAATGTTAGTTTTACATACTCAGCTCACTAGACAAGAAATACCTAGACTCCCTCAGTAAAGGCTTGATCTTGTAAGTTGCTGAATCTGGCTGTCATGATCATGAGGGGGAGAATCAAGTGCCAGAAGAGCTAAGTTTGTCTCACCAAGAAGTTGGATCGACAGTTACTCTGTTGTTACAAATTACAAGGAAATAGATGATTATTGATGAAGGAGACTACAGGGAAATAGAATATTGGCATACTGATGGCATTTTAAATGGATGTCCTCAACCAGAGGAGAGCAGTGTATGTTTCTGACTGCTATGGAGTGCTGCAATGCAATAGTTAGATGCCTCAGTACCAGTGATTTCTCAAGTTCTGAAAATTACTTCTTTGGCAAAGGGAGAAGAAGGTATTATAATAAGTAGTGAATGTGTCATATACAGGAGTGTTATAAAGAGTGTAACTTCATTTCCAGGCCCTCATCACATGACATGGATAGTTATGAAAATGTTTATATTTCTTCCTTTCTTACAGAGGGGGACTTGTGTCCAGTATCTGCAGTGGTGAGTGCTGCAACAGAGAACTGTGATTTGACAGGAAAAGTGAAAACTACAAATCAAATGCACAAGAAAAGACTGAAGAAGAGCAAAGCAAAAGACAAAAATTGTGAACAGCTCCTGGAACAGAACACTGTTTTGAGGGAGGAAAACAAAGTAGTAAAAAAGAAAAATAACTTCTGAACAGGTTTGAAAAAGGAAACAGAAACAAGAACAGTTTAACAGATACCTGAGAAAATTATTTGTTTGCAAAAGGTGAACTAAGACAAGATCACAAAAGATATTAACCATGTAAGGAGCTGGGATGACTCAAACAAAACTCCCTCAGCAGACTTCCAGCCCCACCTGAAGCTGTTTTGTTGCTGTTCTCTGTTTCATTCAGTTCACAGTGCATTTACATTTTACACAGTTTCCTTTAAAGTAGTCATCAGCTGCAATTAGTTCTGACTCATGTGGCACAACCTTACAAGACTACAATTTGGTTGTCTGACTTCTCCTTTGCTCCCTGGTGGGAAATTATTGTATGAACTTAACACTGAAGATAAGTCAGCGATGTTAGCTGCTAGTGCTAGTATAGACCTGTTAACAAACAAGGAGAAATAACAAGTATTTCTTAATAGTAGATAGAAAAACTCACTGGAGAAAAGAAAACAAAGTATAACCCTTTATAATTAAGGCTATAAATCCCAAACTTTTTACTGGTGCATGTCTGAAGGCAAGAGAACAAAACCAGAAGATTTAGACTTCTTTTCAGGACACCCCTCTTCCAACTCATAACTGGAAGCAGAAAAGGCAAAGTTCAATTCTGAGGATCAAAAATGAATGTCCAATTAAAAACTTACCCAAAATTAAACTGAACTGTCTCAGGGCTCAGTGAGCTATACTGTTGTAGTCTAAAATGGCTTAACAAAATACTACTTAAAGAAGAGAAGAAAATGCCCAAGGAAGGAAAAAGAGGGTAACAGTCAATAACCAGCTTCCTCTTTCCCCAAATGCAAAAATAGTGACACTCGAGTTCTCTTCTCTTGCTATGGTAACACATTAAGCTTGTAAAGTCTGAAGTTTTATCCTGTTTTGTAGGAAGGCCTCAACCAAGCTGCAGTTGACCTTCCAATGTATATTGCCCACCAGCTACTCTTCCAGCTCTAAAGTCATCTCTCTTCTTCAGCAGGAGTACCAGAGCATACAATATCCCACATTATGTTTTGTTGTCCAAGGAAGACTTGTTAAATAGAGTTTAACTGATTTAGACTTTTCTAAGAGGCATGTCCTTTTCAGAACATGCACCTTGAGGCTGCTTGTTATGGAATTATATGAGGGTGACTGCTCACCCCAGACACCTTTAGCTGTAATTGGTTTGCACCAACTTTCAGACAGTCATTTACTTTACTATATCACAGGATTTCTTTTCTAAAAGAAATGCCCATAAATATGATAAAATACCAAATATGACCCATATTTAAGTTCTGCTATTATGTCTGTCTATCTACCCCTTCTGTGTCTCCATCAAATGGCACTTCTGCACTTCCCTCTCTCTGACACCTTCTAGAAGAGCTACTTCTTCTCTTTTACGTATCAGTTAATGTTTTCAGTATTGGTCAGGAATTTCTAGCTGGCTTTGACTTGACCACCTGTTGAATTCTGCCTCCAAGGTGCAGGAAATTGTAATTTACACCTTAGATGATGGGAACATTATTAGATGTGATGTCTCAAATATTCTATCTAGTAAAAGGCAACATTTTCTGTACATAAGTTATGTACTTCTTGTAGTGGTTAGTACAAAGCACACAAAGGTAATGACTAATGAAGAATCAAAAAGCATATGAAACAACTATTTAAAAATCATATTCTTACTGTCTTCCGTTAGTGAAACACAAAGACACTCGTCTATTTTTTGTCTCTTAGTTCTTCTGGGGTAACAAGTTTTGTATTTTCTTGAGATGTAAACACAAATTATACTTGGCTGTTATACAGTAAATTGACTCAATAGTAATAAGACATTACAGGTCACTTACTTGTGAAAGAGCCACAGGCAGTTGTCTCAAAAAATCACAATCATTTTGTGTTGTAAATAAAAATGTAAAGGTAAGAAAAATTATGAAGGAAGTAGAACTATGAATGACTGGAGATCTCAAACATTTTTCTACAAGAGCAAGTGAATTGAAAGAAATTGCCTTATACATGATGATATTCCCATCATAATTATTCAGGAAGGATAGACTATTTTCATGCCAAAGATGCAACTGTTAGAGGCCTTCAGTAATATGAGGGCATTGATGGGTATCCTCAGAATAGGCTCATACATTGTAGTAGGCTTTCTCTCCCAGACATTTTATAGCTTTTTCATTCAACAAGGATACTTTATTTCCATTTATAAACCCAACTGCTGCCTTAATATAACGTAGTAGGAAATAAAGGCATAGGCGTAGAAATAAAGGCATAGGAAAGGTAGAGGAAACAAAATGGGCCATCTCAGATCCAATCTATAAAGGGCTAGGACAGAAAAAGGGTAAGTATATAATGTCTTGTATTTCGTATACTTATGCCACTGAGAAAACTTGTTTGCTAACATCAGACAAAACATTAAACAGCCTGTAAGATAATAGTCTCTCAAACAGGAAAAAAATGAGACTTAAAGAAATTTTTTCCAGAACTGTAATGCAAGTCAGAGTAAGAGCAGTAAAATACACCCCCTTCAGTTCCAAGATGTATGCTTAACTCATTGGATTATGCCTCCTGACTGGACAGAGGACAGGTCAAACCTTTTAAGAAAACACATTAAGAACATGCTTTTAGTAGGCACTGTTGTTCCCTCAAAAAAAAAAAAAAAAAAAAAAAATTAAGGCTCACGAGCAGTTTCAGCCCATTGATGATTGCCAGGCAATAAGCATCTTATTCTAACATATGACATCCTTAAGGACTTTCCAGTGAGTTGGGTAAAACTTAATTGTTCAAGGTCACTGATGTGGTGGGATTTGCCATTCCTGACCTGCCATCAGTATCGGTCAAGTTTGTATACAATAGTTTGGTACTTAGCTTTGGGCTTCTTTTAATCTATTATTATTCTGAACTGAAAAAGCAGCCAACAACCCCTTTTCCTGTGTTATCTGAACTAAGTGAGCTCAGTAAGAAAAACAAAAATTAAGTTCACCTTAAAAATGCTTTTGGGGAATGGAAACTTTGATTCAAAGTGACAATTCTAATAATATTTTCCCATTTTATTTTGAGTTTTCTTCAGGCTGTGGAAAAAACAAATTCAAAAAGAAAATAAAATAATTTCAGTGGAAGGAAGATAGAGAAACTGTTAAATAAAAGGGCACAAGGCAGAGATTGCAACCCACAAACCAAGCAAAAATAGGAAACTAATGATAGTTTAAGTACATTTAGTATTTAATAACAGTAATTAAACCTAGTAAACTTTTTGTGTCATAGATTTTAAAGCAGTTACAAAGCAGGCTAAAGTTGTTGTTAACCACTTTTGTAGTTAAAATACTGTCATACAGGAAACGCCCAGCATTTTCAGAGACAAGGATCAGAGTAGATGACACGCCAATGATTTTAAAGTTTGCCCCTACTGTGCCAAATAACCATATCATTTCAATTATGTATTATACAATATTTATATAATGCACATCAAAAGAATAGAGTCAGAGGATTAAGCATCTTCTGAAAATAGTTTCTCATCCTGATCTAGCAATTTGTCACAATGAGGAGAAAAACCAGAATGTTAGTTTTTATGTAGTAGAGATCAGACAGAGGTGCTATCTTTCCTTGGAAAGTAAATCTGCTCAGTAGCCATCAAGTCAAAACAACATTGACTGAGTTATTTCTTTAAGGAAATAACTGGACAGGATAAGATTTTTGTCACAAGAATCTGAGAACACTCTAATTTGACATTCTTTTGCAATACAAGGTGAATGTCAAAGGTAAAAAATAAAGTAGAAGTACTTCTCAATGTATAGATGTATTTTCATAGAACAACATGATGTTTGCAATTGTACGTGTCCAGCAGAATGAAGAATTAAGCCCTCAAGGAGTAGGAAATTCATGGCTTCATTAGTCGAAGTGCTAGCTTTTTAGCTTCTGTATGTTTATTACTTTCAAACCTGATTGAAATGATTTATTATTCAATCTCCATATTTTATTATTTTGCCTTACACATCTTTCACTCAAGTCACTGACCATAATTCCCTGCAGTCATTCTAATAATAAAAGAAGTCTGTTAATATGATTTCCTCCATAGATCATTTAATATTCATCACACCTGGATAACATAAATGATTTATGTTGTGAAAGTGGAAGAAAGAAGCCTACAGCTCTGTTCAGCACTGAAATTTTCAGGTATTTTTAACTGTGCCTTATTATATCTTTATTATGCCAACTGATCCATTTTGACTTCAGATCATCTGGTAGAAAATGAGCTTTTGGCCAAACTAAAGAGCAAGAATTCAATATTGTATACATAAATTATAATATTGGCTGGTCATAATGTGCTTTCTTTATGTAGGTTTGCTTTCATGACAGTAACTTGATTAATACATACCAATGGGAAAGAAAAGGAATTCCATAGGGTTAAAACAGCAGAATGAAATCCTGCTTCCACAGAATTTAATGAGGCCAGGATTTCATCTCTGTCCTTACATTTGCAAGATCAACCTATTAAAAAATATTTAAAATATTTAGGCCTGATGGAATGCTGGATCTGTTATATGTACACAAAAGTCTCCTCAATACCTTAAAAAGATGTAGCTATCTTAAATTTAGGCTATGAATCCATCTTATAGGAAAGAAAACATTTACTGATAGGAAAAGTTTTGGACTTAACATTCCTAATTAGATTTAACGATATATAGCAAGATAATAAAATGTATGGAAATAAAAGAGACAACAGTGAAGACAGAGTGCAGGAAAAGATAATGTAAGTAAGTCTAACACTGGAAGACTGATCCTTGAAGTAAGTTCAGAAAAATAATTCTGAAAATGCTGAAATATATATTAGTGGACATCAATCTAAATACTATTGTAAAATGTTTTTTAAGTGCTGACTTTCTTCTTGGTGACTTTCTAATATTTGAACAAATATCAGTGGTGTTATTATCCACATATCTGTAAAAATGAAGGTAAAACAAAGCACATGGCCCAAGAATTCTAGGGTCCAGCTCTTGCATTAGTGGTTACAGATGTCTATTTCTGAAAATTAACACTAGTTTCAGAGGTTCTTGTACTTTCTCTTCATGGAGGGGATCCCAGGTAAATACAAGAAATGTGCCTTTCATTTTGTATATAAAACCTTTTTCTGGGCTATGATTTGATTTTGATGTGAACTATTTTAATAAAAGATGTTTCAGAATATATACTTGTGATTATAGTTTTAAGCATGTATAGAATACTTAAGAAACAGCAAATCTAGGTATTCTTTCTTACATGATGTCTGTAATAACAATAAAATCTGTGATTTGCCTCTTTAAATTCTTGCACTATCGTTTGATTGAATGTGTCAATGAGACAATAAACATTACTGCTCCGTATTTTACACAGCCATAACTGCCAAGGTTTACCAAGTAAGTTAGAGAAGTTATGTGTATAAATTCAGATTATATATTTGCTAAACACATTTCTAATCAATAACCTTTTGAGAACATAGTTTACATCTGGACTACTTCTCTATTACAATGATAAATCATTACCTTAGCAATTTTGCCTCTTGCCATAAAATGTGCTGATAAGGACAACTGGAAAGACAAGTAGTATAGATTGAAGTAGTAAATGTCAATATGATTTAGGGAATGTGAACCATCATTAGCTGTCTTTAAAATGCCAATACAAAAAATTGAATAAAGCACAGCAAGCATCTGGAAGAGCCAAGAAATGAACTTGGGCCTGATGAATCCCTGTGCAATGTCTTAACTACAAAACCATTCCTGATGACTAACATGGCGCATGATTTAAAAAGGGCCTTATCTTTTTATATACCTATTATTTGTTCTCAAAGATGGACACAGACAAAGATTCAAATATTACAACTGCTTTGAGTTAGCAACAGTTATAAAGGTATCTTGACTACCACTGCATGTGAACTAAATCAGCATGCTGAAGAACCTGTGGTTATATTACAAAGCCTGTGAATTTTTGGAGAATATTGATGATGCAGTAAAAAAAGTAGGAGAAGCTGACATCAAATAGGCAATTTTATCAGATACTAAAGAAGAATAGGGAAAATCCTAGCAGTTCTCGCTTATGAGTTAGCTACGCTTCAAGTGGAAAATTTTCATTTCACGTTAGCCAGGAACGCATGTAGCACCACGTGTTCTTATTTTTCACTGAATGTTTGAAATATTTGAAAGATTTTCAAACCATTGAGGAGGATGAAAAAGGTTAATAACCTCACTTTTTGTTCAGTATCATGTTCAGTATTTTCACTAGACCCAACAACAGACTTCTGCATAAAAAGGGATCAAACTATTTTACAACTACAGAAATATTCCCTTTGCCAAAGTGGATACTTTCTTTTGACATGTTCACTGAAACAACCTAAGCTGCGTGTAATGGTTGTCATTTAGCTGGAAATAAAGATACCTTTTCACTTTCATACATATACCTCTCAAAGCCTTTATTATAGCTCACCATGTTCATCTGCTTTAGAGAAACTACCCAGAAACAATGAAAGCACTGATAAGGTATAAATCATTCCATCCAACAAGGAAAATGATTGGTGATGGCAGCTCCTTTTCATCCTCAAGTGCTTGAAAAGAGTCTAAGACAATGGAAATGTCTTACAATGAGCTTTTTCTTATGCCATACATTTCCTAATTTGTAGAATGCCATAAGCACCAACAGTACAATCTCAATACCCGAGATCTCTAAGAAATTAGGATATAACACATGGCTTTGTGAGCAGTAATAAATTTAGCCTCAGGACCGAGTTGTGACTTGACATATGCACATAAATTGAGAGGATAACAGTGTAAAAAAATCCAAACACACAGACTTGGATATTGTTTTCAGATGCCAGCATTTCAGCTACTAGCATACTGAAGTACACCTGGGTTGCTAGGATTAAACTGCACACAAGCATACCCTGGGGTTGAGGGAGAAGAAAAGTCTTCAGAATCAAGTCAAGGAATTAAATTATTCCTTTCACTATTTTCATCTGTTTTTGAGAAAGTCATATGGGCGTGTAATGTAGTCATCACTAACCCTGAGTAATTGGCAGCAACAACAGCAGGACCTGCATTCTGTCACTTCCAACTTATCAGGACAATGTATTCTTTAATTTCAGATTTCATTAGAGAGATCTGTGCTCAACTGGATTAAGATTCAGTTGGACAGACATATTTTGTCGTTTATTATTTGGAAGGATATACCTCAAACAGAAATAACAATTTCTGCAGAGTCTCACTGTTCACTTTCTTTGTAAGAAAAGGCAGTAATCTTTGACTCTCACTATAGTATTTTTCTACACTCTGCATTGGGTCCTTTATACTGTAGTGCTTATCACAGCAGCTGTGCTTTTTAAAAGCCACACTATTAACATGAAAAGTGAAGGACTCTGGAAATTAGAAAAGGGGAGGTTTTTCATCAAGAACCCTGGACAATGCCAACATTTCTTAGTAAAAATAAAGCCAATGCCAAGAATTGAACAAATTTACAATCTGTGGGTTCACCTACTGCAATAATCAAAGATGATAAATTAAATAATATATGATGAATTAAATATTTATAACAAATTAGGAATTATGATTTAAGTACCTGGAAAGCCAGGAAAATCCAGATTTCTGTACAGATACTTAAGTACTTTTTATTAGACTATAAAAGAATACATATTTTTTATATAATTCAAATTGTATTTGATAATGGCACACTATTAAAATATATAATTCAGTCAGTATAATAACTAAGGTTTTACCACACATAAAGGAAAGAGGTGGGGGGGAACACCTCTTGCTTAGGAATCCTAAGGGACAAAGATTGTACTTCTGTAGTGAATATGGTTCACTGGATCTCTAGAGCAAATTTGCACTTAAACACAATTTTTTATTGTGTTTCCCATTAAGTCACATCAGAACATAGGCCCTAGTGCTCCACTGCCTCCAGGTATTTTTTTTTTTTCTAAACGAAGATAGTTAATTCAGCTTTTTAGTAGAATGTAGTTCACTTACAGTAGATTTACTTTAAATTTTTTGAAGCAGATTTTAAAGTAGAATTTTTTTTCTTTTAAAGTAGGTATTTTTGCTATTTTTTAGTTGACTTAGAAATTTTTTGAAGGGAAAAACTTATTTTATCCAATTTTGATTCAGTGAAAAATTTTGTTGAGGAAAATAATTACTGACTTTTAAATATCCCTCTTCATAAAATTTAAGGAATGTAAACCTTCTAGTCTGTTTGAGACTGTGCAAGGCTCTGTTCTTTATCAAAGCTTGTGACTTCTAATATCCTTAGCACAACATTGGGCAAACTAATATACTTTAACAAAATGAATTCAAGGACTTTCATCAAAAAAAAATAAAGCCTGGCCTGAGAACATACAGCTCCCAAGATCACTCTTTACGGTGTTGACCGATGCGGACTTTATTCATTGACCCTGCTGAATCAAAAGACTCTCAGTTTATACATCTCAGTTTAAAGGGTGATGGTTCAAACCAGTAGCTCCCGTTCAGCATCTGAGGTTATAGACATGGATGCCTGGATTCACTGATTTCTATATGCAGGTCTAAGGATAGAAAAGCTCATCTGTAAGAAATCACTCACATCACTAGGGCCTAAGTATGTTTAATTGTTTACCAAAATGTATGAAAAAAAAAACAACTAAACAAACTCATGTTAACAGAGCTCAGAAAAGAATGCAGACTTCTTGTTTCAGAACAAAAATTTTGGACTCTATTGGTGTGGCTAGTGACAGCTCATTAGTTGCTGAAGGCTGATTAAATTTACACTTTAGAATTAGGAGAACATTGGACATCAAAAATAACATATCATTGTTAATAATTCTGAAGCCAGTGGATGAATTAACAGAAGGTAAAATCATAGTAGAATAAGAGCAAAAATAGATGGATGATCATATGAAGAAATGCCATATGAAGTGGTGAATGTAAACCCAAATGTTGTCTTTGATATTGGGATAGGCAAGCCAATAATAATTTCTAAGAGACATTTTGGTAAACATGATACAAAATGTGGTGTTTAAGTAAGAGTAATCTTAATTCTAATCCTTAGTTCAAACTGTAGCACCCACTTTCACAGAGGTTAATACCTGGAAGAACTATCAAATACTGGTTTTGGTAGGTCTGATGGGAATCAGGAGTACTAATATGTAACCTTGTGAGAAGTAAAAACACACTGCTTGAAATAGCTGCTCTCACTAACCTGATTTTTCACGCTTCTATGTTCAAGTACCCTTTACCCCCAACAACAGTTTTACCTTCCCCTGAATAGACATTAGCTTAGCTCAGTTAACCAAAATCCCCTGGTTTTACCTTTAAAGTTATGGTCTAAGCACCTGAAACAGAATACTTTGAAAGCAAAGCCACGATTTGTTAAGAACCTAGAAAAAATTAACTCTAAACACCATTGTAACTGATTCACAAGAGAAGCTCTTCATGTTCAAGTATGCTCTTAATATCCTCGTAATCAACAAAGATAAGAAGGGGAAAATACATGCTAATACTCAATAGTCAAAACAGGAAAATACAGCCTCAATGACTGAATTTTCTGGCTTTCAAGACAGGTCAAGACTGAGCATAAGGAGAGATGATGGCCACTTATTTTCACTTTGTTGAAATAATAATATGCCTGAACAGTTACTGGACCCCATTACATAAAAGGCTGCGTGAGGAACATTCCATTTGCCATGTCAAATTGGTACAGGAAGGTGCTGAACGTGGTCTTTTGCGTGAACTGTATTAGCAGCATCTGATGAACTTTCCCAACCTCCCTGAGCAACTGCACTTATCACTGATGTAGTAAGACCTGTAAAACAAGTTGGAAGTAACTCTTATTTTGTACCTATTGGTAAATTACATGACATTTCTGTGAAAAAAAGCCTCACAAGCTGCCATACCAGCTGGAAATACTTCAGTTTAGTGTAACAAGTGCAACCCTGAAGAGCTTTTATAGATATGACTAATTCAGTTTAGCTTCCTTGTAAATTAATGCATTGGGACAGCCAATAGTAAAGCTATTAAAAGAATGAAATGGCGGTGGAATTGTCAAAATTTCTCCCTTAGCCTGCATTTAGGAAGACAATTTCAGCTACATGGGTCTCCAGTCAGTGGCAGAGACAGTCATACATTACATTCAAATGTGCATGAGGTTTTGGGGAAAGGACTTGAGGAAAACAGTCTGTCTTACCCACTGAACAGCACTATGTGCGTGCATATGAAATTTACTTTAGTTAACATGACAAAAGGGATAACACTGCAATTAGACAAAGAAGGCCCCCTATCAGGCAAAAGCCTGTCCAAACAGATGGGCTTTCCAATACACTTGAAGGTCAACAGATTCTGAATTTGCTGACTGTGTCAGCAATCATGATAGCTTATAATCTTTCTCTATTGCAGCTACTTGATCTAACCTGTACATATCTCAGCAATTAAAAGTTAAGGCCCATAAAGCAGTTATCTGCTTTCAGCAAACGCAAAAAGATACTAGATCCTCTTTTATTAAAGAAGAAAGAAATCTTGTTGGCCCTAACTGGAAGAAGGTTAATAGGGAGGTTTATTTCCACTGTGGGCTATTTGGATTTTGACTGTAATCACAGAAAAGCCCAATTTAGAATCTACAGGGAGAAAATTTCTTCAAAGTTTCTTCTGTGGGACTTGCTTTGAAGTAAAGAAATTTAAGAACAGGAGGTAGTCCAGCTTAATCATGAAAGGCTTTTTCCCTGTTTTTGTAAATTCTTTTTTATTTGATTAAATGCATCTTAAGTATATTTATGGTGCAGTACTTAAGTGAAACTTAAATGCTTATATAAAATGCACTTCCATGTGGAATATTGATGGTTTTGTATGGTTTAATGGATGCTCCAGCTATATAGTCAAAGCAGGAAATGCATATTTAAGACAACTTGCATATATATGGATAGAAGACTGGGTTTGAAATTCTGAATCTTAGTCTTTGGTCAGACTGATTGGGGTCATTTAATGAGCTAGGTGTGGACAATGTCTTTGAAGAGATTTCACATGGAGCAGTCATACAAGAATAAATTCTCAAAGGCATGCTAGGCAGTGAATATTTAACCCCAAATAACACCACTTTAATATTATAGTTTCAATAAACAAAGCAAAATGCTAATTTTTGTTGCACTGATAGAATATTACGTAGCACTACTAAAATAAATGACATTAAATCCACTGTAAAAAGTATAAATAAAACCAGAATTTAAGGCTTTCATAATAAAGTTCTCCAGGACTAAGTATACAAAGGATATCAGAAAATTCTGCTATTCTCCAAATTGTAGTGGTTGTTACATCCTCATTCTTCATGTACACTTTTTTTCAATCTGTATCTTCAACTCAGTTTCCTTGCTGCACTTGCTTTTTTTTTTTAATCATGATCTCTTGAGCCTTAAAAGACTGCATTTGAACAAAAGCACCTACAGAATGTGATACCTAGGTCTGTTGCTCTCGGTGAGGATTTTTTGTCTCTTATTCTGTTCCTCTTGATTAATCTGCCTTTACTTTCAGCCTATCTTTCACTCCTGTCCTTCACATATTTTTCCTTTGTTTTGCAAGGAAAAAAGTTCCTCAAACCACTAAAAACCAGCCCGACCTCTCTGGTAAACTACCATTATCTAAGACTCAATGAAAGTTGGAAGAAAATTCTAATCAGCTGGGAACGCTCTCCTGGGAAAATCTCTTGCCCTATTAATCAATCCCATTCTAATCAACTGGGAACACTCTCCCAGGGAAATCTCTTACCCTATTAATCAATCCCATCCTTACAGTGTGGCCTGAAGAACATAAAAGGAAACTACTTCTGTTTCTTGGCTGTCTGAAAGGATGCTCCCCTTCATATCTTTCTTCTCTCAACATCTTGCTTCTCTTTTTGTCACAGGGAACCTTTGGATCTACCAAGCTTAACTTGGACATGTTAAAGGATGCACACCCCCACCCATCTCCTCAACATACCAGATGGAAGAGAAGGAGGTAGTATTTAAACACTGATGACAATATGACTCAGTCTCCCCAGATATATACAATTCATGGCACGAAACATTTTCACTACTAGACCTTATTTCCCGATTTCTTGCCTGAATCTCAAAGCTATAGTTTGTTTTGAGAAACTGAATGACCGTCACTAGCTTGCTTAATAGTACCTTATTCTGGGATTTGATTTACTGCACTAACCCATAGTAGTATCTCTGCTTTCTATTTCTTTGTAAAGAAAAACTAGAGGTATTTATGTTTTAGAATAATGAAAGGTGCATCTCTGCATGCCCAATATCACTACAAGTCAGAATAAGGACTGATATTCCTTAAAAGAATCATCCCTTCCGTCCACTCAGCACAATTGTGCAGTGCAGCACAGGTTTTCAGTCAAATAAAAAGCCAGCTTTTTCATTTCAACAAAATGAAACAATTTTACAGAGAATGCTTTTGTACAGCAGTAATCAATGTACTTTACATGCTTCAGATTGTTTGCAAAAAAAGACAGGAAGAACTGGCTCTGACAGACAGAAGTCATGGTCCACACACAATATTAGTGTTTTTTAAAGGAATCACTAAGTATCTGAAGAGAAATCCTTATGATATAGTATACATAGACTTCCAAACACTTCAGACCAAAGGCCAAAAAAACTTTGCCTTCATTTGCAAGAAAATTGTTTTGTCTTCAAAGCAAAAGGAAGGTCCTTTTGTTAAAGTGTTGAACAAGAAAGCTAAGGCAGAAATTAATTATAAGGTTGCACAAAGAAGGAGTTTAGCAGTGAAGTCTCAAAGGAAGGTATCCTGGACCTGTGTTGCAGCTGTACATATATATATACACACATACATATATTATCTGAAAATATGGTCGAATACTAAAACGTCTGTGCTAAATGTTTCATAATAACCAAAAGTAAAACTTACTACAAAGGGCTGCAGGAAGATCTCACAAGAAAATATGACTTGGCATTAAAATTGTGGCTGATATCGAGTTTGAATAAATACAAATTAATGCACAGAGGGGGAAAAATCCCTAAGAATACATACATGGGCATGGGCTCTAAAATACTTACAACTAATGAAAAATAAAAACTGGATTCTGTGGGAATATAAGCTCTTTCCTCAGCAGCAAGGAAAAGTTTAGAACATTAGAGAAATAAATAAAAGAACTGACTGCAAAACAGAAGGCATGTTTATAACTTCCAGTCACCCAAACTAAAAAAATTATATAGAAAAAAAAAATATAAAGACCAGGCTGACAAGGAGGTATAGAATACTTACGTAAGATGCCCTAGGAGACCATATAGCCGAACAGTAAATGAGTTGGAAACTACTCTTGTTGGAAAAAAATCTGGTTAAAAACAATAGTAATAAATTGAATCAGTTCCACCATCAGACGCACCATATGGTCATACAAGCACTTGTGCCAAAACAAGTGATAAGGCAGCATGGGAACAGGGATTAAGTGAATGGGGGGATACTGTGATTACACCTTTCAGGGACAATGCTGGCTTTAAATGTTTGCAAAACAACAGACTAACTAGACCATGACATTTCACCTCAGAAAAAAAGCAAATGAGGAGGGATATAAAGATGGTAAAACAAAAAATTCATGGCTGAGCTCGTACATACAATTTTGCAAAAATCATAACCAAAGGGAACAAATTTTTGCTTCACTTCATTGTTCAAAAACTGGTCGGTACCAATTTACAATTATCTGATAATTCCTTCTATACAACACAGGTTGTTCTTCAGGCATTATATTATATTAATTAAAATGTATTAAATAGGCTACTGAACAGCTTATCAAATACACAAAATGTTTACATGCAATTTCTTTCAGTCACACAGCTGCTTTAAAGGAGGTAAAATTTTTTTCTTAATTTGATCACCTCTGTGACAGAGACAAAAAATGGTTTCAGTTTTTTTCTATAAAATTTACCATTTGGGGTAAATATTTGCATCTTTTGATCCACACCTTGCACTTCCACTACTTTTCTCCCTTGCAAGATCATAGATAGTGAAAACAGGAAAGGCAATTGTGAGAAATGAATGAAATAATAAACCTGAAATTTGTAACAGTTACTAGCTGCAAAATTCTTTCAAGTTCAAATACTGACAACTTCTTTTTATCCTTCCTCTACACAAGGGTAGCTTACCTTTAAAGTTCCATCCATAGCAAATTCAGAAGAATACGTAAAGGTGTTAAAGCCTGAACATATTTCTGATGTCTGTTAAAAATTTGGAAATTACTAACTTGTTCTTTCTTTCACTTATTACAGTGCTTTGTTTAGTTGCAGATGCTATTAGCAATGGTTATTAATATCATCCCCATCCTAGAACAGGGCAAAGAAAACAGTTCGGTTTTCCCAAGATCATTATGTCCCCAAAAACTCAAAAGAGCATCTTCAAAGTGGAAACATAAGTTAGAAAGCAATCCATGATGAGAAATCATTAAAAAACACTGATCCTCACAAAAGCCGACAATTAACGATGGCTCTAAATTTAGAACTGAGTCTTGAAACCCATTTTCCCTGTAGTGTTCCAGGGACATTTTGCTTCTTGAGGGAAAATAAACTCACAGCCCATTTACAAGATAGCACATAACCTTGTGGCTCTCAAAGAATATAAAATAAACAACACCCATTCTGCTTCAGTTTTTTATCTTTCCCACTTCATTAAAAAATTTGCTTCAAGTAAAGAACGTTAATAACTGAGGTTCTTCAGCCTATGAGACATTACGTAACAACTCAGGGAAACCCATATGGCAAAAGTTTCAGAGTTGAACCATAGTTATATTTGAATCACCAGAGATATCTTTAAATAAAATTAGTGAGAGAAAGACTATTAAGCATTCCAAAGGGCTATTTCTGCTTGATATGATTCATGCCGGAAAACAACTCATTTTTAAACTAAATGAGGCCTAGCACAAAGCCAGATGAATTAGGCCACCATCCTGATGAAGGTGGCTTGATCTTGATGCACCTGGGTACTGCTGTTATCTAAGCAGAAGAGGAAGAAGGTGAGTCTATCCACACTACATGTCACAGTCACAGTAGATCCATTGTATATTAAGGCTCTATTAGCAGGAAGGATTTTTCATGCAATTGGCTTAGTGGCTTAGTGCAAACGATTTTTTTGTTTTTAGATTTGTCTGACAAATCTTTAAAACCTGCTATACTTAGGGATCCAGAGACAAGGGTTGGTTAATACAGAAGAATGCTAGGATCAGCATTCAGAAGATCCAGTAGCAGAATGGTATTTACAAAGCTATAACAAAATAACTGGTTGACAGTAGGAAGAGAATTGTTTATCTGGAATTCAGAAGACTTAAACCCCATCATATCTTGGCAGATCATCGCTTCACCTTCTCATTAAGAGTCTCAGTTAGAATGGTCCAAAGCACACTTATACAAATGTTGGAGGTGGGTTACACTTGCGTAGACAGATCTACCTGAATAGTTCTAGATAAAAGATGCAGTGTGATGCTTGAATTTACTCATTTAATGCAGTGTCACACTTTCACCTATGTCAGAATCAGTCTCATGCACTGCAGATCTTAGTCCTAAACAAGCTGCAGACCTGAGCTGAAAAAATAAATTTAAAAAAGCAAAAAGCAAAATGTTATAGGGTTGCTTTTTGTTTCTCATGAAATCCTCAACAGCATATCTCAAGCTTCAGTCTGTGTACAGTGAAAACAACTAAAGTAAATCAAAATTGGACAAATTCTAGGGTCACCTAGGGAAAAAAAAAAAAAAAAGAAAAAGAAAAGAGTGGGATTGTTACAGAGAATTGAGTGATAGAATCATATTCTCTTATAATTTTATGTGAACAAATTTCAGCCTCTGCAAGTTATTTTAAATGAACCATTTTTACTCTTCCTTGACCTGACCAGGGAGTTCATTTCACTCTCTGATGAAAGGATAATTTGTATTAGAACATACAATCATTTTGCACATCACTTTGGCCTCCCAACCTCTTACTGCATGTTTCACACACCTACTCATACTGCCCCCTTCCTCTCAACCCCCCTCTTTTGAATGAAACACCCAGATCTTGAAATCTCTCTCAGAAATGCACACAAGAACATATTCCTTGGCAACATGACTCACACCAGTGTCTTAGCCTCATTAGTAAGCAAGGCAGATGCCCAGATACCAATGCTGTCTGCAGCACATACATTTTTATATAACATCTCATTATTTATATATAAATATATAATGCCTTGTCTTGGGAATACAGCATCAATTTTTGGTTGAACATTAGTAAGATTCACGCAGACTTACAAGTGTCTTGTTTATTTTAGTTCACTTCATGGTTTTCTTCTTTAAATTTTGTCATGAATTATGCTTACTTAGAAGAAAGTAATCCCCCTTTGGGACATTTTCCCCTGAATGCATTGCATATTCCAAAATGTCAATGGCAGAATCTCTTACAGTGTAGTAGTTGACAGTCTGCATACTTTAATCAAGCCAGAAAGTTTTAATTATACTGCTAGAGGCATCCCATTAACATTTATTTTCTTTAATAAGGCCTCTATGAGAAATTAGAGGGAAAAAAAAAGGTAGAGCCTGCAGTTCTTTGGAAAGAGAGAGGAGGGCACTGCTCTGTTTCTTAAAGCCAAACCTGAACATCATCACCATGAAACACTAATATGATTTGTTTTCTTTTACAGCAAGGAAGAGAAAATCGTATGTTTGATACTGTTAATTATAAAGCTTTTGGATACTGTACCTGTTCTAACAATAGCAGAACCTTTAAATAAAATTCTCCTCCCTACCCATTTTCCCTTTTTCTGTCTTCTGGCATTTAGTACTGGGAGTGGGTAGCCCCATGCAGTCGGGAACTGTGCACCTGAACAAATACAGCTGTAAGAACAGCATGTGTCTTGCTCTATTTAAGCTCACCTTGAACAATGTCAAGGCAGGGGATTTTAGTTTGGGAAATGGAGCATCAAATATAAGGCCTCCTCAGATGCCTGCTTTGGGAAAGAAAGGGACCATTATAAAATATCTGTTGGCCTTTGAAACAGATTAAAAAAATAAAGCAAAAGGACTCTGCTGTCATCTATTGAGACAGATTTTGTCCTTGTCTTAGACAGTTAGCATATTTCTCATAGAAATTTATTTTAGATTTTAATGTTTAATTGTCATTTAACTCATGTTTTCACATACTGTTGAATAATATTTTCTGATATTTCATGAATATGAATATATGGAATTAATGATCTACTTTTGATGGCCTGTACTTTTGGGCCTGAGTTCATAATTTGCCTTGTGGTTTTTTTTGAGGATGAGCTCATTAGCCACAGGGTTCCTGACTTCATTCCAAATCAGGTAGTTCTTTCCCTACAAATTCTCTTTAATCTTCATTTGGATACACACTATTTCTCTCCCTGGTCTGAAAGTACTATTTATGTAGCATTACTGTTACAAGCTTTTCCTCATTCTTTCTACGCCATAGGTGGCAGCACTGTAAGAGTGAGAAAAATAATCTATATGAAATTAGTAATAGCTGGGAAGCTACAGCTGGAAGATATATGATATATAGGACTATTAATGTATGTCACAGTAGCAGGAAAACATACAACTTGGATGAAATTGAACTTAAATACCAAATCAGCTCTGTTCACAGACTTGTTTGAGCAAATAAATACAGGACATTTAAAATGATATAATCACCCCAAAACAGATAAGATACCACAGCTTGAAAAAGGGACTTAAATGCCTAATACATAAATTACATTGAGTTTAAACTCCCAGATTCAAAGACACAACCTTGAAACGATGCCCTTGGCTTATTACATGGGCTCTAGCTAGCATATAAACCAAAGAGGGAGTTCAATATAAAAGTTCTTCAGATAAAAAAAAATCTCAGCTTCTCTAAATGATGAGAAACAGTTAGGTCCGGAAAAAGTTAAGTATCAAGTACCTCACTGCAGATGGCACACCTAAGCTTTCCTCTGCCTACTCTTCTGAAGGTCTTGTGCCAGTAGGTTTTAAAGCATACTGCAAACAAACTCATTTCCTCTTAAAAAAAAAAAAAGACACCCCCCCCCCCCCAAACCCCAAACCGAAGTAGTTTCTTTTTCAAAATGGCCAGAAAAAAAGAGTGAGATTTTCCTTCCCCTTGGTTTTAGACAAAAACCTAGTCATTGGAGCTGTGACCCAGGCTTTGTTTTCTTTCCTTCTTTAAAGTGGTGTTCAAACCTATATATCTACCACTCAACAAAAATGCACAGATGCAAAGACAGAGGTACTTTCAAGCTTCCTATGGAGGCTGTGGCATTTCCCATATAAGAACTAAGAGATTACTTGTTGGCGGGTTGCGGGGAGAAGAAAGGTTGAGTATTACTCTCTGGGCTATGAATTACAGCAGACAATTGGGAACACGGATTCTTAGGTTGACCTCCAGAATAAAAGCACAAATGTAATATAAAACAGTAAGGAAGAAAAGTGAAGCAAAAGGGATCTTTGCTTAAATGTTGTCCATCTTTCTTTTTCTTTCCAGCAGCAACAAGTACAGTACATGAGAGTGCAGTGACTGCTTATGTAACAACATATTTACAGCTGTTCCTATCTGGAACACAGGTGTCTCCTTTTGATATTTTTCTGGCTAGACAGCCAGCATAATAATTTTTTGGAGATCATCCACGGCCATTTCATGAAGAGAACTGTACGTCTTCACTGCCACTAATTATAGTAATCATCTTCCTCTATAACAAGCCAAGGGCTTGTGCCAGAGCAACTAATTTGCTTTTACTCCAGACTCCAAATTGCTACTACATTGTCTGACCTTCTCTCAATTAAAAATTGTCTAAATGTTTAGTTGGACTTAAAGCAGAAGAAGTAATAATATTTTCTTCAAGATGTAGATTGTTTTCTAGATGTAGATTGTTAAGCAACACTGGATTCAAGTGTGAAGCAGAAGAGAGAAGGTTTTTCTCAGGAAAGCGAGCAACAGTTATGTTGTAATATCATGTTTACAAAAAAAAAAAATCATCCTTTTGTTTAAAAAATACCTCAAAAACACTGGTTATGTCAGTGACAACATTTAAAGTGGCCCTCAATTTTATCTCAGTTTTGATGAACGAAAAAGGAGAACTAAACATGTCAGCTATGCCAGTAATGTAATTTCATAAGTTGTCAAAAATTATATTAATCTATTTGAAATTAATGCCTAGTAGGTAAGTATGAAAGCCAAAGAAATTAAACAATGGGAGTAAAGTTATGATGGATATACTTGGTAAAAATAATGAAATAATGACCTTTTAACATCTGTAACATTCAGAAACTTCTCACACAAATGTCATGATTGATCTGAAATTTAGCCATGACATTGAAAACTACAGTATATATAGGAGTATGTCAAAAGTATTCAGAGAAATTAAAATAACAATGATAATATAAAAGATTACATAATTATTGTTTCCAGTAACTTCCTCGTGCAATTTCCTGTATTTTTAAGAATAAAGATGTTTAGTCTGTCCTGTAGGCACCATATCCAAAGTCATGTTAGCTTAATTCTGTCCATACTTTACCAATTATAAATATTTTGTGATTTTAAAATTATTTATACCTATGCAAACAAGACATTTTTAAGTAGTATTGAATTTATTGCCTCTGCATAGAATATGACAAAAGGCTGAATTCTCTGTAGGCTGCTTGAGCTACATTTCTCTGTTAACCAGGCTAGGAATTTAATTTTTATGCTCAGAAATTCTTAGTTAGACACACAGTGTGGGACTGATCTGGCTTAACTCAGATATCTAAATGCTTGATGCATAAGTCTGAGCCAGTCACTCCCAATCCCTTTAATAATTGAAGAACAGGCATCTTTAAATGTTTATAATTAGATCAGATAAACTGCATGTCTCTCTCTATCTTCCACCCTCCCAACACTTTACAAATAAAGGAATTATCCTTGAAAACTAGACATGCGATTGCCTTAAAATTATTAAAATTTTTCATGTCACCATTATGCAGTGTTTTATTCACAGTGCAAGTCGAGACACTGCAATGAGAGTGATGGTTTGTTGCACGATAGTGCAAGGTCTCCATATCTTTTCTGTACTCTTCACTGTAAATACCAAGTGTCAAAATGTTGAACTTACTAGTTTGTAATGGAACTTCCAGTTGTCGTTCTCTGTTTCTTCATAGCCTTAGTGTCCTTAAGTGTTCTTGAAAGATTAGGATAACCTTGAGAACAAAAGAAAAAGCAGAAGTAATTTATTGCAAGCAGTACAACCACAGAGGGTATTATATTGATAAGGGAATAGGCCTGGAACATGACAAATGCAAATAAGGCAGGCAGTAATGTACTGCATGTTTAAGAACTACTTATATAATAGGTAAGTACTGGAGAAATTATTTCATATCTAGTATGGCAGCTTTTGATATATTTTGCAAACACCAAAATGCCATTCTTAGAGATGAACCACTACTTATCAATCCTTTCTCCCTCCCTCCATATGTACATATACATTTATAAAAATTATTAATAAGAACAAGCAGAATTAATTGAAATAAACTATTTTATCTATTTTAAAGAGTGTACACTTATGGGATGAATTTTATGGTAAGACAGCCAGCTCAAAGTATGTTTCAGTACGAATTACTGCAATCATAGTTTAAACGAGACAAGATATTTACAAAGTAGTTCTTCTAGTCATTAGAAAGGTAATTATGAGGTAATTATAAGTAGAGGTAAGCAGCTTCACAAAAAAATCCTCCATAAATTTTATGAAGTTATAAAAATAAAAGGGGGAAAGATGAATGTTTAGTAGCTTAGGGTTTTGCTTAGGGAATACTTTTCCTTCCTCATGCTCCACTGAATGCATTTCAGATCCTTCAAGATTGTAGCATGACCTTTCTAGATGTTCATGTAGCTAATGGACAGATAGGGTTCTAGTTCATCTAAAGTGAAGTTAAGCAAGTAGGAATTAACACAGTATAATGAACTCAATATTAATTTTTCATCTTTTTACTCAAAGATCAGATCTTGTTTTGCCTCCAGCTGCCTGTTTCATTGTGGTGTGATGGTCTTTGTCCTCTCAAATATTTTGATATGCAAGGAAGGAATAGTCTCTAAAAAGACTTGGAGCTTTCATTGGTTTGCCTGTTACAAAAAATCTGCAGATAGCATACAGCTCCCACAGGGCACTTTTTTCTTTAAACTTTTAAAATCTAAAAGGTTATCTATTCTCCCTTGCTCATCTGGAGAGGTATGTCACTGCAGAACACTTACATGTTGAGGTACCACATTATTTTGTCACTTCTTTGCGTGAGCTAGCTAACAGAAATAATTAAATTTCAACCAAAAATTTAAAAGGTAGAAAATGCAGAAAAATACATTTCAGATAGGTTATGAACAAAGATGGAGGGTCATCAAAACTAATCATACCAAGAAATTCTATCAGAACTCAGATGCTTCCCTCACATGATAAAAATGTCACAGAAGAAACATGTATTTGAATTTCTACGTCTGTCAGCTACACTTTTCACAGTGACATCTGAACATCTCATCCACATCAATTAGCTGAAACTCATGACACTATCCCTGCAAATGCAGAAAGGGACTGAACATGAACATTTTATAAATGGAAGCTGAGGAAACAAAGAAATTATGGATCTGGTGTTCCAACACACTAAAGACTAATTGCTCCAGAATTTTGCTTGAGCTGATGAGAAGTATTTGCCAAAACAAGAAACCAGTTTTCCAGCATCTTGTACAGAGGAAGTTACACTTCTTCTGTAGTTACACATCTATCTGGAAGTCAGTCTGCGTTATCCTATATTATCCGTAGAAACAGGTATGCTCAAATCCATAGCTAAGTTACTGGCATTTCTCAGAAAGGAAGAATGAAATCTTTGATCCTTGGAATAGCAAAATCTTTGCTCTGCTGGCCAAAGATTTTATTTCTACTTCCTTAGGAGTAACAACTTTAAAACATTTTCATATTTGTGCCTCTATTAGTCAAATAATGTCATCTTTTCTGAATATTCTTTTATTAAAGTTGCCTTTTGAAACTGAGTTCAGATTTTCAGAGTAGAATCACTTCTATTCTTTAACTTTCCACTTTGTATTTAACAGAGATTCTTCTCTCTTCAGATACTCCAATTTTTTTTCTCTAGTGAAGCTAATGCAGCTTTGTACAGTATATGAAGATATTGTTCTCCATGTTTTACAGACTTTTGCCTCAACTATGAGGATGTTTTCTAGTAATACATAAATCAATAGTTTAGTCTTCATTGTCAAAGAGTTGCTACAAGGCGCTAATATACAAAACATTCCAATGCATAAGATATTAAAGTAGGAAAAAATTGTCCTTCCTCTCTCCTATTCCCTAATATAATTCATTATGTAAATCTTTCCTGTATGGCTATTGATTTCCAGATACAAGAGCACAAAATCTTTTCTTTCTCCTTTTCTTAAAACAAAAAGCAATTTTACACACCTTCTGAGAATTTTTGGCTACAATCCACTCACTAGCTTGGAAGTAGTGAGACTCTGGAAGCCTTTTATGCTGGCTGGTGGAGGAGTAAAATACTCACTGAAATGAAAGAACTTTGAAGTTCACCACATTTCACTTATGCACTTTCTCTCTGCAGTTTTCCCTGTTTTGATATTGTTGGGCTTTTAGCTATACCACTGCTTGTTTTCCTAGGTTGTTTGTAGTGAGAGTGTATGTGTGTGTGTGATTTTTGAAGCTTGAGATATTGCGGGGGAAGGGACATGGAGCTCTGGAAATGACTGCTGAAAACGCAAAAAAAATTTAACTTAGCTGTTTAATTCCTCTTTGTGCTGAGGTGAAAGGGCTGACACCCTTTTTAAATGGTTTTTGGGCAGGTGTGCAGCCTCTTAAGCAATTTTCTTCATTCCAGTCAAATATATTTCCATACTCTAATCTCTGTGTAAGAAAGCTTATGTTGAACAAATTGTGGCTATTAGTATTTGTATTCCCCACACAGTCAGAGCACCCACACTATCTAGCTCATTACTGAAAATTGCTTTAGAATGCCTTCAGTATGAAAGGTGTTATTATAGTATCAAATCCTACTCTAGTCTGCATTTCAAATTCTTGATTAAAACAGTATTTTGGACTAACGGATTCTCTATTAACATCTCACCTATATACTTTACCCTGAATAATTCTAAATAATTTGTTACAGCTAAGGAAGGTTAAGGCTGCTGAGAATAATAGTCTGGTATTACTGCTTCAAATGAGATGTTTATTCCAACACTGGATTCAGTATTATAAAATATTATATTCAACTACTGCCAGTGATAGAAGCTCCTAAATTTCTGTGATGAATGGGAACTATATGACTAGAGGTAGCATCATACACTGATATTGTAAGTATACGTTCTTTCAACACATAAGTGAACAGTAGATTGAGAATTAATTTTTTCATTCATAGCAAAATGAAATAAAATTTTGGTTACACTAAACTGTCATCAAATGATGCATGCACAGACTGTCTTTGCAGTAAGTATTATACATACTTACAGTTTCAAGAGAATGGATAGGACCAGGATCTCTTAGGAATCTAATCTAGTGTACAAAGCCTTAACATACGTGTCTCCATAAAGCCAGCCACAAAGATGTGCCTAAAAGAAATTAAAACAAGAAGTACTGGACATAGAAAACCAAGGCCTGTTTGTGCATTAGTTTGCCTGGTTTAGCATCACTTACTGTAGACTAGAAACTGTTAAGTAGTCTGAAGGAAACGAGACTGCATTTGTTGTATCCCTCATCAAAAAACAAACTCTAAAAGCACTATTAAAATAGCAAGGGTATTTTGGTTAAGGAAGCAGAGGCCTACCTAATTTAACTACCTGAGGGCAAGTCTAGAAGCTCTGAAACCCTGAACACCTCTGTATCCCAACCCTACAGCTGAGGTTAGGCTTGTAGGCCTTGAAAACCAGGCTACTAGGAGTGACTCTGTGGGGAGGAGCTGTGGGAAGCCTCCCAGTGCCTTTATCCCAGGCTATGGAGCGATGTTTACCTCAGGCCCTCAGCCCCAGCCTGAGCAATGGCCCTGCTCACCCTGCTGCTGCTCCCCGGCCAGGCTTTCCTCACCGCCTCTCCTGCGGCTCAGTGCCCCGCAAGGCAGCAGGAGGAGGCAAAGGCTGCCTGCCCTCCAGGCCTCTGTGGGCCAGCACAAGGTCTTCATCCTGTCGTGGGGCCTGATGCATGGGCCACGTCCCGCCATAAACTGCCTCCCACTTATGAAGAGTGCCCCAATATCTCAGGCTTTGGCAGATCCCCCGTCATCGACAACACAAAGCCTTTTATTTCCAGGTGAAACCAAATTGCCAGTACACCCCAGGCACTGGGATGCACCTTACAGAATTGCTTTCCTCTGCGCAGGTGTAACCAAATTGCCAGTACACCCCAGGCACTGGGATGCACCTTACAGAATTGCTTTCCTCTGCGCAGGTGTAGCTGTAAGAAAATACCTCAGTTACATTTAAGATCGGATCTTCTCCGTAAACAGAAAGGCCCACATCCTAGAATACAGAATATAAAAGCACTAAATCTGCTTTGGAAGAGTTTAATGCTCAGGACAGCAGTGAGTAGGCTGAGACAAAGACAGCTTCAGAAGTGATCTAAGAAATTAGGTCAGACTTAGTTACCATCAGGGTATGCCAATCCCTTAAGCAACTTAAACATGCATGTAAACTGCTTTACCAAAATACTTTGCTGACATCCTTACACAGGAAAAGTTTCTTTCTACTATTCATACAGTTGATTTTGAAATCAAATCAAAGGTTAATTTTAAAAATCAAATATGTGAATTTTAAAGGAGATTCCTTTCCTTCTTAACAGGTCACAGGTCCCCAAAGGAAAGAATTACCAAACCTACAGACAAATGTGCAGGGACAGCTGATAGCCAGGAAACTGCAGCCCTAGGGATGGTCAATAGTGAGAAGATTGTAGAATTGCATCTGCACAGGTAAATGTCAGATACCTCAGAAGCAGATCTAGAGAAAGAAAAAATTAGACACGCATTTAGCCTTGTAACATAACTTGGTTCAATAATCTTAGAAAATGGTACAGTTAGTAGGAATATATCAGAAACATTTTCATCTGCTTCTGAAAAAAATAACACTGAAGCTTGAAAATCTGTAATAATTTATTGCAGTTCATAATATTCCAAAATCTATCCCTACATATCTTGGATGATATTTACATTTTCAGAAGATTTTTTATTTAATTACTAATTTTAAACATTTCACAGCCTCTGGAGAACTGTACAGATTGGTTTTCCCTGTGTATCTATGGTAAGGAAATCAATTTGTTTCAGGGTTAACTGAGTAGTTTACAGAAAAGCGGGAGAAAGAAACTGAGAGACAAGTTTTTCATTTAATAATAATAAAAGCTATCCATGAAAGTCATAGACTTCAGTCAAGTACAAACAATAAAATCAATTAGGGTACAGTCAGAAATGGAATTCTGATTTTTAAAAAGCGCAGACAAATGATTCTGTCACTTAAGTTTCCTCCATGATAAGTAAAAAGTTTGAAATTACGGTTTCCCCCAGTGATAGCCAAGTAACTCTAGGCTATAATGTTTCTTTTACCAAAGTATAGAGCAAAATATTTTCAACACTGAAGAAAGTAAAAAAAAAAAAAAGCTTACAAAATTTTTTGACAAGCTCAGCCTCAGTTCTGATGACCTTGTTCTAAGTACCTCACAGACTTTGAAATGGAGAACACAACTTAAAAGGAATGACAAATAAGCTGAGTCCTGTTGAGGTTCAAAGTTTAAAAATGCATATCATTCAATACAAGATGAAACTTTGCCGTTTACTTGGGTTTGCATTATATTGCCACTCATTCACCGTAATGTTAATATTTTCTAGCAGAGATCTTCACTACAATGAATTTTTCTATGGATTTGAATCAGAAGCAGGCAAAATATGTTCAAACCATACTTCAAATCAATCAGATCTACTTAATCTCTCATTTTCAAATGCTAAGAAATTTTTCTCCTTGCCCTAACTTCCTAAGTACAGCAGAGCAGCTAAAATCCCAACAATTCATCTTCCCAGAGCAGGCACCATATCCCTGAGTGCTGAGTGCTAACCAATACCTGTGCCCCATCTTGCACTAAGTTTGCACTGAGTCTCGGTTCCATTTTGGTCTGCATTAAAATCCAGTGTAGCCAAGTACTGAAGGAAGCAAGGCCAGCTGCTCATTGTGCATCCTACATATAAAATAGTCAAAGACAGGACCAAAGGAATCAGTGTTACTGCTGTGAGAAAGCAGGGAAGGAACCAACAGTGAAATGTGGAGATGGAGAGGGAAGTGCTGTGACCTGAAGCCAGCAGGAAAGGGGGAAAGATACATTGTGCATAAGCCACCAAGGAGAATATAATAAAATACTAAGAAGAAAAGACAAATTGGTGGGCTGACCAGACCACAACCTGAACAATGAGTCTACAAAGGAGTCAAGAAGCCTGAGAAACAGAGCCCATAAGTAGGCATGTAAAGAAAATGAAGCAAGACAATCTGAGGTAGAGAAGATATTAATCTAGCATTGGAATAAATAGGACAAAACAAACAAGAAGGGATTAAGCTTGGCAAGGGCGAACAGAAAAGTCTTTGGCCATGAGAGGAAACTCTTCTTTGGAGTCCACATGTAAGCCAAGATTCTTGACACTTATGGTTCTGACAACTAGGATATGAAAAAGCCATTAGACATGCTACTCCTTCATTACATTTAGTGCTAATGAGCACCAGTTATAGCCATTACTGCTGTCAGTAACTCAAGTTCATAAGTCAGACATCTATTAGGTAAATTTAATGAGTTCCCTACATGCTAATCTTATAAGATAAAATTCATAGATTTTTATAGTTTTAGTGCAAGTTCTGTGTGTACAAGTGTTTATGTGATTTTAGTAAATGTCTTTTTCTGTCTTCAGCAATATAAATTACTAGAAATAAAGTGAAAGGCAACATGCTTGCATACATGCTTTTGAATTGTTGCATAGGATTGACCAAAAAGCCTGCTGTTCCATGTTGAAACTTAATGGAAGACCTACATAAAGCTGCAGAAATGGAAGCACTGTATTTAATTCCTTAATGAAACATCAATTTGAACTCTCAAATGAAAAAGACACATTCACAGCAGGACAGACAGAACTCAATAATCTTGCAGATAACCGTGCAAATGAGCTACAACAGTCTGCCACAAATTTCCTGGTTGTCCATAGGACTACCCCTCTGCTAAGCCTATAGATGACGAAATCATTTTGCTATGGAACTTACTTCCCAGATCGCATTCAGGAATACACCTGGGTAACCTCAGATAGACCCTACATTTTAGAATATAGTCAAGAGTCAGGTTTTCTGTGTCTGGCCTTGCAGCCTTTGCCATTCTTACTTGCTTTTGTGATGCCATCTTACATTTGATATCAGAGACACAAGACTGCAATCCCCTCGTACTGGCAGGCAGCCCACTATCACATACCACAAGAGTAAATGGAATGGGTAAGTAGCCTGCACTCAAACTAAATTCAAGGCAATTGTGAAACAATATGAATGCCAGAAATTGTATAAGATCTACTTCAGGTTAAATGCTTACTACTGATCAGTCCTTCAAAACCAGGTCATTACTTTTTCTCACTTATTGAGTGATGTCTAATCTCTTAAAACTTTAAAACCATTTGAAGTGTACCACAGAGTGTTTCATGCTAATCTGTATTAGTCTTCTGGTCCACATATATGACAAGGGCATTAGGAACAAAACCATTATCAAGTATCAATATCAATCTGATTTGAGTGAACTGTGAAAAGTGAACAGCTGAAGATTACACTGTGCAGAAGGGAGCTGGGTAGCAATTGTATTGCTACAGACTTTTGATATTTCAGAATATTCCCAATGTATATTGCAACATACTAAAGTACTCTCAGAGCTTTTCATGACAAAGGAAAGAGGGGAGAGGAGGGAAAAAGACCAAAGCTACATCTGTACCTACTCTTTGGATGTTCACTTAGGCTGTAGGGAACCTGCATTGTAGTTTTCAGTCTGCTAGATTAAGAGCAGGAACTTTGAAGAAAGTTTTTTCTTTCATAGGAACTATAATAGCTGTGGGTAGGGAAATCCTTTGTTTTGCTCAGAATCAGTCTCTTGGCTAATCAGAAATTACCTTCAGGAGAGGAAAAAAAAAAATAAATGGTGTATTCCAGTAGAAAGTTTCAGTTTTTATAAACTTACTTCTCTTAATGTAAAAATATATCATCAGAAAATTCCTACTCAATTCTAGGAAAAAAATCTTTCTTCATTCTTCTGTTTCAGTTGCAAGCTTTGTCACTATAATTAAATTATTTGTTTCACAAGATAAAGCTCTTCTATAAACTAGTATTGTATTTGCATTTCTATTAATTATTCTGATTGCATGTTATCTTGAAAACACAGTGCTTAAATCACAGCATTTACTTTTTTCTACTGTTTATTTTGAAGGCATAAGATTTTCTCTGTACAGATATCTACAGAACTTTTAATAAGTAATTCAAATGTTTGGTTATTATATGAAACTCATTGATTCTCAATTAAATTTAGAATTCAGCATTTGTTCATTTCCCTGATTCAGTATTCAGAATCAATGTGCTCTATCCTGACACATTGTTTATTCTAAGGCTCATCCTGAAAAAAGAGGTTTCTGAACTATTTCTTTCACGTACATGTAAAACAAAATTTCTACAAATGTAACCTATATTTTAATATTTGCTGCCTTCTGACCATGAATTCAAAATTCACAGTTCTCTGGATCAAACACAAGCAATCCAGGTGGCAAGGTATGATATGACATCCAACTTACCTTACCACCCACCTCAATTTGGAATAGCAACAGGTGTAAAAACATGGACAAGTGAACACAATTATATACATCTCTTAATATCTTGAGTCGCTAAACTTGCAAGAATCAATTGCATCAAAAGCATTGACTGGAACTTTAATGAGAGTAACTATCATGGTTTCAGGTGGTACAGACTCAGCGATATTCACTCTATCCCTCTGCTGTAGAGGATGTCCTCTCCCTGCAAAGTGAGAAGGACAGACCGTGTACCCACCTCTCAGCTTTTTAATTTAAATCCACATTTACCTGTAACTTTAATTAAAGGTCGAGAATTTGGCTAGAAATGGTTGAAACATTGTTGAATTTACTGACTCTGTTAAGACAGCACTCAATTCTGACATAATAGGAATAACAAAGAATATAGGAACTTTTTTTTGTTGTTTTATGCATTTGTCTGTGGTCATGAAAGATGGATACTCTTTGAAAAGAAGCTAAATTCTTAAAATCCTCATGTTATTCTATGAGCAGAGATCAAAGTACACACAATGTCTGTCTTGCGTATTGTATTCCACAAAACAGTATTTACATCAAACTCTGAGCAGGGAACAAAAACCTAATAGCCACTGTTGCAGCTCTCTAGAAGTGTGGTACGAGACCAAAAAAACAGGTGGTTACCCTGCTCAGAAAAATGCAAGACACATCACCGTCAATAAGAGAACTCAAGAATGTAATGGAATATGAAGAAAATTGAATAGGGTGGTTAGCTCTGTGCATTGGAATAATTGCAGAAATGTAAGGATGACAAAATCACATAATCCCTTTGTTCAGATATTGTCTCTCCTGGGCTATTTCTTGATGTTTTCTTCATTTTATTTAGTACTCTAGAGCTTGGATCTCCATGTCATTCACTGCAAAGCAAGTTTTAGGGAATAAATTGAAGATTTTGAGTTGTCTGAATCTGCTGACTTTCCTTGTTCTAAACCCTTCTAAACTTAGAACTTAACTTTACTCCACATTTTCTTCTTTCTCCTGTTGAAATGTGGCAGGTTTTGAAGCACTCAAGAAGTCATCATTTTCTGGCCTTCGGAGGACATAAGCTCTCATTGCTAGGACAAGTGAATCAAGGATGGTATATAAACAGATTTATTTCCTTGACCCCCTGTTGCTCATAGGATGGTATTTACACAAATATATTTGTTTTGCAAAGGCTTGGAGAAGCTTGCATACAAAAAGTACCTACTATTTGCTCCCTGTGTGTTAAACACTAGATAACACTGCTTTTAGTAGTTATTTCTTGAACTACTACTGAGTAAATGATATGGCAGTGCAGATTCCTCTAATACTGTTGAAAAGCCTTTTTTCCTGGCTTCATATTTTCTTACATTTCAAAGAGCAACTGGGAGAGCCTGTGCAGTAGCACCGTGGCAACGTTGTCTCATAATATACAAGTGTCTGCTTCATTGGCTCATAATAATAGGGAAAAGATCTAAAAATCTCTTTCCTAAGTAAAACCAAGTCAGCTGAAGTAACATATTTTTGTAACTAAAAATCCCCCCCCCGCCCCAATTCCACACAATTTGCTTTTTAAAAACTGGTATTTATAGAATTTTCTTGAGAAAATCCAGCATAATGGAAAATTGAGGCACATGGGAGGACAGGAGGAGACATCCTCACTTTAATTCTGGCAAAGTAAATAGAAATTTCTTGGCATCATCATTTACTACTTCCTGAGGAAAATAAAGCAACTATGATTTTTTCTTTTTAAATATACCAAAATTATGAAAAGCTCTAAATAGTTATGGAAATTACTTACACTGATTGAAATATTAGTGAGGTAAGATTGTCTAGATATAACAGCAGAGATAATGTTATTCAGGTAACTTTCTACATTTATTCTTTTAGAATGTAAGCACAACTTCAAGTTTTCAAACTATTATCTGATGTTGATATAGGAATACTGCTATATTCTCTTTCTAGATGTTTTTCTTCAGCCATTCAGATATTTGCAAGTTACTCGCCACTTTAAGAAAAACTTAATTTTGTTTGTTGTCTTTTTCAAAAATACTCAGTTATTTGCTAAATAATATACATGGCAGAGTTTTCTCTTCACTATTCTAATAACGATTAGAGGGAAATAGAGCTCCTGTGATTAAATTTGCTTGTAAGAGGATAATATATTTTAAATCAGCAGCAATAATGGTCTGTTACAATTAAAAGACAAGAATTAAATGACCACTTTATGACAAAAAATATCATAAACCATTAAAAGTAATCTCATTAAGAAGTATAAGCTTAAAAAAAAAGAATAGCACAGCTGCATATGCCAACAGTTTCAAATGATTTTGAAGTCAATATATAAAAGCAACTACAAAAATGGACTTTCATGCCAAGTCATACATAAATTTCCAGGGATGTGCTGTCATGTGTTAACATAATTTGTATTAATTCCTATTATCAAATATAAACTTAATGCCAATAAACAGTTAAGTCTTATGTTAATATTTGAACTCAATCCCTGTGCCTTAAAATATTCTTTATTAAAAAAAAAAATCCCAAATTATAACATAAGTTTAGCCTAATTTACAAATAATAAGAGCAGATAAGACATCAGTGGCTGTAAATTTGTGTAATTTGTCTGCAGGATGTGAGATCACACTATCACACATTTGAAGATGTGGCCTTTGTTTATTTTTCTTTAGGAACAATGTGTGATATACCTATTTATTATAAATAGCATATAGCTCTTGGGTTTTCTGCTTAGCAGAAACTAGAATTCCAGAACTAAGTTAGAGAAAGCTATTTGTGAGAAAGCAAAAAGGAGTAAGCCAATAACAAAGATAAAGCCTTTACACTGAAAAATGACCCTTCTGTACCTGCATGTGCAATTAATTATTAGTTCTGTTATGGCAAGCATGGCTGACAAAGTTTTCTCTTCTTAAAGATAAGACATCTCAAGAGAGTAAAACTTTTGATTCTGTGGTAATCAGGTAGTGACGAGAGAGAGCAGGAAAGTAGTGGGGAATTCAGAGGGCTGTGAGAGGTTGTCCTGACTATCCTTGTGTGGGAGAATGCACTCTACTAGTATCCTCACCAATTTTAATCCTTTTACATCATCTTCCTTTCTGTAGAGAAAAAAAAAAGTATGTTTAACTTGAAAAGCTTTTGAATCTTTTTGATTAGGTATAGTCACAGGCTCCTAAAAGGAAAGATTCATAATTGCTGAATTTAATTGATCATGCTGTGTTTAATGTAGTCTGGATATAGAGGACAAGTTCTGTAGTGTATTTAAATGCAGGGCTACTCAATTTCAGAAAATAAATTATGTTTATATATTATCTACCAGGATTTATAAATTATCTACCAGGATAATTGCTCTTCTTTGCAATAATACTAAGTTATTGGTGTAATAAAATAGCTCAGTGTAAAACAAATCTTTCAATTCAGTGTACAATCATAAATAGGATACCTATCAATCAATGTAAATAAATTGGCCTAAATTTCCCTCTCTCTAAATCCATTTTTTTCCCTTTAGATTTAAATAACGTCTCATTTTTCTCTACAATACGTTCTAACTTCTTCATGTTCACTTGAGTAATTTTTCCCTTTATTGTCAGTTTAAGTGAGATCTTAGTGCTCTGCAGATCCTCCGGAGTCTCCTGGTGAACATTATGATAACTGCCAAAATCTCTTTCTGAGGGTTTAGTATCAGCAATAATAGCAGCAGCAAATCAAAGATAATCCAGGAAATTCTTCTCAACGATCTGTTCTCCCTTGAAGATTTTGGACAAAAGGTGAAATAGTGGTTGGGACAGTGTCTTCCTGTCTCATATATCACTTTAACTTGCTATCTTAACTTCTCTTGTCAGGTTTAAAAGTTGTTAGGCTAGTCAGATAAATTCAGCTGTATTCAGTTTTGTATAATTTAGCTTTGTCTTCTGTCTTTCATACAAAGAATCTCAAAGTGCTTTAGAGTTGAAGATAAGAAATGGGAAAGGAGTGTTGTAATCAATTGGGTACAGTTGCCCTCATACAAATAGAAAGATGATTTTTTAAGAGTCTGAAGAATGGGGGTAGTAACTGGGCACATCACGAAACAAAGAAAAGGCAGAGATTTGAGAAAATCTTTCCAAAGCTATATCTGTGAATTTATGTGCTAATATCTGTGAATTCTCAACATGGAAACACACAACTCCCAGCTATACTAACAATTTGCAATTAACCTTTCATATTGGTACTGAAAATTTAGTAACACAAAATACTGGGTAAGAAAATTGCATTGATGTGACCATATACGCACTTGTTCGATCTAATGCACATTTTTGGAATTTTTTTTTCTCAAGAAAGATAATGCAGGAGGAGCAAGGCTGGGTAGCAATATATTTCCTTCAAAATTCTGCCTTTTGCAGAAATAAATTCCACAATTACCTATCCTATTGTTATCCTACTAATGCAACAAAATTGTAAAATTCTATTCTTAGAATTTTTGTCAAGAATGAAACTCAGTAAGGAAAAAAGAAAGAAAAAAAAAGAACAATTCAACAGATGTGGAAGTAAAATTATTCTTTTTTTAGCATCCAACGGTAAATACTAAAAATAACATAAGAAAATAAAAGCATCTACTGGAAAAAAACTGTGGAAGTGAAGAAACACACTCTGGAAATTGATAGGATCATGAATGGAAAAAATGAAAAGAGGTTGCACTCTGGAATTGTATGTACAGTGTCAAAGATTAGTCTCAGTATTCTGAGAAAGAGCAGAAAATCAGAGGAGGATTTGGAATTTCTACAATGGATATTGCAATCAGTAAAGATGGTTTTGCAAAGGTTATGAATGTGCACTGCTACATGACAGTCTAAAAAAATAATTAATTCTTGTGCAATTCATATTTGAGAAATTACTTCAGAACCTTGTTACATGTGCTTAAAAACTTCAAGTATTTTGTAGTACTAGAAGTCATTAATACTTCCTTTCTTATAGTTCAGTATCCAGGCATAAGCCAAAGCTGAGTAAGAGCCCCGGGATTTGGTCATTTATTTTTCAAAAAGTAACTATTTGGAAAGACAATTCTGAATCAAAGTCCCAGCTCTACGCCTCTCTAAGACTTCATTAATATAACGAGTTCAATTATTTACTTGAATTTTACTACCAGACTTACTTGTAATTGTTTCTAAATCCTGGATTTAGTTTTGGGTATTAGTTAAAATCCTGATCAGATTTTTTCTTTGTTTCACCTTAAAAATAAGAAGAAATACAAGATCCAGCAAGAAGAGGTAACATGGAAGAATATCTGGCTTGCACATGGAATGAGCATATTAATACCTTAAGGACACTGCTGTCTTCCTTTTCTACATCTTTTACCAGATGTAGCTCAACTGGTGCCTGAATTTAGCAGTTACTTACAGTAACTTTGAAATGTGAGTTTCTGTTAAAAATAAATAAAATCTCAAATCTCAGCCAATGAAAATTCATGATCTCTCAGTCAGCACTGGATACCTCAAAACCAGATTATGTGTTTTTTCTGAGAGGGAAGGGTGTTATCCATACAGTATGAAAGCAATGGAAGTCTATGAAGAAAGTGTTTTATTATTTGAAGACTTACTGCAGTTATTCCCAGGAATTGCATTTATTGCTTTACCTATTGTCATTGCATTATTTAACAAAATGGATCCCAACTAAAAGCATTTCCAATAGCTCTATCACTTTTCCCATTTTAAAATATGAGTAATAAATACAGTAATCATAAGTGCTTGCTCTGGAAGATCCTGTATCTTCATTATTGTGAGGGACACTAAGTAACATAAATATGAAATATAATGCAGACAGTTCAGAGTTAGCATAAAGGATGAAATGTAGGGAAATATATTAAATGGAAAACAAAGTTAACTAATGTGCCCATCAATCCTTAGATACATTATGAACTAGAGAGAAGATCACTTGGTAGAAAATTGCCAGTAAAAATACTGATATAACATTTCAATGCCACATGGCTAAGTCTAAAGTTAAGCTTATCATTTAAACTTCAGGAATAATCCTTCTGAGAAATTATTCACTAAAGCAGTTGCTGTTGCCAGAAGGTGTCTGTATTATTTCTTGGATCCTCAAGATAAAAGCTCCATTCATAAATTATTGTTTGAACAATTCTTGAATGAATGTACTTTCAAGTAGATTAATTTGTCACAAAGAAAACATGTGGAATTAACAAGCTAATACCATTTAAAGAACATGACTTAGCACTACTTGAAAGCAGAGTCATCCCTCATATACACAAAAGGGCCTTTTTACATTATAGATATCATTTTGTAATAGAATCAAGAGAAGATCAGGAAGTGAAAGATGGACAACAGCTGTCATTCTATCTGTTCCTTGGATTTAGAAATGACATTATTCTAAAATTAAGCTGTAACTTTCTATAAAAGAACAATTGAGCCAAAACACATAGTGGAACAAAGGTTTTGCTAGGAAAGGGGGTCAAAATCCTCATGAATAGCCAAGTGGTTCTAAACGTTAAAAGAAAAGGAACTGGGAAATGATTTTGCTTGAAGTGAGATGTAAGTGAATGTGGTGACAAGCCTTTACCTTTAGTGTGTGACTAAAAAAGATCTTTTATAATTGTCTTCTAACCTCACAATAAATGTGGCTCAAGTAAACTATGAGAAACATTATATAAAGGAATTTCCTTCAGCTATCTTCTTGTTTTCACAGATCAGTAAAAGTTTATTTTTCTTTTTCAATACCTCTTAAGCAGCTCCACAATCTTTCTTTTTATCTCAGTAATTCCTGTAACTCCCACTTCTTGTACATTTCACACATGTAGACTCCTTCTCCAGCCCTTATACACATACCTACTTCTCTCCTTTACCCCATCATTATTTAGTACTGTTCAATATTCTCAGTATTTGTCCCAGCAGCAAACTCAACAAAAACTTGACTGTAGTAAATCGTATGTCACAGGGCATGGCAGGAGAGCCTCTCTCTTCTTGGAGAAAAGAACAGAACACAAAGAAAAAAAGAGAAAAGTGGTCCTGTACAATTTAGGTTAACCTTTTTAGATTGTCAAGCCACGAATTCTACAGTATCATTTGTCTTACATAATTTTTTAACAAATTTGGTGTAATTTTTGCTATTATATTGGTAAAACCATCTCAAATGCATTTTCATTATATAGTTGTGTCTCTTTAATGAGATAAGACGGGAATACACAAAAAAAAAACTTCTTAAGAAAGGGTGACTAAAGCTAGTAAACTTAAACAGTAATTTGAAAGGAATTTTGATTGTATTCACATTAATGAGTAATTTGGAACAATAGTAACAGACCAGTAGAACAAAACAATTGGTACTGAGGCCTCAACTTTTACATTACATGTGGTCTGAGAGTTTTATTTCAGACAAGACTCAGTCTGGCCCTCAGGAACCATGTCTCCACCAGTATGTGGTTCAAAATGCTCTAAATCCACATTATTGTTCTGAAATAAAATCTGATTTAGACACATCTTGCAAGTATTACCACCACTCCCCCCCCTTCCCCCAAAAAAAAGGGGGGAGGGAAGGAAGTGTTCTTCCTTACTCCCATTGAAACATTTACAGAATTATGAAATATTTGTGCTTGGAAACCAAACATACCTGTGCAAATATTTGTCTCATGACCTCCACTATGGTCCTGTTAACCCAGGCAGCAACGTCATGTCAGAAAGCGTATGACAATGCCTGAAGAAACATTTGCAGAAAATATTTCATGGCCATAATTTGTTGCAGGCTAATATTTGGTGTAGACATACAGTATGCGCGAAGTAAATGCGAACAGATACATCTGTATAAAATGACAGGCTGTTCATAGATAGTCCAAGTCACTAGTTGTTTATCATAGTTGGCTTTTAGAAACACTTCGATGATATGTTAGTGTGCCTAGGACAAAAGGACCTAAAATTGGCAAACCAGTTTTTTTCAGAACCATACTATTCTCCACAAGTGTCAAGGATACCCTGCAGATCTGCGTAAAGAATTCGTACATACCTATGAAAGAGCAATGCTCTTCAGCTTCCTGGCTTTATGTAAAGTAAGAGGAAAATAAGTTAACAAATAGTATTTGCATATTATGAAAATGCCATAATGGTGTGCTTCCCAAAAGATTCTAGAAGAAAAGTTTGGACAAGTCTTTACAGAAAACATGTAGAGTTTTTAGCTGCCCAGAGATTTGGACTTGAAAGCTGGTAAAGCTGGTTACTGTTATAAAATATATGCAGAAATGGTGACATTTCTAATTTTCTTCTGTTATTTTTTTCCATTTCTGAAGCTTAAATGGACTGCTCACAAAGTGAAAAAGAAGACATTAATGTGAAAATGGAGACATATTCTCCCAGTATAGTTTTAAAACTACATTAAAAAAGACATCCTCCCCTACATCTTCACCTTATATAAATCAATTTAGCCTACTGACTTCAGTGCAAATACAGTTTACAGGAGTTGTCTCACTGTACATTAAGAGGATTCAAACATACCAGAAAGATCAGAAATCACAGCTGTAAATGCTCAGATGATTTTTTTTTCTCATCTGAGATGATAAAGTGAAGACTCTGTTAACTGACTGTACTGCAACCTACTCCAGTAGAAACAGCAGCTTCATATTTTCTACAAGAAAACATGTAACATTTTTTATTCCATAAAAAAAACCCAACAAAATTCTAAGCATTTTTTCTTTCTGGCTTCAGTGACAAATTCTATTTTTAAGCCCTGAAATCTCTGAGTGTATTAATAAGATATTTTTTTTCAGATGCACTGAAAGAATATAAATGTCACAGATTATGTATGAACTATTATAGCTTTATTATTCCTCCATAGCTTTAACAAGCAAGGTTTTTAATGTGTAAAGATGTTATCAGCAGTCTCCTTTCAGTATCTCATCATTTAAAAGCAAAATTGACTTAATAGGCTAGATGAAAGATGGTGCTTCCAGCTAGGGAGGAGAGACTCATTGAAAAGTAGGCTGGTGGAATTTAGGCTTTTCTGAAATAATGGCATTCAGCAAACAATGTTACTGTTTAAATCCAATATGAAATAAAAGAAGCAGATGGATGTAATAATTCAGGTCAACATGCATATAGAAGTTGTATGGCATTTTGGTAGATATGCAGTTTGATACAGTTTCAACCATTCTTGCTGCCTGTACAGGCCGAGCAAATTATAAAACCAAGGCCCATCTCCAGTAATGAACCATACCCATGGCCACAAAAATCCTCATCAATAGTCAACTACACTTCTATCAGGAAAAACACTGAAACACATCTAAGGCATTCGCTGAAAAGGAAAACTAGACTAATTACATTACTACTGAAGAAATAGTGTGGAATTTTAAAAAAACAAGAAAATAGTTTATGTTATGAATATGCAGAAAACCCATTAAATTATTTCCTGCTGTCCTGTCCCCCAGAGATAATCTTCTGGTTAATGCCTTTCGCTGCAAAACATTTCTGCAGATGTTGTAACCCAAAATTACAAGATTTCAACTTACTGCCGCTTACTGGAGCAGGCTCCCTGGGAAGGGAATACCTGGATTTCCAATCTCAAGAGTTATCAATTTCAACTGGTTAAAATATTTTCAGGATGTTTACAGAGCACTCAGAACTGTATTACAAACCTTATGTGAAAAGACCCTCTGCCTGGATGTTGTTTTCACTGACCAAAATCTTGATGAGGACACACAAGTATTTGTGGATAGCTGCTTTCTTCTAGAGGTCTCACTCATATTCAAAGTTGATCCCACAAGGAGATGCTGAAATTCATCAGCTTGAAACTTAATTCAAAATACAGGTTTTAACACTGCAATGGGACTATTGTCTGCCTTTTCCCAGCTTTAAATGTAATACATCCCTTCAGAATGATTAGACAATCATCTCCTGAGCAAAACAGAACTTACCAGTGTTTCTACAGTACTGATATGAAACCTCAGGATGTTTTTCCACAGCACTTAAGTCTGATCTAAATCAGTGCTGCCATAATTCTGTCTTGCTCTGGCTGTGCATTCCTGCTTCTTCCTGAATGCCAGCAATCATGATTGATGAATTGTGAGGTGGAGAAATTCAGAAGCTAAACGGGGGTGGGATATTGCTCGGCAATTTTAACTCTCATCTGATACAATGCACAGACAACAGAAAGGAAAGGACTGCTTGCCCAGAGGCAAGGATATATGGTGGAACTTCAGTAACACTAACTTACAGTCTTGCAGAACTGTACACTTAGTGTGCAGCCTTGCTCTTTATAACCTGAAAACCACATGCATGCAATCAGCTAGAGAATCAGGTACAAAACAGTCAATGTAGCTCCTTATGACTGCTAGCCATAAAAGGAATGAAGCAATTTGGGATGATAGAGGGTTTAGGGTGAATTTACAGATTAAGATTTCACAGATCTCAACAATACTGTGATGTACCAGCAACATATGTGATACTTCTAAAAACATCTAGGAAGGCTACTGGTCATGGTGTTAGAAGTGTCCACCTGCCTCATATTGAGTTCAAGAGGTAATATGACAGAATGGTGCAGGAAAAAGTTGAGGATGTAATGGAATGGATTCATGGGCTAGAAAATGGTTTTGACTCTCTGTAATTACAGACCTCTAAATCAGCTGACTACAGCAAAGAGCCACATGTTCCAGTGTTTGGCTATCACTGCTTTCTGGTATGATATTTTGATTGTTGCAACAAAACTTAGGGAACTGCCAAGCTGGGCAGAGCACAACCTATCTCAATATCCTCCTAAACACTGGCAGCAGATGGAGGGAGAAAAAAAAACCAACATAAAATATTAAACACCACACAGCAGGAGCTTGAGATAGCCAGAGCCTTAAGGTGGGTCTGCCCCATATTTCCTTGAAATAAATATGCCCCCTACCCCAAATGCCAGTCTCTGAATGCAGGTTTTATTAGAACACAATAAACCAGAATAAAATAATTCTTGAAATAATGATGCCTTGTGATCAGCTGGGTGTGACTGACTTTGGGAGAGCCAATCTGCCCTGTTCCTTGTGTCCTCATAGGACAGCTCCTTTCCTCTACTGTTTAGTAGCTTTAAGAGCTGAATGAACACCAACGGGGTCCCTTTGCTGGTCCCTGGCAATGTCCCCCACTCACCTTGGGGACCTGGTTGTGTATTCACCCCCTTCCTGCTGGCAGAAAGCCTGCAGTCACCTCCCTTGCAGCATCCTCTCCCAGTTTACTTTGTAAAATGTCTAGAAAGCAGAACCTGTTCTGTTTCTCTAAAGTAAAATGCCACCTCCACCTTCTCCTTACTAGAATAGATGATCCATAGTACGACGGCCAGGGTACCCTGCACAGCATCATCTTCTCTCCTCTCTCCTACACAGCTGAGTCCTTTGGCCATGTGCTGCACCATACCTGCTCAAGAAATGCTGCACAAACTGATTGAACACTTACACTCTCCACCACAAACAGTGTATGCAAAAGGCCTATTACCTACATCAGGCCATAGTGAGCCTTGAAAAAAATCACCAGAAATCTGGGTGGTTTTTGTTGTTGGGGGTTTTCTTTTTTTTTTTTTTTAAATAAAAGAATCATCTGGAAGGAAATCAAACAGATTAAATTATGGGCTAATGATGTAAATAAGGTTCCATTAAATAACAAAAGCAAAAAAGAAAATATAAATTACTTTAAAGAAAATCTGTCAGTCTTTCACTGCAGGGTGCCACTTGAATCTGTGACATTTTAGCACCATATTTGATTCTGTATTTATGTTTACATTTATCATTCCTAGGAGACAGCAGTTTCCCTGTTCTAAGCAAAACAGTAATTAAACCAATATTCTTGTAACATACCAAATGCAAAAGGTGCTAATCATTAAGGGGGAGGGAAGAATTTGAAAAAGAAGAGGGGTTGAAATGAATTCTGTCCTTCTGCTCCGGTTTTGTCCTCCAGCCGAGAGTCCATTTTTTAATACCTAGTTAAAGGCTTCCCACTGCTGCTTATGCCTGGACCACCTGTTCCCATAATGCACTCAAATCAGCAGGTTTTGGCACTGCATTAGGTAGTTCATAAAAATACTAGTTCAACATCAGGCATTTAGGGTGAGCAGTCTAAACCATGTGATCTGAGTGCTATTTCATTTCCATGAAAAAATAAATGGTTATAACTAGAAAGGAACAGAGGAAAAATATTGAATAAATTTGATTGTAGGGCAAGTTGGTGGAAGTGAAGGAGAAAGGACTTAGAAGAAATGCCTAAAGTGTATTTGTAGCATGAATGATACAGGGAGGGAGAAAGGGACAGTGAGGAGGAAGGAATGTAGATCATAATTTGTAGAGTTAAAGGAGTGTGAATGACGTTGAATAAAGAGAAGTAAGAGGCTACTTGTCTATTGATAGATAAGAATAGGAAGAGAAGGTGATAAATCACCCTATACAAAGAGGCAAATGAGTGGTGTATAAAAGAACATAGTCAAGGGGGAAGGAGAAGATAAAGTGATAGATGGCTAGCAGATTGAATAGGCAGGTTAGTTAGACAAATAATTGAGTGCCAGTTTTCAAAGCTCTCTGAATTATAAATTTTAAATCAACCATCACATCTGGCCTCTGACGGGACTTTGTTATCTATAGGTATATATTCACATCTGGAAGAAAATATCCTGAAAGACAGTTACAAGCCTTTTATATTTAGCTCAGAAGAAAGTTTTCTAGCTGCAAAGCTGGACCTTTCTGGTCTGTTTTCTTGCTCCTCTCATTGCTCCAGACATTAGACTCTGTCTAACAGCTCACATCTCAGGCAGTGAGATAGTAATGCCATTCCAGGAGGTGAGGAGAAAGAGGAGCTCCTCCTCTTTCTGGAAGGAAGAGCTTTTCATTCACTCCAGTTACAGCAGCAAGTCTCAGATCTCTATCACTTGACTTTTTCATGGAGAAAATACTTTATTCCAGGTCTTGGCACTGTCATGTTCTTTGACATTCAATCCACAGGGGTATTATCCCACACATAACACCATACTATGAGTGAATCCCAACCTTTTAAATAAACAATACTAGATCTCAAACATTTAATCCAATAAATCTGAATAGATTTTTTACATACTTTCACAACCTGAAACAATGTACCACCTTATCAGGTCTGTGTCCAGTGCATATGTCCTGGTTTCAGCTGGGATAGAGTTAACTGTCTTCCTAGTAGCTGGTACAGTGCTGTGTTTTGAGTTCAGTATGTGAAGAATGTTGATAACACTGATGTTTTCAGTTGTTGCTCAGTAGTGTTTAGACTATAGTCAAGGATTTTTCAGCTTCTCATGCCCAGCCAGGGCACCTGACCCAAACTGGCCAACAGGGTATTCCATACGATGTGACGTCCCATCTAGTTTAGGAACTGGGAAGTGGGGGGCAGGGATTCGCCGCTTGGGGACTGGCTGGGTGTCGGTCGGCGGGTGGTGAGCAATTGCCCTGCGCATCATTTGTACATTCCAATCCTTTTATTACTACTGTTGTCATTTTATTAGTGTTATCATTATCATTATTAGTTTCTTCTTTTCTGTTCTATTAAACCGTTCTTATCTCAACCCAGGAGTTTTACTTCTTTTCCTGATTTTCTCCCCCATCCCACTGGATGGGGGGGGAGTGAGTGAGCGGCTGCGTGGTGCTTAGTTGCTGGCTGGGGTTAAACCACGACAGCATATTTCCTGGTAAAGCAAGAGGCTTGCTTGGATAGAGGTAGCTTTCTCTGGAAAGAACATGATATTTAGCTAAGAGGTATATTAGTTCTGGAACTTGAAAAGGGGTTGAGAGACTGGTTAAAAAGGCAGTTCTTTGTATGCAGTAGTTCAGGAAGGTAGAAACAAGTGAATGATGGAAAAGAATAAGGCTTTTTATGAGCCATCTTGTACCTGGTGGGGCTGGTACAGATCCAGAGTCAATAAAGTCCTTGCTCATTCACTCCAGTACCTCTGCTTGGAGACTTACAGCTATGGGCAAAAGGCAGGTCCATTACAGCTGGGTGTGCACAGAGCTGGCTCAGACCCATGATGCTCAACAGTTCCGTAATATACTTAATGGTGTCTTCATACACTTTAAAAGCTTTTGTAGCTCAAATGTTTCATTACCCATGGTGACCTGCAATCCAGAAGATAAGTGAGAGTTTTAAAAAAAAATCTTTTAAGACAGTTAAGGAAAATCTTTTTATCCTAGTCAAAGCAGAAATCTAAGTTTTCAGAAAAGATGTAAGGGAACTAACACAAAATGAACCTAAATAAGTATTACAGTAATATACTTCCTACTTCACATACACACCTTCCTTCGGGATTCTGCTCATGTAAATACCATCACATTTTCTTTTTTAGATTTCACCATGCATGTGAAGTGGATATAAAGAGATATTGCTGAATTTAAGACAAATTATTGAAAGAAATTTAGATTTTCTTAGTCCTTAAAACTCAACTGAAGAATGAGTCCTCTGTTTCTTTGTGATGCAGGATTGAGCCCTTCATAACAGTGCCTTTGCAGTGTCCTGCCACTTAACAAACATCAGTACATAGAAGCAGATAGAAATTATTCATATTTTCTGTTAATAAAATATACTAAATTGCACAGCTTGCTAAGCTGTTGAACTTGTTCTTTTCTATTTCCTTCTAGGAACAAGGATTAAGTAAATTAGTCTTCAGAGAGCTACATTTATTGTGTTATTGTCATTTCTTGATGAAAATAGAGGAACTATAATACTGTCTTATTTGACTGAGGCCCAGCTGACGCATGGTCATTTTGTTTGCCCCACCATAGAGGAGTTAGGACTTCTGCCTCTGTTATTTCCCTTGGTTCACATCCCTCCACTAATATTGAACACGTGCATATTTCCTATACTTTTTGACATCATCAAGCTGGCAACTGTCTCATCCAATTTGCTGGAGCAAACCAAGGTGCTGGCATGGCTTTCTTGAATGGTAAATATCATCACTGAGTGTGTAACAGCTGAGAATGTTGCCTCTAGCATCTGCCCACATGCTGCAGGACTATCTGGCACATCCACAATCTGTCTGCTAGCAGGAAAATAAAAAAAAAAAAACAAAACCACAACACACACACAAAACCAAGCATTCAGCTCTAACTGAAGTTAACTCTTTCTTTAACAAAGACAGAATCATCACCATATCTGCTTCAAAAAGTAAGGTTAACAATGAGAAAATCACTTATGCTACCCACACTGCCTTCTCCAAAGCTGCAAACATGATATAGGTATGGAGGAAGAAATTCTGTCAATTTTCATGTGGTTACTGTTGCTTGGGAAACCACTTCCTTGGTAACTACAATGCATTCTCAGCACGTCTCAATATCAATTTCTCTGTAGCTCTGAGACATGCAAACCTGCAGTATGGTGTGAAGAGAGAAAAAGGAAAACAAAAACCCGTAACAAAAAAACCAACCTGAAGGAAAAAGGAGAGAATGAGC